>NC_057794.1:263540489-263846769 GCF_018294505.1 Triticum aestivum
GCTCGAGTGCGCGAAAATGGATGGGCAAAGGAGGAAGAAGGCATGGACGAAGAGGTGAATCCTTATCCCTTTATATGGGCAGACGAAACTATGCATCCCCACTAGGCTGGTAAAACTCGCTTATCCCCCAAGCGCCGTAATCAATGGCGCAGCTGGGTTACCCACGCCCGTATTGATGAGAATCCCGTGATAAGGGGACACGGTCTCTACTTTGACAAGATGTGTCAAAAAACTGCCTCGCGTTATGTGCGGGGCTAGTTAAGGGAAACGGTTCGAATAATCACCAGGCCATGACATAATGTCGTGTTGCCAAAACAAGTCAGCAAATTAGATTTGTAAAAATATTATTCTCTCTACGGTGGTATGTGGAACTTATTTTGGAGGGTCGGACACTACACTTGTATTCAAATTCTTCCGTGGTGTATTTGGAGGAGGAACCCGCCTTGCAATGCCAAAGACAATACTGCGCGCCGGACTCATCGTTATTGAAGCCTAGTTCAAGGGCTACTGACGGAGTCCTAGATTAGGGGGTCTCCGGACAGCCGGATTATATCCTGTGGCCGGACTATTGGACTATGAAGATACAAGATTGAAGACTTCGTCTCGTGTCCGGATGGGACTCTACTTAGCGTGGAAGGCAAGCTAGGCAGTACGGATATGGATATCTCCTCCTTTTGTAACCGACCTTGTGTAATCCTAACCCTCTCTGGTGTCTATATAAACCGGAGGGTTTTAGTCCGTAGGACAGAACAATAACATACAATTATACCATAGGCTAGCTTCTAGGGTTTAGCCTCTCTGATCTCGTGGTAGATCTACTCTTGTAATACCCATACCATCAATATTAATCAAGCAGGACGTAGGGTTTTACCTCCATCAAGAGGGCCTGAATCTGGGTAAATCATCATGTTCCCTGCCTCCAGTTACCATCCACCTTAGACGCACAGTTCGGGGCCCCCTACCCGAGATCCGCCGGTTTTGACACCGACACCCACCGAGAGGGGTCCATCCCATCCAAGGTCCAATAAGAGAAGTCACCGGCGAGGGCCTCCACCGAGGAGTCGGCCCATACTGAGGCCACGACCACCAAGGGAGCGAACACAGACTGCACTCCGGCAACTGATGTTGCGGGGGAGACCGACGTCCTTCCACGGAAAACATCACCAGGTAATCTGCTTGCCCTTGTCTCTTTTTACTTGAATTGCCTTGCTTTCAGCCTCTGACCCAGCGGTTTGTGGTATCTCACTGTCTTTGCTTGTTGATTTAATCTGCAGCACCGTCGGTTGAGGAGCCTGAGCTACTAGAGGAAGTGGCATGTATAGGAAAGGATGCTGCTGAAGAGGCTGCCAAGATTGCTACCGCGGAAGGCCACGAGCATATACTACCAGGGATATCCAAGAATCCCCAAAGGAGGCAGAGAAAACCTCCGGCAGCGCATTAGGTTCGGAGGCAGTTGTTGAGGAGAAAACTCCTCTCCAAATTATGGGTCCTCTTCCCCTATTTGGCACACAAGCCCTCAGTCCCACAACCATCCTCAAGCAAGCTTGCGCTGGTCCTTGCCCAACCCGGGCTTGCAGCCCCTGACTCATCTATTGCAGTGGGTGCAGATTTCGATGAAGAGATCAGGTGTATCCTGGCACCACTATCCCATAGAGTCGAAGAGGCTAACGATTCTGCCGACGAGGCCAAGGACTTGTCCTTTTTGGAGTCCATGGCAGCAGGAATCAAGGACGTCCAGAGGAAATATAGCTTGAAATGGCAAACGATCAAGGAGCAACATGGCAGCAGGAATCAAGGATGCTTGGGGAATATAAGTTGGATTCCTTGGGGCAAGGAGGACTGGGATTACCTCCCTGGCCAGCAGTGTAGCAGATGGGCGGAGTGGAAGGCAGATTGGTGTTGGATTCAGGACAAAGATACTCCGAAGTTCTGCACAGCGTAGACAGAATGTGTCATACGCGGCAGCGACTGGAGCAAGCCAGGTCTCACAGACGACAGGCTCCGGCCGGCGCTGAACAAGATTGCTTGCCTCAAGGCTATTGGGATAACCATCGAGCACGTGGGGGCCGACTTCCTCCGGCGCCGCATCGTACCGCTACACAAGAGGGACAAATTTGTCTGGGAGTATGGAAGTTTTGCTAACAGGATGCGCCTTTACACAGGTCCCGCCAACAATTTGTCAATATACGTCCACGTCTAGCTGTACGAGCAACTATTCGGCAGCCTTGGGCCGTTCCTTCTGCCGGCAAGGGTGGTTCCACTGCATCTCAACTCTGCCCGGGACCAGATTCTGAAGTGGATGCAAGATTGCAACGCCTATGGAGTTGAGGCGGATTAATTGGCAACTACCTAAACTGGACGCAGAGATCAAGTGGGTCTCTAGTCTGGAAGAAAGGGCATCCAGGGTGGAGACTGATCTTGTCAAGAGCACCTCCCCGGTAGAGGCAGCATTCATTGCGTAGAAAATTGCTGAGGATAGAGCACTCCGGGATGCTGGGAAAAAGAGGCCCGGAGAAGAAGAGGACGAGGAGGATGTCGAAGGTGTGGGCTCTTTTGATGAGGGAAGCGAGGAGCACGATGCAGAGGATGTTGTCGGGCTTGATCTTGCCGGGGCAGAAACTTATCATGCCCACGGTAGGAGAGGCCCAAGGAGATGGCGGGGTTGAGGAGGCAGAGCAACCAGAAAAGGAATGGCTTGCACCGGGTCCCCAAGCCCTAGAGCCCGATCCAGACCGGCTTCCTCGCAGGCGGACCAGCCGGAGGAAAACAACTCCTACCTCTTCGACGACCACCAAGAGAGTCAAGAAGACCACCTCCAAGGCCAACAAGCCAGAGGTGGAATTCCGACAATCCACTCGCCTGTCGGAGGCCAAGACTCCACCTGCCAAGTGACATGCAGTTAGTGGGGTCTATCCTAGCCCCCAGTCAAGTCCAGCTTCTTCGCACAGCTTGATCCCACCTAGGACCTCGGCCCAGCCAGCGAGCTCAAAGTTTTCGGGAAGCTCTGCTCTTCCAACTCTGAAGAGGGGTAGGGAGACCCCGCCACTTGAGTGGTACATGCCGGGCTCCATGCTCATAGACCCAGAGTGAGAAAAACAACTGATCCTTCTTGTCAAGGTACTATGCACCTGATAATTGTTGATTCAATCTTGTTTGTTGACTTGGCAGAGATGAAGAACCCCTTGTCCAAGAAGCCAAATGAACTAAACAGGCGGCGGCGCCGGGACCCTTGGCGAGCACGGGTCTGGCGGGGGATAGGACAAAGGATCCTGTACCTAGCCTCCAGTTCAGCCCCCGGCGTGAACATATGGGGCAAGTTTCACCCTCCCGGAGAGATGCGGGGGAACATGCTCCATCCCGCGCCAAGGAAGGAGAGGAGATCCACTAGGGTGGGGCCCACCGAGAGGGGTCCATCCCATCCAAGGTCCAAGCAGAGAAGTCACCGGCGAGGGCCTCCACCGAGGTGTTGGCCCATACTCAGGCCACAGCCACCGAGGGAGCTAACACGGACTGCACTCTGGCAACTGATGTTGCCGGGGAGACCGACGTCCTTCTGCGGAAAACATCACCAGGTAATCCGCTTGCCTTGTCTCTGTTTACTTGAATTTCCTTGCTTTCAGCCTCTGACCCAGCGGTTTGTGGTATCTCACCGTCGTTGCTTGTTGATTTATCTGCAGCTTCGTCGGTTGAGGAGCCCGAGCTTCTAGAGGAAGTGTCCATTATAGGAAAGGATGCTGCCGAATAGGCCGCCAAGATTGCTGCCGCAGAAGGCCACGAGCATATAATGTCGGGGATATCCAATAATCCCCAAAGGAGGTAGAGAAAACCTCCGGCAGCGCATCAGGTTTGGAGGCAGTTGTTGAGGAGAAAACTCCTATCCAAATTATGGGTCCTCTTCCCCTGTTTGGCACACCAGCCGCAGTCCCACAGCCAACCTCAAGCAAGCTGGTGCTAGTCCTTGCCCAACCCAGGCTTGCAGCCCTCGGCTCATCTGTTGAAGTGGGTGGATATTTTGATGAAGAGATCAGGCGTATCCTGGCACCACTGTCCTAGAGAGTCGAAGAGGCTAACGATTCTACCGACGAGGCCAAGGAATTATCCTTTTTGGAGTCTGTGGCAGCAGGAATCAAGGACATGCAGAGAAAATATAGCCTGAAATAGCAAACGATCAAGGAGCAACATGACTCTTCCGATCTCATGGATCAGAAGTTGAGGGACAAAGGCAGTGAGCTGCGTGAATGGCACAACAAGCAGTTTCAATCCCTTTTACGGCAATAGGAGGTGTTAACCATGGCCAAGGAGGATATTGCTACCGAGGAGGTCCGATCGGCGGAGCGCGAAGTGCTTCTGAATGCCAAAGAGAAGGACGTCTCCACCCGGGAAGGGAACTTGAATCCACTCTCCGCGGCAAGGATGAAGAGCTGGAGGCTCTCGTCCAGCAAGGTACCAAGGATTTGGAGGATAGGAAGAAGGCCATGCTGGATGTGCTCACCCTTGAATCCTCTACCCAGTTGAAGAAGGTTGCCGATGAGCTAGCTACTTCTTCCGTTACCAAGACTGATCTTGATCAACAAGCGGGCAAGCTGATGAAGGATCTTGCCGGGAGCGGTAAGGAAATTGCGGCCCTCAAGGAAGAAGCGTAGAAAGTAGAAGCTCTCCTGAAGGAGGTGCAATTGCAACTTTCCTCCAAGAGCCAGGACCTTGATACCGCCAATGGCACAATTTCTAATATGAAGGCAAGGCCTGGCACTCTGGAAAGGGAAATTGAATCTGCCGAAGCTCGCGAGAAGTTGTCGATGAAGAACTTGGATAATGCAAGAACTCTCCGAAAAGACGCGGAGGATAAACTGGCGAACCAAATCGAGCAACGTGACCTCTAGATCAAGAATTTGATCGATATCTCCGAGCGCCTCACTGCACAGATTGCAACAATGGATATGAAGAGCTGGGCCTTCTTCGTTGGCAAGCATGAGGTTCCAAGAATCAAGCTAACACTCTTCTTTGAAGGCTTGATTGAAGGGTTGAAGGTGTACGGGGACGACAGGGCCGTATGCTTTGCAAATGAGTCCCGGAATCTTGCCAGCAACACCCTCTTCCTGGTCTTGAGCAACCTTGCAGACTGCCATCCAGATATCAACCTATCCGATGGCTTCAAGAAGCTACCGCCGGTCGCCGATGTTTCTACTGCCGAGGCGAAGGCCGCACTACAAAAAAAAGACACTTCTGTGATGATACGTGTTTGTAACAGTAGGTCACGTTTTCTGTCATGCATGACAGAATCAAGATAGTCATAGCTGCGCTGTCGTAGAAGTGTTCCATGACATTACCAAAATTATCATCACGGAAGTGTTCACTTCCATGACGACAAATGCCGCGTCATGGAAGTGCTTTCGTCAAGGGTGTCCGACATGTAGCATCCACCGTAATGGGTCGCCGTTATACTATTGGGTCCGGTTTTGGATCCAATAACCTGTTAACAGCCACGACCAATGACGATTTTCCACGTGTAAAATTCTCATTGGCCAACAGAACCACGTATTAGCTCCGTGTTGGCACAGGTGTCACTCATCCAATGGGAGAGATGCGCATATGATATGTTGACACATGGACCGGCCCAAAAGTGGCCCATAAAGATTAGATAGGCCGACCAAACTAAAGGCCCACAGGATTTTGCGTACCATAATGGGTCGGCCCAGCTAAAGGGCTATGAGATTTTCCCGACAATAATGGGCTGGCCCAGCTAAAGGCCCACGAGATTTCACCGACTATTATGGTCCGGCCCAACTAAAAGCCCACAAGATTTTGAGGACACTAATGGACCGGCTCGTTAACAGGCTGCCATGTTTTGGGCCAAATGTCGTCCCATATTTGATCTGGTCCATTAACAACGTGCCATGTTCTGGGCCCAATAAAGGGCCATATGAGATCCGGCCCATTAAAAGCCTACCACGTTCTGGGCCAAATTACGACCCAGATTAGTTCCGGCCCTTTAAGAGGCTTTGGGATAAATTATGGCACATATCAGATTCGACCCATCAACTGGATGCTATGATTTTGGGCCCACTTGCTAAGGCCCATTTTGTAATTCGGCCTGATATTAGTTTCGGCCTGTTAAAGGCATGTTTAACATTTTGGCCCTATGTTTATTTTGGCCTGTTAAAAGCCCGTTATGTAGTTGGGCCTAACTAGGGCCCGGTTAGCATCTGACCTGCTCACAGCCGATAATCTGATTGGGCCAAAAAAGGACCGAAACAATTTTGGCCTGTTAACGGCCCGTGATGTGATTGGCACAATCATGGGTCGGGGTCTATTTCGGCCTACTGCCGGCCCATGAGCTGTTCGGCATGTTCCAGACCCAACCTACTTTTCAGCCTCCTAAAAGCCCATTGAGTTTTCTTGCGAAAATAGGTCGGTGGTTTACTCGGCCTATTAGAGGCCCAAATCTACTAGTGGTCCAGTTTAAATTTAGGCATGTTAACGAACCGATTATGTAGTGATTTGCATGACGTGCCAATTATATGTACCATAATTTATGGTTTGGCCGGTTTACTGCGAAGACAAGATATATATATATATATATATATATATATATATATATATACAGCAAAATAACTGCAACATCGTTAATAAGAAAAAAACCTAGACTATACAATAAATAAATTACAGCATATTACATCCACTAGGCATCAAAGTTTGCCACTATGATAATAAAGCACAAACAGATAGCAGATTACATACACTGGGCATCAAAGATCACCACCAGTGCAAATAAACACGCCGACAAAATAATATACAAAACCGACAGCACTTCAATAGAGTTCAAGAAAGGTTAGCCCTGCTCGGGAGCTGCAACGCAAGCAGCTGAGCAAGCTGATGAGACTGTGCTTGTTTGACACTTATATACTCCTCACTCAGAAAGATAAACAAGCAGACAGATGGCAGGTTTTGCACATATAAGTATCAGTGATGACAATTCATCACATTTCTTACTGACAAATAAAGTGACACGGTTTAAAATAGCATTAACACAATATGGTATTGTTCAGGTTAAGACATGGCAGGAAATAACATTGTGAAGGAGTTGGCAGCTTCATGACACCACTGGATTACAGATCAAGAACTCATAAGTATCAATGGTTAGTGTGCTGTCAATTTATCCCATTTCAGATTTGCAAATGAAGAGACAGTTTAAATAATAGTAGAATGATATGACATTGTCCATAGTTAAGACATTGCAGAATATGACATTGTGCTGTAGTGGGTAGGTTCACCACACCACTGGATTATGGATCAAGAACAGAAGCATACATGCAGTGCAAAAGAAGATCACTTGCTCTGTATAGTTTAATTTACATGGTATGAAGAAGGAACTTGGTTGTACAACTGAAAACTTAAATTGAGAAGGACAAACTTTTGTTTATGAACTACATAATAAACTTTAAACATGCAATTTGATGCAAACACCAAAAATAAACAACTGTTGCGGTCATGCCTAACCAAATATACACAACAAAGTTTGAAGGCTTGAGAAGGACAAACTTACATTATTGGTGAAGGCAGGCTCTATAAAGCCCTTGTCCATGCTGATGGGGGGGCAATTCAAGAATTTTACCGTAGAATCTTCTTAATAAGCATTGCCTTTATTCTACATTTTGGTAAGAGTAAATATAGATGTGATAATATAAGAAAAATGGAGAATATTTAAGATAAGATGAAGAGTGATGCTACATAACCAAGTAGGTATAAATGTAAGTACATTGATACACACAAAAGGTACAGCCAAGAGCAATGCGCGGCTAAACTTCTCCGGGACCATCGGTGTTATCCAACCTTATGGTAAGAGTAAATATAGATATGATGCATAGAAAATGGAGGGAAAAGGAAAATAAGCTGCAGAGTGATGGTACATGAACAACTACCTGTCAATATAAGTACACTGATAAAGGACATCAGGTACTTACAAGAACAATGCAGAGCTAAAAAATTCACTAGCATTGGATATATCCTACACTAATGTAACCATTCATACTGATCAGCCAATTTGGAGCAAACAATTGATAAGCAAGCTATCATGCATACTGCTGTCACATAATGAACTAGGTATGAATGCAAGCAAAGTGTTATAGGACAACAGGTACTAACAAGAGCAAAGCAGCGGGCAACATATTTGCGATATCCTGTCATTCTTTTCAAGCCAGAATTCTTCTTCGAGCTAATTTCCTGCAAAAAAGATCCATAAGGCACATGCGAAAGAGTAGAAGTTCAAATTTTCATGTGATATCATAGACAGTACCTCATCCTGTGAACGAGACCAGTGCATAACAAGGTTTTTCAATTCAATGTCTTCTAAATTTAGCACAGGAGACTTTATCGGAAATCCGTTTATAGACTTGCCATCAAAGTGTGATTTCCTTAGGTAACACCGATACTGCTGCAATGCTTCCTTGAAAAGCACAAGCAAGCTTTGCTCGTCATGACTATCCAGATTGACCCTCGCCTACTTACAACAATGTAATGTAAATCATTGATGTGTTCAATCAGCAGAAAATAGGAAAATAATCACCATGAATAGTAGCACTTACACGTAAGTGGGACAGGAAGATGTGAAAATGGTGTTTGTCTTCACTATAATCTTCCCATGACGGGAATATATGCACGTAGTCCCTAACAACATTGAAAGCATTGTCTTTAAAACTGGGAATAACTGGAATGGGGTCCCAATCTGCAGGAATTGGCCCTCTCTGCAGTTGGGATAGGTCTTCGGCCGGTGGACTTGCTGTACTTTTTGCTGGAGTGGGATTTTTCTATGGTACGGCTGGTGCTATGGCAACTGAAATCGGCATACCTTTTGTTGGAGTGCAGGTCCCGTGTGGTGGGGCTAGTGGTGTGGCCAGTGAAGTATGGGTACAGTCTGCTAGAGTCGGTCCTACGTTTTGTGTCACTGGCTATACAGCCAATATAAGTGGGGTACTGTCTGAATTCTCTGGCACCACCACGTTTTTCAAGGACTTTGCTGGTGCTCCTTCAGGTTCGGCAATCACCCTATTCTTTTTTTATGTCTGATGCACAAGAACAACATTTGAGTGGAAAAACATGGTATTATGACAGATGGAATATGTATTGATAATGGATGGGCATGGCATCTTGACATATATGATGAGTAAACTAAGTAGATGGCGGTGCAACAAAGTATAAGAAATGCAAGACAACATATGCAAGATACGCGCAATCAATAAAACCTTGCCAAATTAGAACAGGCACCTTGATGGGTGAACAGGACAGGCCATCTGCCTTTGACTCCTCGAGGTTAGAATAGTCATTAGGATCATATTCTGAACAAGAATCTACAGGTGGGGAGCATATGAGCCTCATTGCATCCGGAATGGCACTCAATGCCTTGGTGCCAATTTTGTAAGTCGTTGCAGTGTTCCACAATATTCTTCTAATGCGCGGATTCTGATATTCACTATAATTACGTATAATATCTTAGAACCATGAAAACATAAATAGTAGTGAGATTATCTTTGTAATGCAGAGGATATTCTAATATAGGGGCGCCCCTGTAAAGCCTTGTGTGCTATCACTGGATTCTGATGAGAGAGCTCATGTGTGTTGTAATATGGTGCGTTCATTAATATAATCTGGCACAAGTACACAAAAAATAGGTTCCAGAAGTAAGGATAGTTAGCAGATGATAGGTTCATAATATACTGTGCAGAGAGTTTATTGCCAAACCATGATAACAAGAGCACACATCAACTAGGCAGATCGTAGTGTACATAAAAGGGGTACACCATAACCACGATATATAAATCGGGAAAGTGGAACTGGCTGGAAAATACGGTGTTGTATTGCAGCTACTAATTGAAAGCCTATCGATCACGTACAGGCCAGCTCTATTAGCTATTGACTGCAGATGTCCCTGCGCCCCTTCTGGACAAGGAACACACACGTCCTAAATACAGAATAACAAAAGAGGAACATGTTAAAGAACAGAAGAGGAAGCATATTCTTGAGGTTCCGCTTCATTGCATACAATGTTGGTTGCCCACTCATGATGAATCACAGCGCCCAAAGAAATTTAATTCCATGTTGTCTCTCTATATGTGGCCACATGCATTTGGAAAATCAAGTGGGAGCATTACCTGACCAATTAAATGTGTGTCTGTTAACTAATATCAGTATCATATCACAATTCGTATTTGAATAAGTATGCTTTGGACTTATGATTGGTGTGTTGTTTAGCTTCAAGAGTGAACTGCTGCTAGTGCCGGCACATAGCAGCTACACAGATCATAGTGTAGATATAACGGGAAAACCGTAAGCATCGGGAGTAAAATCAGCAAAGTGGAACTTGCTGGAATATATGTGCTAGTATTGACGGTACGGCGAGAAAGGCTTCGGATACCAGCTCTCTTCAACTGAAGGTGCGGTACTGTTAATATCAGTGTAACTCTCAAAGGTGACACAGCTCCCCGCATTTCCTGGCTAATTTTATAGGATTCAAGTGGGCATGCAACTACAAATCCTATTCCTATGTTTACAAAATCCTACGAATCAAAGAGGCCCGAAGAGTTCAAAGTGTCCATCACAACCGACCGTACAGACCTGTACACTGCAAATGTTCGTGCTCATCTTCACTACAAGGAACATATTGTACAACTATCATACTCCCTCCATTCGAAAATATAAGTCTTTGTAGAGATTTCCACTATGGATCACATACAGATGTATACAGATACATTTTAGAGTGTAGATTCACTCATTTTGCTCCATATATAGTCCATGGTGGAATCTATACAAAGACTTGTATTTAGGAATGGAGAGAGTACTTATTAAATAGGAACGGAAGAGGAACATGCTAAAGAAGAGCAAGCAGATTTTGGATAATAAAATGTTCGTTGCGCAGTGCCCACACATGATGAATCAGAACACATTAAGAATGCAACTCCCTGTTGTCTCTCTATATGTGGCGCACATGCTTTTTGAAAGTAAAGTAGGAACATTAGCTGACCAATTAAACGTTATCTGTTTTAGTAATATCAGCATCATATCGGATTCATATTTGAGCAACAAATTTGGAATTATGAGTGGCACGTTGTTTAGCTTGATGGATTCAGGAGCATTGCTAAGAAGGTACGATGATGGTACTGAATATAAAGGCATGTCTGCATGCAAGTCACGTGACTTTTGTCCTATGGGTCAGTCGACCATTTCAGGCGGTTGGATGAAGATCCTACGTCTCCTAACCCTTCTTCCTCCTCGTCTCTGATTCTTCCCATACAGAACACTGCACGGGCCGCCGGCCGAACCACCGCCCCCACCACTTGTGTTCCTCCACCACCCCCACCCCCCACCCCCTGCCCCCACCCGCGTCGAGTTTTCTTCGTTCGGCGAGGCTGCACCACCGCCCCCACAACCACCGTCCCCACCCGAACCCCTTCCTTCGCATCGGCGAACTCCGGCGAGCTCTAAAAAATCGACTGACCCAATTTTGAAATTTAGTCTTGTCGGTGTCAAAACCGGTGGATCTCTGGTAGGGGGTTCCAAACTGTGCGTCCAAGGCGGATGGTAACAGGAGGCAGGGGACACGATGTTTACCCAGGTTCGGGCCCTCTTGATGGAGGTAAAACCCTACGTCCTGCTTGATTGTTCTTGATGATATGAGTATTACAAGAGTTGATCTACCACGAGATCAGAGAGGCTAAACCCTAGAAGCTAGCCTATGGTATGATTGTATGTTGTCCTACGGACTAAAACCCTCCGATTTATATAGACACCGGAGGGGGCTAGGGTTACATAAGGTCGGTTACAAAGGAGGAGATATACATATCCGTATTGCCTAGCTTGCCTTCCATGCCAAGTAGAGTCCCATCCGGACACGGGACGAAGTCTTCAATCTTGTATCTTCATAGTCCAACAGTCCGGCCAAAGGATATAGTCCGGCTGTCCGGAGACCCCCTAATCCAGGACTCCCTCAGTAGCCCCTGAACCAGGCTTCAATGACGATGAGTCCGGCGCGCAGTGTTGTCTTCGGCATTGCAAGGCGGGTTCCTCCTCCGAATACACCATGGAAGAGTTTGAATACAAGGATAGTGCCCGACCCTGCAAAATAAGTTCCACATACCACCGTAGAGAGAATAATATTTCCACAAATCTAATCTGCTGACACGTTTTGGCAGCATGACATCACGCCACGGCCCGGTAATTATTTGAACCGTTTTTCTTTAACCAGCCCCGCACATAACGCGAGGCGGTTTCTTGACACGTCTTGTCAAAGCAGAGATCGTGTTCCCCTTATCACGGGATTCTCATCAATACAAACGTGGGTAACCCAACCGTGCCTGTTGGTATGACTCCTAGATCTTAGGTAAGTCTCAAATGGCCATGAGGAGGACGCCTGATATTCACCCCCTTTATAAAGGGACAAGGCTTTTTCTTTCTTCCCTCCCGCGCTCAATCGAATCCTTCCCCCGCCTCGAGTTCTAACACCCAAAGCTCAGGTCAGGTGCTTCGGACCTTCAATCATGCCCGGATCCAGCCTTCAAGGCCGGTGGATGCCTTCCTCGGTCACGGAGGAGGACATCAAGAAGTTGAGGGAGGCCAGATATCTGACCGCCGAAATTTCGCATAGGCTGCCCGCCCGAGGGCAGGTCGTCCCTACTCCCGAACCCAACGAGAGCGTTGTGTTCGTCTCCCACTTCCTCCGAGGACTAGGCCTCGCTCAGGATCCCTTTGTTAGGGGTCTTATGTTCTATTACGGGATGGATTTTCACGATCAGGCCCCGGATTCCCTTCTTCACATCTCGTCATTTATTGTCGTATGTGAGGCCTTCCTCCGCATTACCCCTCACTTCCGCCTGTGGCTCAAGACCTTCGATGTGAAGCCGAAGACGGTCGAGGGGCAGTACGCAGCGTGCGTAGGTGCTTTAATAAGCAAAATTGCTGACGCTCCATGGCCAAAGGGTTCCTTTCCAGAGGTGTCCGGATTGTGGCAACGGGAGTGGTTTTACGTCACAGCTCCCCGAAGTGCCAAATGGGTAGCTGCCCCCACCTCTCGCTCGGGCCCCCCAGCACAACTGATGTCATGGATCAGCAGGGGGCTGAGCTGGGGTGCAGCCAAGGATGTGCCAATACTGCAGAACCGTATCCGAGATCTCTTTGAGGGAGATTTCAGTCTGGTTATGGTAATGCAAGTTATGCTGGTTCGTCGAGTCCAGCCTTGCAAACACCGACCCCTCGGCATGTGGGAATTCAACCCGGAAGGACCGCGCACTATAAAGCATTTCCTCGGCATGACGCACGAGGAGATGTACAAATCGTTCTTCGGACCCTAAATAGAGTGTCCGGACACCACCAAGGACGTGGGCCTAAGCTGCAACCGCCCCGCTGCCCAAGTAAGTAATCCCATGGCCGAACACACTATCCTTTTATTTATCATGGCATCATTCTGAAGAATCACTCTTTGACCAGGACTGGATAACAAAGGCGAAGATGATCCGGTGTTCGGCCCCCCTTCCTGAGGGCTTGGACAATCTGGTGCTGGAAAAGATGCTCGAGCCAGCACCTTGTCTAGTGCCCTCAAAGGGAGATGAAGGGGGGATAAAGGGAGCGAAAGCGGGCCTCCTTCGCTACCTATTCCATCCGAGGGAATGAGCGCCTCCGCGAGGGAGGATGACACATGGGAAGAATCTGACATTCTCTCTCCCCGGGGAAGGAAGAGGACTACCTCTGAAGATCCGGAAACTAAGGTTTCCAAATGGGAGAAGAAATATCCGCCATACGGTCCTGCCTCGGAGGGTATTCTTGCCGCACAATGTCCGCGCGGGGATCAGCCCTCTACCGAGCTGTAAGTAATCAAAAAATACTTAGTAGTGAATATATCCTACCTTACTTCCGAAGACAATAACCGATGCTTATAAATTGTAGTCCAGATCGCAGCCCTTCTCGACAGAGTTCCTCTTCGGGGGATCTTCTTCCGGAGATGATGGAGAGCGAAACGCCTCCCCCGGACTCCCCAGCTCAAGAAGCGGGTGATCTTGAGGTGTTGTCGTGAAGGGTATCTCCGGATCCACTAGGGCCAGAGGATAACCCTTTGGCTGCCCGAAATCCCCAGTATCTGGCTCTTGAGGAGAGCGACAGCAAGGGTCCGTATAGTGTGCGGTCGGATGCACTGAAGGATCTTCTGGGGCAAGCTGCCGTCTCAGAAGTGCATCGTACGCTAATGGGCACTGTAATTGAAAGGATTTCATCCGCTGAAAGCGGTTTGCACGAAGTTTTATGAGTCTGCTAAAGGCTTCGAGGTACGTGAAATAATGTATGCCTTTAACAGTACCACATACATTAGGTATGCCCATGCAGATAGTAGCCCCTGAGACTCTGGTTGTCGTCGAGAACGGCGGCAAACAGAGGATCATAGTCCTAGGTAATAACCAGACCGCCTTTATGTGTAGGTGGTTGAAGCTCCGGTTGCTAGCCGGACTGATGGGTTTGCCAAACTAAAGCGGCAACTGGATGTGGCAGATGCCGACATCGTGCTTGTCAACAAGCGGCTTGACGAGGCACAGGGTGAGTGATTTTTCTGGTGATCGTCACATAATAAGAGCAGCATGATGCCAATATCTTTAATATGTTGTGACTGCAGATGGAGCTGCCATGATGGAGACCCTTCGGGCATAGCTTGCCCGATCCAAGGAGCAAGCAAGGAGTAGCAATGTGTCCGCTATACAGGCGGCCGAAGAGTTAAGGGCCGAATAGGCCGCGCATTGCGAGAGCAAGGAAAAAATAGCCAAGATGGATGTAGAGTTAAAAGATGTTGCTGACCGTTACTGGCTTCTTGAAGAAGAAAACCGGGCGAAGGCGACAAACCTGGAGAAGGCCCGGGTGGCTGCCAAGGAAGCCCGCTCCAAAATTAGAGCGACGAAGGAGGAGCTGAATCAAGCTGCAGATATCGTGTCTGGGAAGCCCTTCTTGTTGCGGACTAAGTTCGGAGATCCGAAGTATGCTCCTCTGGACCGGCTATGGAGTTATGCAGACACGTACATGGATTTGGCTGCAAGTGCTACTAATGCAGTCGAGTACTTCAAGGATCAGAAAGGTCCTGAAGTGGAAAAGTTGTTCTAGTCACAGTTTCACGCTCTAGTCTGTCCGCTGCTGCTGAATGGGCGATTGACCAGTTGGGCCGAGCTCCATAGGTTGTCCGGACTTGCCATGAGGTCCGTTGTGGATCACCTGTGGCCGGGAGGGCCAAGGCCAAATAGCTACTTTAGCTTAGTGCAACAATTCCTTGACGTTGTGCCACGCATCGATGCTATAAAGAGATCGGCGTGCATAGAAGGTGCACGGATGGCCTTTGCCCGTGTCAAAACATACTGGGCGGAGATGGAGGCCACCACTGTTGCGGCACAGGGTTTGACCATAGGCCGAGTGGCTGCCGAGCACTACTTTGAAGAAGTCCTTGAAGGCGCTCGTTCGCTAGAGGCTCAGTGCTCGAAGAATATTATTTTCCAGTGACATGTAGTCCCATAGTACAAACAATGTTTTCTGAATTAATCAAAGCTGTATTTATACTTTTGCCCAAAAGTACTATGATGCCTCACGTGCGGCCGTTTATGTATATATGTATATAACCTGAAAGTTTGCAGTCGTCGCCTTCCGCCCCCACGCATATAATGCGGGGGTGTTCGCAAAAGATGCATATCCACACTTGATCCAATGTCTTGGTCCGTTAAGGAGGTGATAGCGTAGCGAACGAGGCAATCGGACTATATTGCTTTACACTTTCACTTAGCCATAGGAGTTTGACAGTGGGGCTACTATATAGCCCCTGGTATTTCTGCACTCGTCCGAATACGGGGCGCGTACGTACATGATCGGGAAATGGCCCTTCGTTAATGCGGAGGAATCCCGAAGATTCCGATTAGTCATCGAGTGGTTGACCAGTCTCTCGCTATATCATGACAGTCAATTTTCGGCTTTCTCTACTGAGGTGCTCATCTGGATGAACCAGGGCACAATCGCAGTAGTTCTCCCAGTGCTACCTTAGCTGATAAAACGGAATGAAAGGTACCAAAATGTGGGAGCCGGGTAAACCCAACATTTGACCAAAGACATGATTCGGAGCTGATGCATATAGGGCCAAACTCGCGATGCCGAACACTCACTAAGGTGTTTGGTCTTTATAACATATACCGGGCTAAACAATGCCCTTTGTAAGAAACCCCATGTGTCCAGGTACGTGCAAAATCCTGGCGTGGCCGCATGCCAATAACGCCGGCATCTTTCTCGGTTGTGTGGAATATCCGGAGGATGTGAGCAACAAGCGACAGTAAAATAGGTTTACGCAGGGTCTTAATCTAAAAAGAAACCTTTGGGCGGGTCCCTACTGCACGTCTGCGCCTGTATCTCCATTGTGTCGTGTCCTGGATGGGTGTAGCATGATTGTCACCTGCAAAAGGAAAGAATTTAGGTGAAAGTTGTCGTGCCAAAAGGAAGAATGAATTATCAAAATTCCAGAGAGGCCTAGTTGAGCCGGGCTGGCCTTGATTACACACGGGAAGCCCCTGGTATCGTTTTATGAGGGTTTGAAAACCAATCTCATGCATGTATGATGGAACGCTGGACTCGTCTAACCGTGTCCGTGGTCTTGACGACCTGCCATTTTTTTGGTTGGTGAGGTTGTCTAGTGTGCGGTTGTTAGAGCTGCCACGTCCTCTTTCGTACGTAAAGAACGGTTGGTGTTTCCGCTAACTGTAATGACGCCTCGTGGACCGGGCATCCTGAGCTTGAGAAAAGCATAATGCGGTATTGCGTTAAAACGAGCAAAAGCCGCCCTTCCGA
The DNA here is from genome assembly GCF_018294505.1 of Triticum aestivum. Lineage (NCBI taxonomy): Eukaryota > Viridiplantae > Streptophyta > Magnoliopsida > Poales > Poaceae > Triticum > Triticum aestivum. The sequence continues at coordinate 263,557,329 of NC_057794.1, forward strand.
GTAGTGCTTGAAAATCACTTCGGAATGGAGCGATGTGAAAAGTTAACGTTTCACTTCGGAAGTTATCGGGAGAACCGAATACCACCTCTAGTAGTAGAGAGCCTGTGTAGTGGGCCTCTTGACCTGGTATTACTCCCTTGAAGGTAGTATTACTTTGGCTTATTTGTGTCGGGCCTATCCCCATTTTGCGGACTGTGTCCTGATATATCAGATTTAGATCACTACCGCCGTCCATGAGGACCCTTGTGAAATGGTACCCATTTATTATTGGGTCTAACACCAAGGCAGTCAGTCGTTCGCGCCGGATATGCGTGTTGTGATCCCTACGATCAAAAGTGATCGGGCAGGCCAACCAGGGGTTGGACCTAGGGGTGACGGGCTCTATGGCGCGTGTGCATCGGAGTGCGTGATTGCTTCTCCTCTTTGTCACATGGATCACGTTTACTGTTTTAACCTTCGGTGGGAACTTTTTCTGTCCTCCGGCGCTTTGCTGGCGAGGTTCATCCTCATCTTCGCTTGGTGTCTCTTCCCCTTTGTGTTCGGCGTTTAGCTTACCGGCCTGCTTGAAGACCCAACATTCTCTGTGGGTATGATTTGCAGGTTTGTCTAGGGTGCCGTGAATCTGACAGAGTTTGTCAAGAATTTTGTTTAGGCCAGATTATCCTTCTCTGCTGCCTTTGAAAGGCTTTTTCCGCTGGCCTGGTTGGGAGCCCCTGAATCTGGCGTTTATCGCCGTATTATCTGGGCTACCTTCTTTATTTCGATGCTTGTTTTTGTTGCGTCGTGGTTTACCATTGCCATCCCTTACTTCGGATGTGCTTGGGTCGCTGGTGCTACTATGGGCCAACCAGCTGTCCTCGCCTGCACAAAAGCGGGTCATGAGGCTTGTTAGGGCTGCCATTGTTCTCGGTTTTTCTTGACCGAGGTGTCTGGCGAGCCATTCGTCTCGGACGCTGTGTTTAAAAGCTGTTGAGGCTTCAGCGTCCGGACAGTCAACTATTTAGTTCTTCTTGGTGAGGAACCTGATCCAAAGCTTTCAGGCGGACTCTCTGGACTATTGGATTATATGACTTAAATCGTCTGCATCCGGAGGTCGGACATAAGTCCCTTGAAAATTGGCCCGGAAAGCGTCCTCGAGCTCCTCCCAACTTCCAATTGAGTTTTCGGGGAGACTTTTCAGCCAGTGCCTAGCTAGCCCTTTAAGCTTGAGGGGTAAGTATTTAATGGCATGGAGATCGTCTCCACGAGCCATATGAATATGGAGGGTGAAGTCCTCTATCCAAACTCCAAGGTCTGTGGTTCCGTCGTACGCCTCTATGTTCACCGGTTTGAATCCCTCTGGGAATTCGTGATCCAGCACCCCATCAGTGAAACATAGTGGGTGTGCGGCACCCCTGTATTGGGATGCGCCATAGTGTTCGGACGGTTGTAGTATTCGGTGTTGGTTGTGTACCGTAGCGCGCTTCCTAGATCCATAGATAGATCTAGTCGCATCGGATTTTTGACGCAAGTTCTCATGTAGAACGTGTGTTGACTTATGCGTGACTTTGTTAGCTGCTCTATCGCGTTCACAGGGTGGTGGATCCGGCCGGTTGGCCGTATCACTTTTCGACTGTATGGGCTCTAAGGCCTCATCGTCGAATTCCGGTAATAGCTTGCGCTTTGGATAGCTATTTGGATGGTAACTTCCACCATACTTTGTTACTTTGTTCCACTTGCTGTTGAGTGTATCTTGTGCGACCTTGAGCCTTTGCTTCTATTTCTTCAGGCTTCTCACTGTGGCAGTAAGCCTTCTGCGGAGGTTCTCTTGCTCCAAGTGTGTTTCCGGGATGATGGGTGCATCTTCGTCCGGACTGTTTTCTTCCCTAGACGGGGATTGATGGGGCTTATCTTCGGCGTCATCGTGTTTGGACGTCGGATCCGTACTATGTTTGCAGTTTGCATCATTTTCTGCCATCAGGGTGATGCAGTTGTCGTTTCTTCCAAAGTCGTGTGGACTATTATTATCGCTGTTTTTGCTATGGCGGGACTTAGAGCGGCGCCGTTGACGTTGGCGCTTGGGTTGCTTCTTGGAGGGGTCATCCTCCGCTTTCTCGTCGCCATTGGCTTCGTTGGGGGTGTCCACCATGTATACGTCATGTGATGAAGTAGCGGTCCAGCGCACTGTGGGCGGTGGTTCCGGTTCGTCTCCTGCATCGTCGTCCATATCATTGATTTCTTCGTAGTCAAAGTCGAGCATGTCAGTTAAGTCGTCGACAGTGGCTACTAAGTGGGTGGTGGGTGTGCAGCGAATTTCTTCATCGTCCGCATCCCATTCTAGCCAGACATAGTTCGGCCAGGGTTCTCCTGACAGGGAGAGAGACCTTAATGAATTTAGCACATCTCCGAAAGGTGAGTGCTGAAAGATATCCGCGGAGGTGAACTCCATGATCGGCGCCCAGTCGGACTCAACGGGCACGGATATGAGCGGTTCGGAGTCCGTGGCCGGAGATGAAATCAGTGGTTCGATGACACGGCTCTCGTAAGGGGTGAAGTCAGTATCCAGCTCTATCGCCACTGAGAGTGCGGCCTCCATGGCGGGGTCCATCCCTCCGGTCTCGGATGGCACGACTTGCTCCGGATTTAAGGCCGGAGTAGTTACGGATGCGATCTCCCGAACATTGTCCGGCGGTAGAGTTACGTCTTGCTCGTCGTGACTACGCGGCGCATCTGGCATGGGTTCGAATCCGTCGAAGATCAAGTCTCCGCGGATATCGGCCGTGTAGTTCAAGTTTCCAAACCTGACCTGATAGCCAGGGGCGTAGCTCTCAATCTGCCCCAGATGGCCAAGCGAGTTGGCCCGCAGTGCAAAGCTGCCAAATATGAAGATCTGTCCAGGGAGGAAAACCTCATCCTGGACCGCATTGCTAGCTATGATCGAAGGAGCCATCAAGCCTTATGATGACAACACAATGGAACTCTCAATGAAAGCACCAATGTCGGTGTCAAAACCGGCGGATCTCGGGTAGGGGGTCCCGAACTGTGCGTCCAAGGCGGATGGTAACAGGAAGCAGGGGACATGAGGTTTACCCAGGTTCGGGCCCTCTTGATGGAGGTAAAACCCTATGTCCTGCTTGATTGTTCTTGATGATATGAGTATTACAAGAGTTGATCTACCACGAGATCAGAGAGGCTAAACCCTAGAAGCTAGCCTATGGTATGATTCTATGTTGTCCTACGGATTAAAACCCTCCGGTTTATATAGACATCGGAGGGGGCTAGGGTTACATATTGTCAGTTACAAAGGAGGAGATATACATATCCGTATTGCCTAGCTTGCCTTCCACGCCAAGTAGAGTCCCATCCGGACACGAGACGAAGTCTTCAATCTTATATCTTCATAGTCCAACAGTCCGGCCAAAGGATATAGTCCGGCTGTCCGGAGACCCCCTAATCCAGGACTCCCTCAAGTCTACTATCATTTAACTAGTGTGGAATATAAAAGGGGAAAACCATAAGCATTGCGAGTATAGTGTTGAGCGTGCCATGGTGGATCTGAAGGTGCAAACCGAACAAAGGTAACTTTGCAACCAATGTTTGCTTGCACCTAGCAAATAAGTGATGGACAAGAAATCAGAGTAAAGTAGTGGCGATCTTTTTTCTTGCTGCAATAAATAAGTTGAGCAGATACGAAAGAGTACCACCTCTGGTGGGGCGCCGTGTATGCATCTGCTGAGAATTTGATGGTGCTGCGGTAGCGATGGCTGTCGGCGGCGTGGAAGCAGATCTAGGAGGGTAGACGGTGGTGGCAGGGCATGATGGACAACACGATCATAGGAGCGGCGCCGGCAAGGTAGACAACGACGGGGATGAAGTGAGAGGACGGGATGCAAGGGTCCCGGTCGGAAGCCGTGGATGAGAGAGGTCGATCTCTTGTAATGGACGACGGTGTCGGGGAATCAGCTCCGGCATGGTGGAGGATGACGGCGGTGGATGGGGTGGCGGACGAAGGAGGCTGGGGTGGAGAGGGTGTTTTGGCGCCCACGAGTACGAATGGGGAAATGGAGGGAGAGAGGAAGGGGGAACCATGTCTTCAGGGCGCGCTTGTCTCAAATGCCAAGAAATTTACAAACTTAGCCCCCGTTTAAAATTTTCTACATCACAGCAATATTAGTCGGTTGGGGATAGGATAGTAATCTCACATACACCGAATATTTACCGACGAGAGTTTGTTTTTGGTGCCCACCGTGTATGAATTGGGGAGGGAGCCGATTTCGGCCGAGGAGACACTGTGTTTTGGTGCCCACCGTGTATTAATCCAGGTGAGAGGCGGTTATGTCACATTTGAGTGAAATTACAAACCTACCCCAATCGAAACCTATAGAAATCGAGCCGATAAGCTTTGCGTGTCAGGGATAGGCAGTAATTTCCATCTCGCAAATTTTGGTTTCGGGCGGTTATTGCAACTTTCCCCGCTTTGTTCAAATTTTTGCAGAGCAAGAGTGCACGTTTACCGTGCCAACTCAATTCGAATCCACTTTGTATTCTATTTTTGTTCGGGCAGGATCCATTTGCAATTGGAATAAAATTCTATATACATCATTTATATATATATATACTTTCAAAAGCACAACAAAGAATTCTGCTCCTTTATATGTATATAATATGACTTACAAATACAATGATCTCAAAATCATATGGTTGAATTCAAAAAAATTAAACAAAATTATGTTCTACTAAAATGTATGGATAAGTAATATCTACATATTAAATAACATAGATGCGCCTGAATTCATATGAGTATGCATGTTTGATAGATCAATTTTGGTTCGAGTATGAATTACATGTATCATCATCTCGAATTCAAATATTTGAATCCCTTTTATGTTGACTCCTTTCACGCCCATCTCTGTCGCATGCTCCTTCATATAGCTATCATTCTCTTTTCTCCAGCTCACCTGCACGCTCACTTCATGTTTCTCCTATCTTTGCAAACATGGTCTATCGACGTCTCCCTTGACAAGTGACACACTCTCCCTATCATTATACATTACACGGATTTCATTATCTCTCATGTCTCTACCGTTCTCTGGTATCACTAGGTACCTAAGCTTTCTTTTCCACCGCCACACACACAGTCTCACTCTTCTTTCACTTTGTCTTTCTCTCTACGGGGTTCTCTCACACACCCTATATGTCTCTAGATATGACTCATACCACTAAAATTACTCTCTCCTGCAGACACAACATTTGTTACGGTCTCCTTTCCGTCTACATCCCAGTTATAAAACTGACATTATTCATTTGTTTACTGATCGGACAAACTCCCCCCCCCCCTCTCTCTCTCTCTCTCTCTCTCACACACACACACACACACACACAGCTCCAGCCTCCACTCCCCTTCCGGACTATCGTCTCTTGCTCACACCCACAAAACTCTCGCTTTTGCACTCCCGACTCGTATTTCTCTCACATCATTGATCGACTAGCCTCTAGATAGGTTTGTAAACCCACACACTCGTGCATCCACTATCGCATACATGTCTCTCTCGCGCTCCTTGTATCTATGTAGATTTTTCGTCCCTTCTTGAGACACGCCCTCTCGATCATGCACACACACTATCGCCTCATTTTAAGTTGATACCTCTCACCCACACACTCTTTGTGTCTTTGTCACACATGCACTCCGTCCTCCTCCTCTCTCCCTCTCTGTCCGAGGGAAGGCCTTATTTGCAAATGTGGAGAGGGTGTGGGTATCTTTTTGCAAAATTGCCATAGTTTCCTTCCTATCTGTCAGATATAAATTGGATGGCCTATATTGCAGGATGGAAGGCACACCATCATCACCAACTCTGTTTTTATCTCTACTCTTATAAAAAGCATAGTTGGTGATGATGGTGTGCCTGCCATCCTGCAATATAGGCTGTCCGATCTATATCTAACGGATAGGAAGGAAACTATGGCAATTTACGCGCACTCCTCTCCACATTTGCAGATAAGGCCATCCCTCGTTCATCCTTTTCTCCCATAAGATCTTGATGTTCCGTGCAACACATGGGCATCTTGCTAGTAAGAATAGAAATTAGAGATATACCACTTCTCGAATCTTGAAACCAACAACATTGCTCCCTTATCTCATCAAAACCGCCAAAGGAATATATTTTTGAGTGAAACATAAGATATTTTTAGTGATACACGTATTTCAAAACTAGACTCTTTTTTCTACCAAATCAGTGAATATGTATTAATCTACTTTGATCGTGTGGCAACGCATTGGCACATTGGTAGTAGTTATTACTACTGTATAATTTCTTGGACACCACACAAATGGTGGAGTACATATACAAAGAGAAGAGGTGCACGCACGCAGTCGGTCTCTCGATGTCTCGCACACATGAGAGTTACGTAAACGCACCGTTAACAAATAAACCCTAAAACCCTAGGTGCACGATTGCTGCATGTGCGGGTATCGGGTACGTGGTGGAGCGCACCTTTGTAGGAATAGTCAGCTCACGTGATAATTTGATCTGTAGGAGTTGATGGTTGGGACCACAGGTGAACAACCTGGAGGCGGTGGCTCGCCAGTTGCCACAGATCAAGTAGCCATGTTTAAAATACCATTTTTAGCGAGGTAAGAGTTCCGATTTTCAAGGGCGCGTTATAAGTACTTAAGTAGTTTTTAGAATGATTGGTATGGTGCGAGAATGGAATTCATAACTACTACCTCCTTGGCGTATGGTTGTATGGGTTTATATTGCGAGATGTTGGACCTGGTAGTTCTAGGGCAAATACTATGGTTTTGATGTTGGTTTTCAGTAATGAAAATCGGAAGGGGGAAACCCTTCTTTGATAAAAAAAGAACTACTACCTCCGTCCAGGTTTACTAGTCCACATCGTATTTTGGGTCAAAGTTAGTCCATGAATTTTACTTGTAAAGTTTGAATGGAAAACGAGATTTTTTTATACCCAAACAAAAAAGCACTGGAGGGAGTGATTGCTCTGACACGGACACGACCTCTCATAGCGCAGGCATTGAACCGGCGTGCCGGCAAGGAGGGCCCCACTTGCTGCAGGCCCGGCTGAACACGCCTCCTCGCCGCATGCAGCCGGCTTCAGACCGCCCCGCCTACCTCCACTGAATCTGCGCGTGTGCCGGCAACACGTCCTTCCGCGAGCCGACCGGCATTTTCAAACACAAAAAACGATCAAAATATAATTTATTACGCATGGTCTTGACTTGTTGTGCTCGCACTAGTAACATGAACTAGAAGTTTTTCTTTATTTATAACTCTCCTCACATTTTTTTGGCTTTGAAGTGAATCATGGTTGTGGACATTATCTATGAATGTGCAGATATCTGTGAACATGAGTTTGATGTGGAAGTTGAACTTGGAATGTTGGGCTTGAGCGTGAACTATACCATGTACAATGCTTTGTCTGATATTGTTTGGAAAGTAATTGATGTTATTACATGGCCCTAAAAAAATTATTTTGTGCCACATCAGTAGATGCACGGACATCACAACAGGCATGCTGACTGGATAAACATTTGAACCTAGCTATTATGAAGGAAAATTTGTATTGACAACAGTTTTAGATAGCAGGAGACGCCTAGCCTGCTCTACCTCTGCTAGCTTCTTTGGCTTCTTCCATCTCTTCTTTGGCTTGGGTGAAGAGAGCATCTGATTGCTCTTTTCACTTCTTCAGGAACTCAGCTACATTCTCAAGGGTTGCTGCACGCTTCCTTTCAACCTTTACTAGAGCCACAAGGACATGAACAGTTGACGACTCCACCTGGCTTGTGTGTAATCCAGCATCATCTGGGAATTTGCACCTTGTGTCTAATCCAGCATCATTAGGGAACTGGCACCTTGTGTGTAATCCAGCCTCATTTTGGAAACATAATGTCGAGGTTGACCATACTTCCCTCCTCGCAGGAACTGCATCCTGACATGAAGTTACTTCTTTTTTAGATTAATACTCAGAGCAACCCAGATCCATTTAGGAGAAGCCAAATAAATAGGACTCGGAGAAGTGAATTCAAAAGGAAAAATATAAAAACAGACTACAAGGTGAGAACACCCACTTCCTACATCAAGCTAAAAGCAAAAGCACTAGGACGATTAAGATTCTTCTTATTACACATGAAGAACACGAGGCTAAGAGAAACAGAAACTACAACATATACACATCGAAGAACACGAGGCTAAACGAAAGTAATTGAAAGGGTGTTACTTACCAAAGCTCGTTTACAGGTTCGGTGCAGCTCCTCTTTAACTTGCCATGCTCCTTGAAGATGTCTATCCCGTGTTTGGTCTTCATTGCTCCTCTGCATGTTCGCACTCATGGTTTTAAAATCTCAACATGGCAAGAAAAATATACTAGTAATACTCATGCATCTTGTGGGCAACATTAGAGCACTCGTCTGCCATGTCAGAGCATCTCCAATAGAAGCGCAACGCGCAGCGCTTTAAAAAAGCGTTTACAGTGCTGAGATCGAGAAGTAAAGATAGAGAGTAGAGACTAGAGAGTAGAGACATAGATAGTTCTCAGCATAGATATAACATAGATAGATAAAAAATAGATAGTTCAACTACTCCTCGTCATCCGACTCCTCCTCGGTGATGTCCTCCTCCGACGTCTCAATGTAGGTGTGAAGATACCGATCCTCGTCGGATTCCCAGGGCGACGCTGATCCTAGCCTCATGTTGAATTGAACGTCCGCTTTTCGCGTACGCTTGTCTTTGCGATAGGCGGCTCGCTTTGCCCTCCTCTTTTCCCTTTCCGCCCTCCTTTGCGCATAGAACTCACATTCGTTGATGATGTCCTATGGGAAGCGTTGGTGCCACAACGCCATGGCTTCCTCGTCCATCTCGGCGATGCCGAGACAGTGCTCCCGCCTTCGGTTGTCGCGGCGATCCTTGAGGGAGTCCTGGATTAGGGGGTCTCCGGACAGCCGGACTATATCCTTTGTCCGGGCTGTTGGACTATGAAGATACAAGATTGAAGACTCCGTCTCGTGTCCAGATGGGACTCTACTTGGCATGGAAGGCAAGCTAGACAATACGGATATGTATATCTCCTCCTTTGTAACCGACCTTGTGTAACCCTAGCCCCCTCTGGTGTCTATATAAACCGGAGGGTTTTAGTCCGTAGACTAACATACAATCATACCATAGGCTAGCTTCTAGGGTTCGGCCTCTCTGATCTCGTGGTAGATCTACTCTTGTACTACCCATATCATCAATATTAATCAAGCAGGACGTAGGGTTTTACCTCCATCAAGAGGGCCCGAACCTGGGTAAAAACATCGTGTCCCCTGCCTCCTGTTACCATCCACCTTAGACGCACAGTTCGGGACCCCGTACCCGAGATCCGCCGGTTTTGACACCGATATTGGTGCTTTCATTAAGAGTTCCTCTGTGTCGTCGCCATTAGGCTTGATGGCTCCTACAATCATCGATAGCGATGCAGTCCAGGGTGAGACTTTTCTCCCCGGACAGATCTTTGTGTTCGGCGGCTTCGCACTGCGGGCCAAATCGCTTGGCCATCTGGAGCAGATCGAAAGTTACGCCCCTGGCCACCAGGTCAGGTTTGGAAGCTTAAACTACATGGCCGATATCCGTGGAGACTTGATCTTCGACGAATTCGAGCCTCTGCCTTGTGCGTCACGCGGTCACGATGAGTACGATTTAGCTCTACCATCAGACAGTGTTCAGGAGATCGCACCGGCAGCCGCTATGACCCTCAATTCGGAGCCAGTTGCACCTTCCATGGACGGGTGGATGGACCCCGCCACGGAGGCCTTACCCTCATTGGCGATCGAGCCGAACATCGACCTTGCCCTGCATAAGAGTCGTGTTGTCAAACTGCCGAATCCTTCTCCGGCCACGGACTTAGAACCGCATGTGCCCGTTCCTAGCGAATCCGATTGGGCACCGATCATGGAGTTTACCTCCGCGGATATTTTTCAGCACTCACCCTTTGGCGACATACTGAACTCATTAAGGTCTCTCTCCTTGTCAGGAGGATCCTGGCCGAACTATGTCCGGCAGGATTGGGATGCGAACGACGAAGAAATTCGCGGCCCACCCACCACCCACTTAGTAGCCACTGTCGATGACTTAACCGACATGCTCGACTTCGACTCCGAAGACATCGACGATATGGACGACGATGCGGGAGACGAAGAGGAACCACTGCCCACAGGGCACTGGACAGCCACCTCATCATACGATATATACATGGTGGGCACACCCAAAGAAGGCAATGGCGACAAGACAGCGGAGGATGACCCCTCCAAGAAGCAACCCAAGCGTCGACGTCAATGGCGCCGCTCTAAGTCCCGCCAAAGCAAAAGTGTTGATACCGGCACAGGAGATAATAACACTCCGGATAGTGCCGAAGATGGCAACAATCCCCTCCAGCAAGATTTAGAGCAGGAGGATGGAGGAGCCAGCCCTCCAGAGAGAGCGGCAGATGGAGAGGCGGAGGATGATAATTACATGTCCCCCCTCCGAAGACGAGGCAAGCCTCGACGATGCCGAATTCGTCGTGCTAGAGGATCCCGTCGAACAAGAGCGCTTCCAGCGTCGGCTTATGGCCACGGAAAATAGCCATAAGAAAAAGCAGCAGCAGCTTCAAGCTGATCAAGATCTGCTAGCTGACAGATGGACTGAAGTCCTCGCGGCCGAGGAATATAAACTCAAACGCCCCTCCAAGAGTTACCCAAAATGCAGGTTGCTACCCCAACCAGAGGAAGAAGCGTATGACGCGGCTGATCGGACACCGGGTCGCCGCGATAGAGAGCCATTCCGGCCAAAAACTCAGCCCGCACCTCAACATCATTCAAATAAAAAGGCATCGGGAAATACGCTAGACCTGCGAGACGTATTGGAGGACAAAGCAAAGCATGCAAGATCGATCTACGGATCACGAGGACGCGCCACTATGCGAGACGATAAACGTCACACCGGATACAGTAAAAGTAAATCCGGTCGGGCCGAACACAGCGAGCAAGACCCATTCGAGCTGCGTCGTGATATAGCCCAATACAGAGGCGCCGCACACCCCCTATGCTTCACAGATGAAGTAATGGATCATCAAATCCCAGAGGGTTTCAAACCCATAAATATTGAATCATACGACGGCACAACAAACCCTACGGTATGGATCGAGGATTTCCTCCTCCACATCCACATGGCCTGCGGTGATGACTTACACGCCATCAAATACCTCCCACTAAAGCTCAAAGGACCAGCGCGACATTGGCTTAACAGCTTGCCAGCAGAGTCCATTAGCTGTTGGGAAGATCTGGAGGCTGCATTCCTCGACAACTTTCAAGGCACTTATGTGCGACCACCAGATGCCGATGACTTGAGCCACATAATTCAGCAGCCAGAAGAATCGGCCAGGCGATTCTGGACTCAGTTCCTAACAAAGAAAAATCAAATCGTCGACTGTCCGGATGCAGAGGCCCTAGCAGCTTTCAAAACACAACATCCGCGACGAGTGGCTAGCCCGGTACCTTGGTCAGGAAAAGACGACATCTATGGCAGCCCTCATGACACTCATGACCCGCTTTTGTGCGGGAGAAGACAGCTGGCTGGCTCGCAGTAATAACATATCAAAGAACCATGGTACTTCGGATACCAAGGACGGCAATAACAGGTCACGTCGCAACAAACATAAGCGCCGCATTAACAGCGATAATACTTAAGATACGACAGTCAATGCCGGATTCAAAGGCTCTAAACCCGGTCAGCGGAAAAAGCCATTTAAAAGAAGCACGCCAGGCCCGTCCAGTTTGGACCGCATACTCGATCGCTCGTGTCAAATACATGGCACCCCCGACAAGCCAGCCAACCACACCAATAGGTATTGTTGGGTATTCAAGCAGGCCGACAAGTTAAGTGCCGAAAACAAAGATAAGGGGCCAGATAGAGATGGCGAGGAAGAGCCCCGGCAGCGAAACACCGGAGGACAGAAGAGGTTCGCCCCACAAGTGCAGACAGTGAACATAATATACGCGACCCACATCCCCAAGAGGGAGCGGAAGCGTGCGCTCAGGAACGTATATGAGTTGGAGCCAGTCGCCCCAAAGTTCAACCCATGGTCCTCCTGTTCGATCACCTTCGATCATAGGGACCACCCCACTAGTATCCATCATGGCGGGTTCGCCGCACTGGTCCTAGACCCAATCATCGATGGATTTCACCTCACTCGAGTCCTTATGGATGGCGGCAGCAGCCTGAACCTACTTTACCAGGACACAGTGCGCAAAATGGGTATAAACCCCTCAAGGATCAAACCCACAAAAACGACCTCTAAAGGCGTCATTCCAGGTGTAGAGGCCCATTGCACAGGCTCAATTACACTGGAAGTGGTCTTCGGATCCCCGGATAACTTCCGAAGCGACGAATTAATCTTCGACATAGTCCCTTCTGCAGTGGCTATCATGCACTGCTCGAGCGAACCGCATTTGCAAGATTCAATGCGGTACCGCATTATGCATACCTCAAGCTCAAGATGCCAGGACCACGGGGGGTCATCACAGTTAATGGAAACACAGAGCGCTCTCTCCGTACGGAGGAGCACACTGCGGCCCTCGCAGCAGAAGTGCAAAACAGCCTCTCAAGGCAAACCACCAGTTCGGCGTTTCAAGACCCGGACACCTTCAAGCGCGCTCGGAGTAATCGGCAACTAGACCGCCTGGCACGATCTGAGCTCGCGTAGCAATGCGTCCCCCACCCCAGTCCCAGCCAAATGACGAAATTCGTGCCACGCGTACATAATTACGCATTAGAAATACCATGGGCACAGGCGGGGAGGGGGCACAACTACAGCACGCCCCGATACGCGGCTTAAACTGCACTAGGGGCTTCCCACTTTGTTATTTTTCTCTTTCAGGACTTTAATCTCTAGAAACCCTGTCCGGCAGCATGATTGCCGAACACAGGATGCAGCAACCAAGGAGGCAAAAAGCTACGTCACACCATGGAACTCCCAGGTGGATTACGATAACGAGTGAAATATTTGCTTTAATACTATTCCTCAGCTTGCCCTTGGAAGGGACATAGTCCTACTTTTTGCTTATCGCACTATCTGTATCATTCTGCTTTAATGCATCTCTTTGAATAAACAATGCATAGCATTAAGACTATTATTGCATTCTTCTTTTTCATATATATGTGTTCCTCAATGACGCCTTGCAACCGTACACTTTGGTACGGCCAATACACCAGGGGCTTAAGCACCCCACAATGCGGTGTGAGAAGTCCGAACACTTTCACAAGCGTGGCACCCCGAACTTATAGCATTATATGCATCAGCTCCGAATCATGTCTTTGGTCAAATGTTGGGTTTGCCCGGCTCCTATCTTTTGGTACCTTACGTTCCGCTCTATCGGCTAATGTAGCGCTAGGAGAACTACTGCGATTGTGCCCCGGTTCTGCTGGGCTAAGCACCTCAGTAGAGAAAGCTAAAACTGACTGTCATGATAAGGCGAGAGACTGGTCACTGTCCAGTGAGGTTTCGAGTCCCTAAAGACTTATGCCGCTTAGAGCGAGGAGCCGGTCCTGTCCGGCTTAAAGTCGTGTATCGCGCCCCGAATTCGGCCTTCCGAATACCAGGGGCTTCGCCGAAATTTAAAATTATAGAATTCTATGGCTAAGTGAGAGTGATAAAGCATTATTAGTCTGGTTGCCTTGTTCGCTGTGCTGAGCACCTCCCTCGAAGGACCCAAAAATGGGAACAAGAGTGCTCAGGTTTATCCCGAACACCCCAGCACTCGTGGCATGGGGGCAGAAGCCGAGGACTAGCCATCTCTCAGATTGGATAAACAGCCAAACAGAAGGTAATATTTTAAATTCAAACAAGCGTTGCATAGCGCATATGAAACAAGTTTTCATCATACAGGATCACACGAGCAAGTTTACTCAAATATTACATCCTTTGAACATTCGTCCGCTACAAGACGGGCACCCTTTAGGACACCCTCATAATAAATTTCGGGGGTGCGATGCTCCTTGCCCTGCGGCGGTCCTTCCTTGATCAGCTTCACGGCGTCTAGCTTGGCCCATTGCACCTTCACACGGGGGAAAGTCCGGCGTGCACCTTCGATGCAGACGGACTGCTTGACGACTTCCAGCCGTGGGCAGGCATCCACAAGCCGCCTCACCAAGCCGAAGTAGTTGTTCGGAAGGGCGTCGCCAGGCCACAGCCGAACTATAAAGTCCTTCATGGCCTATTCGGCCGCCTTGTGTAGCTCGACCAGCTGCTTCAGCTGGTCGCTCATAGGCACCGGGTGTTCGGTCCCAGTATACTGAGACCAGAACAGCTTCTCCATTGAGCTTCCCTCCTCGGCCTGGTAAAACTGTGCGTCATTCGACACGCTGCGGGGCAAATCTGCGAATGCTCCTGGAGAGCTCCGGATCTGGGTAAGTAATAGGTAATTTATTTTCACATACTTGCTTTGCATATAGAATGCCTTACCCACCGCTACTTTCTTCATCACGTCAATCTCCTGGAGGGCCTTTTGGGCCTCGGCCTTGGCACTCTTCGCGCTCTCGAGGGACGTGGCAAGCTCAGACTCTCGCGTCTTCGAGTCAAGCTCCAACGCCTCGTGCTTCGTCACGAGAGCCTGGAGCTCTTGCTGCACCTCACCCACTCGAGCCTCTTGCCTTTCCCGCTCGGTGCGCTCCTTGGTCGTTTTATCTTCGGCCGCGGACAGCGCTTGCTTTAGGGTCGCCACTTCGGTCGTGACCCCTGGCAAATTCATGATGATCCTGTCATTTTGCAATCGCATTCTTTTTATACATATCCATAGACTAGGTACTACTTACCTTTGTTCTCCTCGAGCTGCCTCTTGGCAAGGCCGAGCTCATCCTTGGACCCTTTAAGGTCCTACTTCAGTGCGGCGACCTCCGCAGTCAGTGCGGCAGACGCCAGCAGCGAAGCCTGCATACGCATATTGACATACTTATATTAGACTCCTGCGATATTGTTTGATCCTCTGTTCGGCTTTTCTTTGTGAACACCGAACAGAGCATCAGGGGCTACTGTCCATGCGGTAATATTTTCCTATATTTTAACACTTACCTCAAAGCCTGTTAGAAGGCTGGCACAGGCTTCAGTCAATCCACTCTTGGCGGACTGAACCTTCTAGACCACCGCACTCATAATAGTACGGTGCTCCTCGTTGATGGAAGCGCTGCGAAGCGCTCCCAGCAGATTGTCCGGCACCTCTGGATGGACAGAGGTCACCGGCACAGGCGTCTTGCCCCTCTTGGAAGGAGGCCGCCTGCCCAAGTCCGGAACCACTGGAGGTTCCAGCGCGGTGTTCGGCTGAGGGCCTAACTCGGAGCCCTCAGGGGCCTTGTTCCCTCTGCTCCCGGAGTCCGGAAGGTCGCCTTGAGGCGCCTCCGGGATTGTCTCCCCTCGACCCGGTGCCTCTTGAGACAATACCTCGGCATCGTCCGCAGGGCAAGGGGAGGTGGCGGTCGGAAGTGGATCGCTATCCATATCCGACGAGCCCAGGGAGCCGTCCGACGATACATCGATACGGGCTCATGGCGGCCTGCATAATCATATTCGGCGTTAGGGGAAGCAGTGCGACAAAGGAATGCTATGAGTTACTCTGGTATCCGAATACTTACGACTTCTCCAGGGGCTTGGCCCTGAGCAGCCACTCGTCTTTGCCTTCGGCAGTGGTGGTGGAACTGTCCGGAAGGAGAGTCCTTCCCTTCTTGGACCCTTCAGCCCCCCCGGTTGGGGTGGCCTTCCGTTTCTTGTCTCCCCCAACTGAAGGGGGAGCATCTTCTTCTTCCTCCTCGTCTTCGGGGGAGGAGTGTGCCGCAGAGTCATCGGACAATGAGTCCGATAACACCTGGCATCGGGAACTCTTTCGGGATCCCTTGGCCTTCTTGGTCTTCTCTGGCACCTTGTAAGGAGCCGGAGTCAGCATCTCTGTCAGGAGAGCGTTTGCTGGGCCTTCGGGCAAGGGAGCCGGACAGTCGATCTATCCAGCCATTTCCTGCCAGTCCTGTCAAAGGAACGGGAGCTTAGATCCCACATAGAGTCAAACTATGAAAAACAAGTATCCTGTAAGAGGTAAAATAGCTTACCGCGCTGGCTTGGCGCTTCGCGCAGAATCCGCGATCCTCGGTAGTAGGAGGAGGAACCTCGGCGCCCTTGAATAGCACCTTCCAGGCATCCCCGTGTGTTGTATCGAAGATCCTGTTCAGAGTTTGGTGCTGGGCCAGGTCGAACTCCCACAAGTTGAAGGCTCGTTGTTGACACGGGAGGATCCGGCGAATGAGCATGACCTGGACTACGTTGACGAGTTTGAGCTTCTTGTTCACCATGTTTTGAATACATGTTTGGAGTCCGGTCAGCTCTCCCGAACTACCCCAGGACAGGCCCTTCTCTTTCCAGGAGGTGAGCCGCGTGGGGATGCCAGATCGGAACTCGGGGGCCGCTGCCCATGCAGGGTCACGCGGCTCGGTGATGTAGAACCACCCTGATTACCACCCCTTTATGGTCTCCATGACGGAGCCCTCGAGCCATGTAATGTTGGGCATCTTACCCACCATGGCGCCTCCGCACTCTGCCTGGCGGCCGCCCACTACCTTCGGCTTGACATTGAAGGTCTTCAGCCATAAGCCGAAGTGGGGCTTGATGCGGAGGAAGGCCTCGCACACGACGATAAACGCCGAGATGTTGAGGATGAAGTCCGTGGCCAGATCGTGGAAATCCAGGCCGTAGTAGAACATGAGCCCCCGGACGAATGGATGGAGAGGGAATCCCAGTCCGCGGAGGAAATGGGTAAGGAACACTACCCTCTCATGGGGCTTGGGGGTGGGGATGAGCTGCCCCTCATCTGGGAGCCGGTGCACGATGTCGTCGGGCAGGTATCTGGCTCTCCTCGGCTTCTTGATGTGTCCCTCCGTGATGGAGGAGACCATCCACCTGCCTCCCGCTCTGGACATGGTTGGAGAAGGTTGAGGTGGGAAGTGCGGACTTGGGCGCTGGAGCTCGAGTGTGCGAAAATGGATGAGCAAAGGAGGAAGAAGGCGTGGATGAAAAGGTGAATCCTTATCCCTTTATGTGGGTGGACGAAACTAAGCGTCCCCACTAGCCTGGTAAAACTCGCTTATCCCCCAAGCGTCATAATCGATGGCGCGGTTGGGTTACCCACACCCGTATTGATGAGAATCCCGTGATAAGGGGACACGATCTCTGCTTTGACAAGACGTGTCAAAAAACTGCCTCGCGTTATGTGCGGGGCTAGTTAAAGGAAACGGTTCGAATAATCAACGGGCCATGACATAATGTCGTGTTGCCAAAACAAGTCAGCAAATTGGATTTGTGGAAATATTATTCTCTCTACGGTGGTATGTGGAACTTATTTTGCAGGGTCGGACACTATCCTTGTATTCAAATTCTTCTGTGGTGTATTCGGAGGAGAAACCCGCCTTGCAATGCCGAAGACAATACTGCGCGCCGGACTCATCGTCATTGAAGCCTGGTTCAGGAGCTACTCAGGGAGTCCTGGATTAGGGGGTCTCCGGACAGCCGAACTATATCCTTTGTCCAGACTGTTGGACTGTGAAGATACAAGATTGAAGACTTCGTCTCGTGTCCGGATGGGACTCTACTTGGCATGGAAGGCAAGCTAGACAATACGGATATGTATATCTCCTCCTTTGTAACCGACCTTGTCTAACCCTAGCACCCTCCAGTGTCTATATAAACCGGAGGGTTTTAGTCCGTAGAATAACATACAATCATACCATAGGCTAGCTTCTAGGGTTCAGCCTCTCTGATCTCGTGGTAGATCTACTCTTGTACTACCCATATCATCAATATTAATCAAGCAGGACGTAGGTTTTTACCTCCATCAAGAGGGCCCGAACCTGGGTAAAAATATCGTGTCCCCTGCCTCCTGTTACCATCCGCCTTAGACGCATAGTTCGGGACCCCCTACCCGAGATCCGCCGGTTTTGACACCGACAATCCTCGTCAGTGATAAGCCGCGGCAGAGGCGCGAGCTCCTGCGCCCGCTCCCGGGTCGGCACGTTGGGGAAGTTCAAAGTTCTATGAGGCCACCTGAGGCGCCACGCCGCCGCGTCGTACGCGCGGGCGGCCTCGTTGGCGGTGTCAAAATTGCCATGGCCAAGGCGCATCCTGCGGAACCGGATCTCGGTGGAGAAGTCGCCGGAGGGGTGCGCGCGGATGCCACTGTATCCCCAAGTTTCCCGGCGACGCGGTGGCGAGGCGAGAAAGAGCGGGGAGAGAGAGGTGGCGAGGCGCAGAGCGGGGAGAAAGCGGTGTCGAGGCATAGAGCAGGGAGAGAGCAGTGGCAAGGCATAGAGCGGTGGGAGGGCATTGGATTTTATAAAGTGCGCCGGACACCGCGGGCCAAAACTAGCGCGCGCCCGGCCACTTTTCCCGTGCATGTGTGATCCTTCTCCGACGTCCCTGCTATCTCTACTCTCTTCTCTACTGCTATATTTATTTTATATTTAATATTTATCTCTACTCTCTTCTCTACTATTATATTTATTTAATATTTATCTCTACTTCTCTACTCTCTACTCTTTTTTTCTACTTTCTTCTTTTTCTTTTTTCTTTTAAAAAACAGAGTTGGGGATGATGGTGTTCCTGCCATCCTGCAACATAGGCCGTCCGATTTATATCCGACGGATAGGAAGGAAACTATGGCAATTTTGCAGAAAGATACCCACACCCCTCTCCAGATTTGCAAATAAGGCCTTCCCTCGTTCATCCTTTGCTCCTACAAGATATAAACTACTCATATGAATGCCTCTTGATGTTCCGTGCAACGCATGGGCATCTTGCTAGTTCTAAAAAACTTCCCATCATTTGCCACACTACTGGTTGCAGATGAAGAACCTACCCAAGCACAGCGCGATATAGGAGCGACGCACAATTACAAGCTGACATTCTGTTGGACAATGGCGGTTATAACCAATTACTTTTACGAGAACAATAGCAACCAGGAAATTTGAAGGGTAGGTATGAACAAAATTGGAACTGCACATGTACTGCTAAGTGAGTCAGTACACACATTACCGATCGAGGAGGAGAACGATGGTTGCGGCGGCCTCTGTGCATCATGGTCGGCAACAGGAGTCGGTTCATTGTCCACGACGGTGGTGCTTCTGCGCTTGGCGTCGGCTTCCAGGTAGCAGATCGGAGACCGTGGAAGATGGTGCCGGGGAAGAGGCTCCGTGTACGACGACGACGGTGGACCAGATCCAGTGCGGCGTACGAGGTTGTCAATGAGGCAGATGCGCTGCGGTGGACGAGTGCGACGATGGAGAAGGGGAGGAGCACGAAGGCCGCGGTGTCGTCAAGAAGTCTATTTTGGTGTGGGGATAGAAAATGGGGAGTATTCAGGTGTACTACTCTGGTTGCCGGGGAGGGGTTGGCTGGGTAGGGTGTAACGCCCTCGATGCGGCTATATCTCCCACGTGTCGAAGCACGACTTAGAGGCATAACCGCATTGAAAGCAATGTCGCAAGTGAGGTAATCTTTGCAAACAACCCATGTAATACATAAAGGGAAACAGATACATAGTTGGCTTACAATCGCCACGTCACACAATAGCATAAATAAGTCATTACATTCATCCAAATACACTCAAGGTCCGACTACGGAACCAAAATAAAGATAAACCCCAAATGCAACATAGTCCCCGGTCGCCCCAACTGGGCACCACTACTGATCATCTGGAAAAGACACGTAGTATCGTCCTGAGTCCTCATCGAACTCCCACTTGAGCTTAGTTGAATCTCCTGAAATGGTATCATTGGTCCCTGCATCTGGTTTTGGAAGGAATCTATGAGTCACGGGGACTCAGCAATCTCGCACCCTCGCGATCAAGAATATTTAAGCTTATAGGTAAGGTAAAGGTATGAGGTGGAGCTGCAGCAAGCGACTAGCATATTTGGTGGCTAACATACGCAAATGAGAGCGAGAAGAGGAGGCAAAGCACGGTCGAACAACTATGATCAAGAAGTGATCCTAGAACAACCTACATCAAGCATTACTCCAACACCGTGTTCACTTCCCAGACTCCGCCGAGAAGAGACCATCACGGTTACACACGCGGTTGATGCATTTTAATTAAGTTAAGTTTCAGGTTTTCTACAACCGGACATTAACAAATTCCCATCTGCCCATAACCGCGGGCATGGCTTTCGAAAGTTCAAATCCCTGCAGGGGTGTCCCAACTTAGCCCATCACAAGCTCTCACGGTCAACGAAGGATATTCCTTCTCCCAAGACAATCCGATCAGACTCGGCATCCCGGTTACAAGACATCTCGACAATGGTAAAACAAGTCCTGCAACAACACCCAAATGTGCTGACAAATCCCGATAGGAGCTGCACATATCTCGTTCTCAGGGCACACCGGATTGTCCAAACTTCCGGTAGGCCAGCCCAGAGTTGCCCCTAGTGGCCACCGGCGGCTGACAAGGTGGACCAACACTCAGAGGGGCACTGGCCCGGGGGTTTAAATAAAGATGACCCTTGAGTCCGCAGAACCCAAGGGAAAAAAGAGGCTAGGTGGCGAATGGTAAAACCAATGTTGGGCATTGCTGGAGGAGTTTTATTCAAGGCGAACTGTCAAGGGGTTCCCATTATAACCCAACCGTATAAGGAACGCAAAATCCGGGAACATAACACCGATATGACGGAAACTAGGGCGGCAAGAGTGGAACAAAACACGAGGCATAAGGCCGAGCCTTCCACCCTTTACCAAGTATATAGATGCATTAATTAAATAAGAGATATTGTGCTATCCCAACAAATATCCATGTTCCAACAAGGAACAAACTCCATCTTCACCTGCAACTAGCAACGTTATAAGAGGGGCTGAGCAAAGCGGTAACATAGCCAAACAACGGTTTGCTAGGACAAGGTGGGTTAGAGGCTGAACATGGCAATATGGGAGGCATGATATAGCAAGTGGTAGGTATCGCAGCATAGGCATAGCAAAAGAGCGAGCAGCTAGCAAGCAAAGATAGAAGTGATTTCGAGGGTATTGTCATCTTGCCTGAGATCCCGCAAGGAAGAAGAACGAGTCCATGAAGAAGACAAATGGATGTAGTCGAACGAATCCTCACAACACGACATTATCGGAACCAAACCGAAGAAGCAACACCGGAAAGAAGCAAACAACATAGTAAACAACCACCACATAAACATGGCATGACGCACAATCAAGTATGATGCATGTCCGGTTTTAATATGCATGGCATGGCAAAGTGCACAAGCAATCCTACAAATTAAGTGGAGCTCAATATGCAACGAGTTGCATATTGACGAAACACCACATGGCTTATTTAGTTCTCTCTCGGTTATGTACCCAACAATATTAAATGTAGTTAAACATGGCAAGAGGTGAAGCAAAAGTAAACTACACAATCTAAGCAATTTAAATGGGGCCGGATATAACAAACAACGAATCCGATAAATCCCCATATGCCTTTAGCAAATTAATACAAACAACAATTTTAAACATTCTTGATGTTGTTAACATGATGCGGATGACATGTGCAAGTTTATGCAATTTCTATTAAAAGTTTGACAAGAGCATTATAAAGCATTTGTCACCGTGGTGGAAAGGAAAGGGGTGCCACGGCAATGATAACGAAAACGGTGCCACGGCAACGTTCCGGTTCCGGTAACTCGATTGAGATACCGATGCAAAGGAGAAGTGTGCGAATGCGTGCAAAAGATGGTGGGACGCTCCCGGATACCGGGTGTCCCACGAGACGACGATAACAAGGCAAAAGAGGGGCAACATGCATCGACAATTCGAGCACGGAGCAAGCACGAGCATCTCATACATCACATGCATTAGTTCACGGGCGGTCGTCTCGGTGGTTATACCTTTCGGAGCGTGCATTATCGGAACGGTTCGGGTCAAGCGGTGTAGTCATTCACGATCGTCGTGGGAAGTAGTGGTACTCGGCGATGGTAGAGGAAGTAGTTGTTCACGCGGGTCGTAGAGGAAGTAGTTTTACTTGCAAACTTGTCGGATCCACGGCGAGGGTAGTTGTTCACGTTCGTAGTCGCACAAGTTCCCGTGGATGTTCGGGGTCACGGCAAGGTACTCGGCGTTTCGATGCGGTGTAGGGGTACATGTCGATGGTCGTCGTGGTACTTGGTGTTTCGCACTTGCCGATCTCGTCAACCCGAAGGGGTACTTGGTACAATCCGCATAGTCATGCACTTGTCGTCGAGGGACTTGACGGACCCGAGGCTTCCGGAGGCGACGGTAGTGGGACTTGGTGAAACCGACTTCTTCAGAGGTCGTCATGGTACTTGTTCACGTTGTAGTCGTACACGGCGCGTTGTGGACGTAGTTGTACTCGCGGTCTTTGGTACAAACAGCCACAAACCTCACATGTGCATGCAGGCATAGTCAACGAATCGGGACAGAGGAGCTTGACTGCTGGTCATCTCCTCCACCAGGAGACAGAACGGAGGCGCGGCGGCAGGGAAAAATGGAGCCAGGCGAGGGACTTGGGGATGGGCTCCAGCGACGCAGACGAGACGAAGGACGTCTCCAGGCGGATGAGCTCTAGGCGGTGCTCGCCTCGAAGCTTTCCGGCGACGTGACGATGGTGCCAAGCCGGTGACCTGCAGGTGGTGGAGAGGCGGGGACGAGGTGGCACGACATGGGGGACGGGCGCGCGATGGAGGAGTTCGGGCGGCGGCTCCTGCCACGGTGCGAAGGCGGAGAGGAGCGAGGCAACGACAGGTTCAGATCGAGGAGGAGAGATGCGAGCGAGGGGATCAAGCTCGAGAGAGAGAGGTCTCGGGCGCGGCGCTGTGGGGTCTGAAGGAGGCGGCGGCAGAGGACATGGTCGAGGGAGAGAGATGGGATCGAGCGGTTCCTGGGAACTGCGTGCGTGGGGGTGAGATCGATCGAGGGGGGATCGAAGGAAACGGGCAGGAGGGTGATGGCGGCGCGAGGGGAAGGGATCGAGCTCCCTGGCGGCTAGGGTTAACCAGTGGGGCTGGCTGGGCCTTGGCCTTGGGCCGAATGGGCCGGCCTAGCTACAGGTTGCGGCTGGCGCAGCAGGGGAAGCCCAGCCCAGGAAAGCCTTTTTCCTTTTTCATTACTCACTGTTTATATAAATAAACAGTTTCAATAAAAGAAAAAAGGCCAAGGAGCTAGAAGAGGAGTTTTTCAGATATAAAAATATCCTCAATCTCCTGGAACTATCCTCTATTTGATAAAATTGCCTTGGATATTTTTAGAGGTAGAAAAATAAAACAAGTTTAAATATGATTCAAACTTGAGGCATTTTTGAACCTAACCAAAACAACTCCAAAGGATCTGAAATTTGACAGAGAGGTTGAAGGCAAGGTCGAGAATTTATAGGAAAAGAATGAACATTAAAAGAGAAGGGGTAAGTGGCACTTGCAAAAGAAAGGAAATAGAAGGAAAGGAGAAGGAGATGATGCATGGGACAAAGGCATGGGGAATTATTTTGCAAGTGTGTTCCGGTTAATTCCAACAAATGGAATATTTAATATAGCTCCCTAATATCGGGAGGATATGTTATAAAGAGAATCACCAAGTGAATTCCCTAGGTTTAAATGTACCGAAGATCCATGCAATTATTTAGTTGAGTTAAGAAAAGAAATGACATGATGGCATGATGACATGATGCAATGCACATGATGCAATGATGAATGCAATGAACCAAACAAATCACACGACGAAACCCGGAAACCACGGAAGACATCTAAAGCTCCGGTCTTCAGGCGTCACAACACTCCACCACTACGAGAGGATCTCCTCCCGAGATCTAGGATGGCACCGGAGGGAAAACGAAAGAGAAAGAGAAGAGGTAAAACTAAGTTGCTTCTTTGACAAACGAGTGAAACCAAAGAACCTAGAAAAGATTGAACAAATTGAAAAGAATAATACAACAGAGATGAACAAAGTTGAAAGGCTCCGTTAAGAAAGAGGAATAGGAAAGAACCGATCCGGGTAGCACTCCAGTTGAAAAGAGATGAAAGACTTGATAATATGAAAGAACTTGAGCAGAGGACACAACACTCAGGTTAAATGGATAAACCAAGAAAAGAGCGCGATCCTGACAAAGCAAGAATATGGGTTGAAGAGAGCAACATCACAATGCCTCCGGAACAAAAGAATAGAAGATAGATAATTGAAATAAAAGAATGGAGAAGAAAAAGGCAACTTCTGCCACAAAAGAGCTTGAAAAGGCATCCTTAGGAGAAGGGTCGAATGGAGATGTTGGAAAACCAGCAACGAAAAGAATAAGGTTCTAATGGGCTTATGGAGAACATTTCAAAACTATGAGGTGAAATTCTGCCATTAATGGAAACAAAAGATCGGATTGATATGAACAAAAAGACGAGAAACTTATTTCACCGGGAGGATAGATGAAGAACTTGGATCATTTATAAGAACCACAAATAGCAACAATTCTTAGGGAAGGCTTTAGGTGAACATGACGCAAGATAACTCCAACGAATAGATTGGTGGATTTAAAATATCTCATTCTTGACAACATGTGAATCATGAAACACAAGCTCAAATTATCAAGAATGACATAATACCACCTCCAATGATACGGTAAAAAGAATTGCACTCCGGATTGCAAGATGAAGAAATCTTGAGCTTCTCTGAAAAGAATCTCGATGAACACTTCGAGGAGGAATTAAATCCTTGATGAACCACCATGTCGAGCCTTCATGAGAACTCCGGTAATAAAAGAATGATCAAACGAAATGGAGGATGAAAAGAATAAGGTTGAAGCCTTGCAATGATTTAGATGAATCTTCGTGGTGATGTAATTGCGAGATCTAGGAACTCCGGGAAAAAGAAAAGATAAAGCATCTCGAACCGAGAATGTGATATGATGAACCTCCGGAATAAGGAATTGAATTCACTCGATGAAACAAGAATAAGAATTACATTATGCTTATCCTTCACCAATTAAATTGATGCCAAGCAACGGATTTGGCATATTACTTATTCTCATAGAAAGGATTAAGAGAGATATAGCGCAAACTTGAGAAGGTCTTCAACGAATCACCGGTAGGATTGGAAAGAACGAGTCAATTGATATGATAACGAAGGAAGAGAAATCTTGAACGAACCACCGTAACAATTGAAAATGAACGAAGGTACTTGAGTAAATCAAGATGTGAGAGAACGAAAAAATCACGAACCGATTAGAGAACACTTGAATGATGAACCAGTAAGATTTGGCGAATGATAGCTGAAAGCTGAGAATGAATAAGTCTTCTGAAATGATGGGCTCTAGAGAATCAAACTGCAAGGACTCGTGAATTGCTCTGGATGGGTCAAAATAATTGTCACAATCAAAACAATTATGAGAGGATGACGTCAAGCTAGAACCATGAATCTCTGAGAGAGCGGATAAGATATGGAGGAAAAACTCTTCTTCGGTCTTCAAAATTTGAGAATGACGACGAGAAACACCACCAAATTGTTGAGATACTCCGGGATGAAAATTAGAAAGGTTGAATCAACAATGAAAAGATTTTGACATATCTTGGAGAAGACATTTGACTGATGATAATTCATTCTTATTACAAACTTTAAAAGATTTGAGAATAGCTCCGGTAAAATTAGAAGAGTCAGGTAAGATCCTGGGAAAAGACCTATGGGTTAGGGCCCACTCAAAAGAAACATCGTTGAAAAGATTGCTTGAAAAGAGAGATTCCACCAGTTGAATTAAATGGCTTGAATAAGGTGACAACCATGAAATAACTTGAATGGAATTAGGAATGGAAACGCGAATCTTTGAGATATTTTCAGCACTCCGGAACAAATGTATAGCGGGAGGTGAATGATTAAGAGCTGCACTGGCAAGAGAAAACATTTGAAACAAGGAAAAGGGATATGGTCAACAAAGCTTGGCTTGAAACCACCGGAGATGAAAATAATGAAGAATGACAAACTTGAAGCTCCATTAGAATCTTCATGAGAATCACCGGATAAGAACATTGACGGAAAAGGAATGGAGAGGCTTCCCATCAATAAAAGGATACTTGAATAAGAAAATCTGAGTCCTAGAAGAAAAAGGGTGGGTGGGCAGGAAAAACGAAGGCAACTTGGAGATGGATGAAACAAACACCGTTGAGAAGAACTGATAATTGATCTAGCTAACGTTGATAAGATTGGATCCACTTGAAGCGAAACACACTGGTTCAAAAGAAATTGAGATGGCAACCTCGAAGATCAAGAAGGATTAGTATTCACATCGGAGTATGAGAACACCGTTTAGGAAAGGTATGGAATCAACACTTGACATTGAAGTAACTCGAATACCACAACTGAAAAACAAAACAAAGTATTGGCTTGCAAAATAAGCCGGAACGAACATATGATAGAGATTTCGTCCGAAGTTTTCGTGGTGGGGCCTACACGGGCTCGATCGTACAGCACCATCATGTACAAGGCAGTGCACATGACATACGAAGCGTCCCTGAGTCAGCATAGCCAAGGACTCTTTAAGACACAGCAAGACCACTGTAAAACCAACCGTGGATAGGCGGACCACTAGACGTCGAACCCCAATTTCATATCATACATCTGTTGGAAAGATATCCTAGGAGCTACTTGAATTCCCACTTATAACCTCCCAAAACTTTCCAGTTATGCAATCAGGTGTTGGGGATATAGGGGAAGCATAATATCTCACCCAAAAACTACACAAATCCTACATCCAGTTGTATCCATCCTTCAACACATAACCAAGAAACCTTCCGAAATCATTTACCTCAACCTTCCAAAAGCATCCATTATACAAGCTATGGCAATACTCCCGAACTCCCGCCCCAGTACTGGGTGGCGTCGAGATTATCTCACCAACAACTGCATAAAAGAGATTTTCAATGTCGGCGAAACTCAGGTATTCCAGAATTGCAAATATAAAATTGTGACGACAACACCCTAAAAGTGGGACTTGGTGAAACCGAGTTCTTCGGAGGTCGTCATGGTACTTGTTCACGTTGTAGTCGTACACAGCGCGTTGTGGATGTAGTTGTACTCGCGGTCTTTGGTATAAACAGCCACAAACCTCACATGTGCATGCAGGCATAGTCAATGAATCGGGACAGAGGAGCTTGACTGCTGGTCATCTCCTCCAGCAGGAGACAGAACGGAGGCGCGGCGGCAGGGAAAACGGAGCCAGGCCAGGGACTTAGGGATGGGCTCTAGTGACGCAGACGAGACGAAGGACGTCTCCGGGCGGATGAGCTCTAGGCGGTGCTCGCCTCGAAGCTTTCCGGCGACGTGACGATGGTGCCAAGCCGGTGACCTGCAGGTGGTGGAGAGGCAGGGACGAGGTGGCACGCCATGGGGGACGGGCGCGCGATGGAGGAGTTCGGGCGGCGGCTCCTGCCACGGCGCGAAGGCGGAGAGGAGCGAGGCAAAGACATGTTCAGATCAAGGAGGAGAGATGCGAGCGAGGGGATCAGGATCGAGAGAGAGAGAGGTCTCGGGCGCGGCGCTGTGGGGTTCGAAGGAGGCGGCGGCAGAGGACATGGTCGAGGGAGAGAGATGGGATCGAGCGGTTCCTGGGAACTGCATGCGTGGGGTGAGATCGATCGAGGGGGGGATCGAAGGAAATGGGCAGGAGGGTGATGGCGGCGCGAGGGGAAGGGATCGAGCTCCCTGACGGCTAGGGTTAACCAGTGGGGCTGGCTGGGCCTTGGCCTTGGGCCGAATGGGCTGACCTAGCTACAGGTTGCGGCTGGCGCAACAGGGGAAGCCCAGCCCAGGAAAGCCTTTTTCCTTTTTCATTACTCACTGTTTATATAAATAACAGTTTCAATAAAAGAAAAAAAGGCCAAGGAGCTAGAAGAGGAGTTTTTCAGATATAAAAATATCCTCAATCTCCTGGAACTATCCTCTATTTGATAAAATTGCCTTGGATATTTTTAGAGGTAGAAAAATAAAACAGGTTAAATATGATTCAAACTTGAGGCATTTTTGAACCTAACCAAAACAACTCCAAAGGATCTGAAATTTGACAGAGAGGTTGAAGGAAAGGTCGAGAATTTATAGGAAAAGAATGAACATTAAAAGAGAAGGGAAAGGTGGCACTTGCAAAAGAAAGGAAATAGAAGGAATGGAGAAGGAGATGATGCATGGGACAAAGGCATGGGGAATTATTTTGCAAGTGTGTTCCGGTTAACTCCAACAAATGGAATATTTAATATAGCTCCCTAATATCGGGAGGATATGTTATAAAGAGAATCACCATGTGAATTCCCTCGGTTTAAATGTACCGAAGATCCATGCAATTATTTAGTTGAGTTAAGAAAAGAAATGACATGATGGCATGATGACATGATGCAATGCACATGATGCAATGATGAATGCAATGAACCAACCAAATCACACGACGAAACCCAGAAACCACGGAAGACATCTGAAGCTCCGTTCTTGGGGCGTCACATAGGGTGAACCTAAAGTAACAAAAACAGGCCCCTACCAAGCGTAATCCGTAGACCTGTTCCGAAGATTATGATGGTAACTTCGCACTGCTCGAATCAGGGTCACGGGAGATTTTCCCGCCGACCTCAAAATTTTGTGATGCTGAACTCCCCATGTGGCGTGTTGGGTGATTGGGCTAAGGAACTAGCGAGTAGTACTAATAACTACTAGTACTCCCTCCGATTTTTATTAACTCTGCATATTAGGTTTGACCGAAGTCAAACTTCCTAAAGTTTGACCAAGTTTATAGAAAAATATAAACATTTACCATAACAAATATGTACGATGTGAAAGTACATTCAGTAATGAATCTAATGGTATTTATTTGTTATTGTATATGTTAATATTTTTTGTTATAAACTTTCTGAGAGTTTACAAAACTTGACTTTGACCAATGCAAATACGCGAACTTAAATAAAAACGGAGGGAGTACACATTTGATTTATTAGTTTGTAGTGAATTAATCATTTGTTGTAATTGTGAAATAAATATATTAGGCTACTGACTTCGAATGTAATGGTCTATACAATTCAATAGTTACAATCATTGTTGAATTCCAAGATGTATACGAGGTCTATAATACTTCACAATATGCTCAAACTCACATAATCCCAATCAAATGAGAATATAAATGCATTTCATAGTTATTACTTTGTAGGATGCGACAAAACCAACCATAACTCTACATCATCCATTATAAAAGCAACATTTTGAACACATCCCAATGTGTGAATGAAACGTGTAGAGAGAGCTTGCGAAGATGGAGCAGAATGGGCGGGAAAGATTGTGTGTATGTGGACAAGAGAGTAGGAGACAAACCTAACGAGAGAGACAGAGAGAGAGAGAGAGAAAGAGAGTGGAAGAAGTTAGGTCTGTGAGATAGATGGAGACATGTAATATACGTGAGATGTGTGTGCATCTAGATTCTGTAGACGTGGAAGGAGAAGAGACAACAGGTTTGATGAGAGAACTGGAAAAACATGGACGAGGGGGGAAGGATCTCGTGGGTTGAGGGATTGATAATTTTGTGTGGGAGAGAGAGGGATTGGTAATTTTGTGCGGGGGAGAGAGGGAGGGGGAGGAGTCAGTCAGCCGTCGTCACATCATCCTGCTTCCAACTGGACCCGCATTCTCTAGTGTAGTGTGGTTGCTGGTCTTCGATCTCCTCGATGCCCTCTTTGAAGATTGAGGTGTTGTGCATGCTGGGTTGTAGAGAAGCACAAGCGAGAGTGGTCGCCATATAGCCTTGGATGGGGATGAATTGTGTGCTCGGGGGAGGGGGAGTGTGTGTGCGGTGTGTGTGTGTGTGTGGGCGCGCGCGCGCGCGTGTGTGTGTCATGTATTGAGAGAAATCAAACCTATGGAGAGAAATGTGTGTGTATGTGATGGAAAGCTACATGCTAAATAAGGTTTTCATGAAGAGATTGTGCGTGCGAGATAGAGAGCGATGTGTGGGCCTTGAGGTGGGCAGGGGCCGGGTGAGGGTGTCAAAATGTGTGTGTTGATGCATGTGTTACATGCGATCGTGCGAGGGACGGACGAATCAGGAGAGATGGTTGTTGTGTTACGGATGCTCCTCTCTCTCTCCCTCACACACACACACACAATTACAAATAGAAGACTGTTCTCTCATGTATACACAACGTATCGGCATCTGTCTATGTCTCACTCATGCATGATCATTTGCATATTCACACCTCTCTATGTCTCTATCACACGCACACCGTCTCCATATTGCCCTTCCGCCACAACACACATATGGACACATACACACGTTCTCTCTCAGACGCACACACAAAATCAGTATTAAAAAAAACTAGGGTGCACCTAAAACGTCCAAATCCAAATAAACACAAACTGGAGCTAAATTCAAATATATGGAAATATTCTAGCGTCAAGAACTTTTCCAGGAAAAAAAGTTGAGTGATATTCGGAGATTGTTTTCACATACACGCAAAAAGGTTCGGTGGGTGTCCTTCGAGCGCGACCAGGTGACGCACCATTCGATCGACCACGTGGCTGCGATTCACGCGCTTGCACAAGATTCCGTATCGTGGTTGTGGTAACTAATATAAGCGTTGCCTCAGTCTAATGTTTACGTGTACCAGTACGGTTTTCTTTTAAGTTTGACCAACCCTATATAAAACTAAACTAAGCTCCCATACGCGCACTTAGCAATATGCCGTCGCCCTTGCGCATGTCGGCGCCCGCCTGCTCCAGCCAACCATTTCTCGCCCATCACCACCGTGTCGCCGCCATCCCTGTACCATGAAGCTGAAGGCTCGCCCGCTCACGTCGTCTACAGTCCCTCCTCGTGATGCCGCCACGCTGCCAAGCACGCGAGTAGATGCTGGAGCCGCGTCTATGCACGCAGCGTATGAAGAGGAGGACGAGCGCGTGCTGCAACACGTTGACGAGGAGGAAATAGCGTGTCATTGTTGTCTCCGCTCGCACGAAGGAGGCGTGCATGCTGGCTGTAGTGGCGGAAGCCGGTCACGCACGCGCCGAGCCCGCAAACTGGGTGCGGAAGCAGAATCTACCTTGGAGACCTTGAATGCCACGTTGATCCTGCAATCAGAAGGAGCAATTTGGGTTAGTCGAGTCTTCTGAGCCGTTGGATGCAACATGGATGGCTGGAAGGGCTTCTTCAACCTCCGAAATTGATGCACGGTTCATCCTCTGACCCGCCACACACCTAACCGCCTGCCGCCGCCGCCCCGCCTTCCCCTGAACCACCTGCCACCACCATACTCCCCCCACCCCCGCCATCTGTTTAACCCTGGGCACGATCCATTTTCTCCGGCGAACTGCATTCCACACCCAACACTCATAAGATAGATCATGGGCACCCTACCACCCTAATATAGATACTGGGGTAGCTTCTCTGCCGTCTTATTCCTTCACTCCGTCGAAGTTCTTTCATAAATCGACTAACCCAAATTATACTACTAGTATGAACGTATTAAGTACAGTAGGAACACGAAGATACAAGCAGTAGTACCAACTCCAAGAAGAACAGTAGTAAGACATAGTACTAGTACTACTATACAAACTAAAGAGTTCAAATAACAAGAAAGAACATAAAGTTCAAATAACAAGAAAGAACATAAACATAGTTCTGTTGGGGGCTCAACACAACACACCCCCTGGAATAAAACTAAGCAACTAGTCCGTTTGACACTGTAGTAGAACCAGCATGAGCGATGACACTGCCACCTTACTCGGAGTCCGAGTCCACGTCCTCGACTTCGTCCTCGCCCCTCTTCCTCTTCCTCCTCGTCGCCGCTTCTTTACTTGAACCATACACTGGGCTCTGCTTCTTCATCCAACCCTTGTAGACATTTAAACAAAGGTAGGAATCCATTGCTGCGTACAGGATGTGATCTTCATCTATTGTCTTTGACTCCCATGCATGATGAAACTCGTGGTGAGGTTTCTTTAGTTTAGCGTACGAAGGATCAATCATGGCTGCTGCCAGGTTCAGCATTGAAGGCTGAGAGGAGGACACCAGGCTTGCCTTCTGGAGATCGAAGGGCTGGCCTACAACGAGGCCTATCCGACCCAGGACATCCCTGTCGTTCTTAAAGTCTACAGTAACAAATTTCACTCTTTCGTCCTTGAGGAAGTTCTTAAAATCCTGGCACTCAATGTCGGCATGGCATATGTGGTAGACCAAGCACACGTTATGTACGCAAACCTGGATCATAGCGGGCTTCTTCTTCTCTGCCTCCTTTAGAATCTTCTCGCTTTCCAGGAATGTGGTGTACTCAACATCTAGCCCAGCGACCCACTCATCATTTGAGTTTTCGAACATGCTTCTGAAGTGAGCAAGGCATCCTTTCACCGTCGCGGATCCACGGGTGTAGATGATGATGAACTCATCGCCGGTGATGGCTCTAACCTGATACTCAGCGGCGACCATGGAGATTTGGGAGGCCATGGATTTTGGAGGAGGGTTAGGAGAAGTTGAACTAGTGTAATGTGAAAGGACGGGACGACTGGGAGCAAACTATTGTAATGTAGAAGACGCGGACGAGTAGGGCGTGCGAACGGCGTGGGGTTGTTCGCTTCCCCGGTGGATAAACGGCTGCAAGCCCCCAAAGAGTTCTTGAGTACTATGTGGGACCCACTAGAGGTCATGTCTACTAGACCCATATCGTAGGCCCGACGGTATAGCTTCTGCCTGTTCGCACGCCATGCCGGCGCGTGGATGTAACTTCACTTAATTCTCTCAACCATTGCGCCTCCCACGACCTCCGCCTCCCTCGCGCGGTCACGCCCTTTGAGACTTCGACCGGCTATAAATGAGAATTTTTTTTGCCTACTCCGCATGCATGATACTCCCTCTGGTCCTTTTTACTTCCGTAAACCGTTTGCAAAGTTTTTTACCAAATTTATAATAAAAATATCAATATCTAGAATACTAATTACAATGAGTATAAAAACTACATTTTATAATGAGTATAAAAATATTCATTTGACATTGTGAATGTTGATGTACATTTTTCTATAAGTTTGGTCAAAGTAGAGGTACATTGACTTCAAGCAAAACTTAAATGCACAATGCAGACTAGTTCCTCCGTCCAGGTGCGTGCCATGTCCTATCTAGTCATCACAACAAGGTTAGCTATTAGAGTACCACTACCTCCCTCCCCCTAAAGGGCTCGATTCAAAAAAATTCGTAGTGGTTTCTAGAGTCTGGACTCCATCTTCAGGAACCTTCGCCGCCGCCGGCAAGAATGCAAAGGAGATGAACCAAAAAGGAAATGAGGCTGGAATGAGTAGTTCTGTATTTTATATAGTGGCGGAGGTGGGTAAATATCTGCTATACAGTACCTCCGGTGTCAAGGCCATGTCTCTATGCTCACACATCTCAGCCGTTGGTTCCAAGTAGATCGACCGGCTCACGTTGTCCAGAGGCAGAAATACCATCACCACCAACTGAGATTTTTATAGGAGTGGTCATGCATGCATGTGGTGTAATTAATGCATCGGTTTACACAATTTTTTGAGAAAAATGAGAGTACTAATTATGTATTTTTGCAAACTACGGAATTAATTGCACCATTCATCATCTACCTTGGTTGAAGAGATTTTCAAATTAAGCTCTATAAACCGGAAAGGAGGGAGTACCACTTTACCACCACTATGGCCATCCTTAATCATTGCATCCAATAATTTAGTGCACCTTGAAATCTGAACACCTGCTTGACTCTCCTTCTCCCTCTAGCAGCCCCACCACTCCACCCCGTGTGGACAAAATCTGCATGCATGACTCTCCTCCCAGGCGCTCGTCCAATCCATTATGACCAGCAATATTTCCACCCCTTCCCTCACCCATAATTTACTCCAACAAATATGCCCACGTAGCTGCTTCAGTTACTTAACTGTAGGTGCATTGGGTCACTGACATGTGGGCCCAACATGCATCTAGCCCACATGTCAGTGATGCAACTGGACCTGCAGTTAAGTCAGTGAAGCTCAGTCCATATATTACATAGGTGTGCCATTGCTCGCTATAAATATTGCGCCTCCCACGACATTCGGAAGAACGCTCATGTTCATCGCTATCTCCTCCCCCTCCCTCTCACGTCGACCACCATGGCATCCCCCCTCCCAAGCCCTAGGCGCCCCTTGCTACACCGCACGGACGGTCACGCATCATCGTTCCGTTCCTCGCCGCCACTAGTCGAGGAGGATGCGTCGCCATTCCGTTCCTCGCCACCACTAGTCGAGGAGGATGCGTCAGCGTTTCGCTCCTCGCCGTAACGCATCGATGTGAACGCAGCGGAGTTCCCAATCTCGCCAGCACGCGCGTTGGAGGACGCGTCGGCTCCCCGTTACGAGGAGGACGCCACGCCGCTCGCCGAGCCGCCCAGCCATGAGGAGCTTTGGAAAGAAATGGATGTCGCCTTGTGGAAGGCTTTGTCTCTCGCAGAGCGCGCCAAAATAGAGGCGGAGAAGAAGGCTGAGGAAGAGAAGCGCACTGATACGTCTCCAACCTATCTATAATTTTTTTATTGTTCCATGCTATTATATTATCTGTTTTGGATGTTTAATGGGCTTTAATACGCACTTTTATATTATTTTTGGGACTAACCTATTAACTGGAGGCCCAGTGACAGTTTCTGTTTTTTTGCCTATTTTAGTGTTTCGCAGAAAAGGAATACCAAACGGAATCCAAACGGAACGAAACCTTCGCAAGGATCTTTCTTGGAATGAACGCAAACCAGTAGACTTGGAGTTGAAGTCTGGAACTCCGCGAAGCTTCCACGTGGCATGAGAGCCCGCCTAGGGGGGGGGTAGGCGTGCCCCACCCTCGTGGGCCCCAGGGAGCTCCACTGACATACTTCTTTCGCCTATATATACACTCTTATACCCTAAAAACATTAGGGGAACCACAAAACCACTTTTCCACCGCCGCAACCTTTTGTACCGATGAGATCCCATCTGGGGCCTTTTCTGGCGATCTGCTGGAGGGGGATTCAATAACGAAGGGCTTCTACATCAACACCATAGCCTCTCCGATGATGTGTGAGTAGTTTACCATAGACCTTCAGGTCCATAGTTATTAGCTAGATGGCTTCTTCTCTCTCTTTGGTTCTCAATACAAAGTTCTCCTCGATGTTCTTGGAGATCTATTCAATGTAATACATTTTGCGGTGTGTTTGCTGAGATCCGATGAATTGTGGATTTATGATCAAGTTTATCTATGAATAATATTTGGTTCTTCTCTGAATTCTTATATGCATGATTTGATATCTTTGCAAGTCTCTTCAAATTATCGGTTTAGTTAGGCCTACTAGATTGATCTTTCTTGCAATGGGAGAAGTTCTTAGCTTTGGGTTCAATCTTGTGGTGTCCTTTCCCAGTGACAGTAGGGGCAGCAAGGCACGTATTATATTGTTGCCACCAAGGATAAAAAGATGGGGTTTATATCATATTGCTTGAGTTTATCCCTCTACATCATGTCATCTTGCCTAATGAATTACTCTATTCTTATGAACTTAATACTCTAGATGCATGCTGGATAGGGATCGATGTGTGGAGTAATAGTAGTAGATGCAGAATTGTTTCGGTCTACTTAACACAGACGTGATGCCTATATTTCATAATCATTGCCTAGATATTCTCATAATTATGTGCTCTTCTATCAATTTCTTGGTAGTAATCTGTTCACCCACCGTAATACTTGCTATCATGAGAGAAGGCACTAGTGAAACCTATGGCCCCCGGGTATCTTTCTTATTGTATTGCATCTCTTTTATTTACATCGCATCTCGTTTACTATTTTGCAATCTATACAACAAAAATACCAAAAATATTTACCTTACTATCTTTATCAGATCTCACTTTCGCAAGTGAGCGTGAAGGGATTGACAACCCCTTTATCGCGTTGGTTGTGAGGTTCTTGATAGTTTGTGCAAGTACTAGGTGACATGCGTGTTATCTCCTACTGGATTGATACCTTGGTTCTCAAAAACTTAGGGAAATACTTACGCTACTTTGCTGCATCACCCTTTCCTCTTCAAGGGAAAACTAAAGCATGCTCAATAGGTAGCAAGAAGGATTTCTGGCGCCGTTGCCGGGGAGATCTACGCTCAAGTCAAGACATACCAACTACCCATCATAAACTCTTCTCCCTCGCATTACATTATTTGCCATTTGCCTCTTGTTTTCCTCTCCCCTACTTCACCTTTGCCATTTTAATCGCCCCTTTTTCGTTCGCCTCTTTTCACTCGCTTCTTGTGTGATTGTGTGTTGGATTGATTGTTTGTCATGATGGCTCAAGATAATACTAAATTATGTTACTTTTCCAATACCAACAACAATGATTTTATTAGCACTCCGATTGCTCCTCTTACCGATGATGAATCTTGTGAAATTTATACTGCTTTGCTGAATCTTGTCATGAAAGATCCATTTTCCGGCCTTCCTAGTGAAGATGCCGCTACCCATCTAAATAGCTTTGTTGATTTGTGTGATATGCAAAAGAAGAAAGATGTGGATAATGATATTGTTAAATTGAAGTTATTTCCTTTTTCACTTAGAGATCTTGCTAAAGCTTGGTTTTCGTCTTTGCCTAAAAATAGTATTGATTCACGGAACAAGTGCAAAAGATGCTTTTATCTCTAAGTATTTTCCTCCCGCTAAGATCATCTCTCTTAGAAACGATATTATGAATTTTAAGCAACCTGATCATGAGCATGTTGCACAAGCTTGGGAGAGGATGAAATTAATGATACGTAATTTCCCTACACATGGTTTGAATTTATGGATGATTATTCAAAAAATTTATGCCAGATTGAATTCTGCTTCTAGAAATCTTTTAGATTCGGCCGCAGGAGGCATTTTTATGGAGATCACTTTAGGAGAAGCTAATAAACTCCTAGATAATATTATGGTTAATTATTCTCAATGGCACACCAAAATATCCACTAGTAAAAAAGTTCATGCGATTGAAGAGATTAATGTTTTGAGTGGAAAGACGGGTGAACTTATGAAATTGTTTTCCAATAAGAGTGTTTCTTATGATCCTAATGATATTCCTTTGTCCACTTTGATTGAGAATAATAATGAATCTATGGATGTGAATTTTGTTGGTAGGAACAATTTTGGTAACAACGCGAATAGAGGGAATTTTAATTCTAGACTGTTTCCTAATAATTCCCCTAATAATTATGGTAATTCCTACAACAATTCTTATGGAAATTTTAATAAGATGCCCTCTAATTTTGAGACTGGTGTTAAAGAATTTATGAGTTCGCAAAAGAATTTCAATGCTTTGGATGAAGAAAAATTGCTTAAGATTGATGAGTTGGCTAGGAACGTGGATAGAATTTCTCTTGATGTTGATTCTTTGAAACTTAGATCTATTCCACCTAAGCTTGCTATCAATGAGTCTCTCAAAGCTATGAGAATTTCCATTGATGAATGCAAAGAAAGAACCGCTAGGATGCGTGCTAAAAAGAATTGCTTTGTGAAAGCATGTTCTTCTAGTTTTCATGATAATAATGATGAAGATCTAAAAGTGATTGATGTGTCTCCTATTAAATCTTTGTTTTCCAATATGAATATTGATAAAGATGGGAGTGGAGATGAGTCAACTTTAGTTAAAAGGCGTCACAATGATTCGGAGTTTTTAGATCTTGGTAATAAAAGTGGGATTGGAGAGGTCAAAACTTTACAGAGCAATGAGCCCACTATTTTGGATTTCAAGGAATTTAATTATGATAATTGATCTTTGATAGATTGTATTTCCTTGTTGCAATCCGTGTTAAATTCTCCTCATGCTTATGGTCAAAATAAAGCTTTTACTAAACATATCGTTGATGCTTTAATGCAATCTTATGAAGAAAAGCTTAAACTAGAAGTTTCTATTCCTAGAAAACTTTATGATGAGTGGGAAACTACTATTAAAATTAAGATTAAAGATTATGAATGCTATGCTTTGTGTGATTTGGGTGCTAGTGTTTCCACGATTCCAAAAACTTTGTGTGATGTGTTAGGTTTCTGCGAATTTGATGATTGTTCTCGAAATTTGCACCTTGCGGATTCCACCATTAAGAAACCTATGGGAAGTATTAATGATGTTCTTATTGTTCCAAATAGGAATTATGTGCTCATAGATTTCATTGTTCATGATATAGATTGCAATCCTACATGTCCTATTATTCTTGGTAGACCTTTCCTTAGAATAATTGGTGCAATTATTGACATGAAAGAAGGAAACATTAGATTTCAATTTCCGTTAAGGAAAGGCATGGAACACTTTCCTAGAAAGAAAATTAAATTACCTTATGAATCAATTATGAGATCCACTTATGGATTTCATACCAAAGATGACAATACCTAGATCTATTCTCGCTTTTATGCCTAGCTAGGGGCGTTAAACGATAGCGCCTGTTGGGAGGCAACCCAATTTTATTTTTGTTCTTTACTTTTTGTTCATGTTTAGTAATAAATAATTTGTCTAGCCTCTATTATGATTGTGTTTCTATTTTTTATTTAGTGCTTGTTCCAAGTAAAGCCTTTAGGATCTTCTTGGGTGATTGTTGTTCGATCTTGCTGATAAAAATAGAAAGTATGTGCCCAGGAAAATAATTTACATTTTTTACCAGAGAGCGATAAAATACCAATTCCAACTGAAGTAGATCAATATACAAATTATTTATGTCTTCCTAAGTTTTCAAAAAATTTGAAGTTATAGAAGTATTCAAAACCTCCAGATTGCTACAGACTGTTCTGTTTTGATAGATTCTGTTTTTCGTGTGTTGTTTGCTTATTTTGATGCATATATGGCTAAAATCGGGGGGTATGAACCATAGAGAAGTTGGAATACAGTAGGTTTAACACCAATATAAATAAATAATGAGTTAATTATAGTACATTAAGGTGGTGGTTTGCTTTCTTATACTAACGGAGCTCATGATATTTTCTGTTGAGTTTTGTGTTGTGAAGTTTTCAAGTTTTTGGGTAAAGATTTGATGGATTTTGGAACAAGGAGTGGCAAGAGCCTAAGCTTGGGGATGCCCAAGTCACCCCAAGGTAAAATTCAAGGACAACCAAAAGCCTAATCTTTGGGATGCCCTGGAAGGCATCCCCTCTTTCGTCTTCATTTATCGGTAACTTTACTTGAGGCTATATTTTTATTCACCACATGATATGTGTTTTGCTTGGAGCGTCTTGTATGATTTGAGTCTTTGCTTTTTAGTTTACCACAATCATCCTTGCTGTACACACCTTTTGAGAGAGAGACATATGAATAGGAATTTATTAGAATACTCTATGTGCTTCACTTGTATCTTTTGAGCTAGATAATTTTGCTCTAGTGCTTCACTTATATCTTTTTAGAGCACAGTGGTGGTTTTAGTTTATAGAAATTATTGATCTCTCATGCTTCACTTATATTATTTTGAGAGTCTTTTAGAACATCATGGCAATTTTCTTTGGTTATAAAATTAGTCCTAATACGATGGGCATTCAAGATGGGTATAATAAAAACTTTCATATAGAGTGCATTGAATAGTTTAATACTTGATAATTGTTTTGAGATATAAAGATGGTAATATTAGAGTCGTGCTAGTTGAGTAATTGTGAAATTGAGAAATACCTATGTTGAGGTTTGCAAGTCCCGTAGCATGCACGTATGGTAACTGTTGTGTGACAAATTTGAAGCATGAGGTGTTCTTTGAGTGCCTTCCTCACGAGTGGCGGTCGGGGACGAGCGATGGTCTTTTCCTACCAACCTATCCCTCTAGGAGCATGCGCGTAGTGCTTGATTTTTATGACTTGTAGATTTTTGCAATAAGTATGTGAGTTCTTTATGACTAATGTTGAGTTCATGGATTATACGCACTCTTACCCTTCCACCATTGCAAGCCTCTTTTTTGCCGCACAACTTTCATCGGTACCATAAACCCATCATTTACCTTCCTCAAAACAGCCACCATACGTACCTATTATGGCATTTCCATACCCATTCCGAGATATATTGCCATGAAACTTTCCACCATTCCGTTTATTATGACACGCTTCATCATAGTCATATTGCTTTGCATGATCATGTAGTTGACATCGTATTTGTGGCATGGCCACCATTCATAATTTTTTATACAAGTCACTCTTGATTCGTTGCACATCCCGGTACACCGCCGGAGGCATTCACATAGAGTCATATTTTGTTCTAAGTATCGAGTTGTAATTCTTGAGTTGTAAGTAAATAGAAGTGTGATGATCTTCATTATTAGAGCATTGTCCCATGTGAGGAAAGGATGATGGAGACTATGATTCCCCCACAAGTCAGGATGAGACTCTGGACGAAAAAAGAGGCCATAAAAAAGAGAAATACCCCAAAAATATAAATAAATGAGAGAAAAAGAGAGAAGGGGCAATGTTACTATTCTTTTTCGACACTTGTGCTTCAAGGTAGCACCATGATCTTCATGATAGACAGTCTCTTATGTTGTCACTTTCATATACTAGTGGGAATTTTACATTATAGAACTTGGCTTGTATATTCCAATGATGGGCTTCCTCAAATTGCCCTAGGTCTTCGTGAGCAAGCAAGTTGGATGCACACCCACTTAGTTACTTTTGTTGAGCTTTCATACACTTATATATAGCTCTAATGCATCCGTTGCATGGCAATCCCTACTCACTCACATTGATATCTATGGGTGGGCATCTCCATAACCCATTGATATGCCTAGTTGATGTGAGACTATCATCCTCCTTTTTGTCTTCTCCACAACCACCATTCTATTCCACCCATAGTGCTATGTCCATGGCCCGCGCTCATATATTGCGTAGAAGTTGAAAAAGTTTGAAAAGGCTAAGTATGAAACAATTGCTAGGCTTGTCATCGGGGTTGTGCATGATGGGAGCATTTTGTGTGACGGAGATGAAGCATGGCCAAACTATATGATTTTGTAGGGATGATCTTTCTTTGGCTATGTTATTTTGAGAAGACATAATTGCTTGGTTAGTATGCTTGAAGTATTATTATTTTTATGTCAATACTAAACTTTTGTCTTGAATCTTTTGGATCTGAACATTCATTCCACAATAAAGGAAATTACATTGAAAATTATGTTAAGTAGCATTCCACATCAAAAATTCTGTTTTTATCATTTACCTACTCAAGGACGAGCATGTATTAAGCTTGGGGATGCTTGATATGTCTCCAACATATCTATAATTTTTTATTGTTCCATGCTATTATATTATCTATTTTGGATGTTTAATAGGCTTTAATATGCACTTTTATATTATTTTTGGGGCTAACCTATTAACCGGAGGCCCAGTGATAGTTTCTATTTTTTTTGCCTATTTTAGTGTTTCGCAGAAAAGGAGTATCAAACGGAATCCAAACGGGACAAAACCTTCGCGAGGATCTTTCTTGGAACAAACGCAAACCAGGAGACTTAGAGTTGAAGTTTGGAACTCCGCAAAGCTTCCACGAGGCAGGAGGGCGCACCCAGGGGGTAGACGCGCCCCCACCCTCGCGGGCCCCACGGAGCTCCACCGACATACTTCTTTCGCCTATATATACTCCTATACCCTAAAACATGAGGGGGAGTCACGAAACCACTTTTCCACCGCCGCAACCTTCTGTACCCGTGAGATCCCATCCGGGGCCTTTTCCGGCGATCTGCCGGAAGGGGATTTGATCACAGAGGGCTTCTACATCAACACCATAGCCTCTCCGATGATGTGTGAGTAGTTTACCACAGACCTTCGGGTCCATAGTTATTAGCTAGATGGCTTCTTCTCTCTCTTTGGTTCTCAATACAAAGTTCTCCTCGATGTTCTTGGAGATATATTCGATGTAATAATTTTTGCGGTGTGTTTGCCGAGATCTGATGAATTGTGGATTTACGATCAATTTTATCTATGAACAATATTTGGTTCTTCTCTGAATTCTTATTTGCATGATTTGATATCTTTGCAAGTCTCTTCGAATTATCGGTTTAGTTTGGCCTACTAGATTTATCTTTCTTGCAATGGGAGAAGTGCTTAGCTTTGGGTTCAATCTTGCGGTGTCCTTTCCCAGTGATAGTAGGGGTAGCAAGGCATGTATTGTATTGTTGCCATTAAAGATAACAAGATGGGGTTTATATCATATTGCTTGAGTTTATCCCTCTACATCATGTCATCTTGATTAAAGCATTACTCTGTTCTTATGAACTTAATACTCTAGATGCATGCTGGATAGGGATCGATGTGTGGAGTAATAGTAGTAGACGCAGAATCGTTTCGGTCTACTTAACACAGACGTGATGCCTATATTTCATAATCATTGCCTAGATATTCTCATAATTATGCGCTCTTGTGTCAATTGCTCGGAACTAATTTGTTCACCCACCGTAATACTTGCTATCATGAGAGAAGCCACTAGTGAAACCTATGGCCCCCGGGTCTCTTTCTTATTATATTGCATCTCTTTTATTTACATCGCATCTCATTTACTATTTTGCAATCTATACAACAAAAATAACAAAAATATTTACCTTACTATCTTTATCAGATCTCACTTTCGCAAGTGACCGTGAAGGGATTGACAAACCCTTTATCGCGTTCGTTGCGAGGTTCTTGATTGTTTGTGCAGGTACTAGGTGACTTGCATGTTATCTCATACTGGATTCATACCTTGGTTCTCCAAAACTGAGGGAAATACTTACACTACTTTGCCGCATCACCCTTTCCTCTTCAAGGGAAAACCAACACATGCTCAAGAGGTAGCACGCGCCGCGGGGCAAGCTGCCTGGCAGGCCTATGTCGCGTCCGAGAGAGTCAGGCAATTGGCTCTTTGGCGGAAGGCTTGTGCGAGGGCCGTGAGGGTAGCGAAGGACGCCCGTGCCAAAGCCCTGAGTGCAGTCGGGCCCAAGCGCCTCATCTACGCTTGGCGGTACATGGACTGGGTGCACGCTTCCAGCGAGGAGGAGTGCCTTATGGTGCCGGATCAGCACACTGGTGAGATCGCGCTCGCCCGCCAGCAAGCCGCCAATCAGCACCTCGCGAGTTGCAAGGCTGAGGAAGAGGCGTTGTGTTGGCGCGCTGGGAAACGGCCGCGCACCAGGGCACTCGTGGCACGCTGCAAGTGCTCCTGCGAGCATCGTGGCTTTTATTAGGAATATAATTTAGTTTCCTATAAGGCGATCTCATTAGTTTTGAGACGCAAATGATAAATCCTGAATGTTCGGGAATTATTAGCGTCCTTAATTAAGTATGTAAAAGGAAAAGTTTGGAAACCTTATGTATCTATATGCATTTTCTAAATACGTGCATATGTCACATGCACTAACATTTTATCAGTTAAATCTTTGGTCAAAATTTAGTACAAATTACAATGGTGAAGAATAAACCAGGACAGAGGTACTAGTAGTAGTTTAGAAGCCCAACTAAATGAGTGAGGCGCCTTAATTTTACTCTCCACTGTGACTAGTCTTATGGGAAAAGCTGGGGAAGAGACGGCTTATTTTTTAAGCCGCCAAAAGAACTGGCCCTAGGAGTGGTAGCTAGGGATACTAGGAGTTCTTGGGGTTTGTGATATGACGGCTTTAATGCCACGCCACGAGCGGGGTGTGTCGGATTTGCATTCCGGCAAAACCCTTGAGGTTCGAACACTGAGGTGCACACGAAGATCTCTCCCCCCCCCTAGCTCACGCTCTCACCATGATCTCAGATCTAAGCACATCGAACTCGCGGAACAAAGGACACAAGGTTTATACTGGTTCGGGCCACCATTATGGTGTAATACCCTACTCCAGTGTGGTGTGGTGGATTGCCTCTTGGGCTGAGGATGAACAGCTACAAGGGAAGAATAGCCTCCTGAGGAGAGGTGCTCTTGTGCTTGGTGAGTTTGTGTGGATGAGGATGATCTGAATGGCCTCTGATCAGTTGCTTCCTACTGTGGTCGCTAGCCCTATTTATAGAGGCCATGGTCCTCTTCCCGAATGCTGGCGGGAAGGGATGCCGCAATGGCAAAATTTAAAGGGAGACAACTAGTACAACTTATCCTGAGTAAAGGTGGTCTTCATCTGCCAAAGGCTCTGGTGGTGACGTCGTCCTGGGCTCCACGGTGACCTCCGTCATGCCGTCCTGCTGGTCTTGGTCTTGTTGCACTGATATGGAAACCTTTGCCTGATGCCTCGGGACTCCTCGCCTGCGCTTGCCTCTTTAGCACCAAAGAGGAAATGAGGACACGGTGCGCGCTGGCGCTCGCCTGGCCTGGTCGTCATGGCTTGCATCACAGGAACCTCACGAGGTGCCCCTTGCCTTGATCTCTCCGCCCCTCGTGAGCCAGCCTGGTGAGGCCGCCCCCGAGGAGGTCTTGCATCGTTCGCCTCGCGAGGCTCGGCCCCTCGTGAGGGTCTTGAGTGTTTGCTGGTGAATATGGGCCGTACGGGGCCGCTGGCGGAGCCACGCCATGGGCTGCAGGCAGGTAAGTCTAGGGACCCCCATTCCCAGGACGCCGACAGTAGCCCCCGGGCCCAAGGCACGCTCGGACTTGGCTTTGAGGCGAAGCCAAGGGGCAAGTGCGGAGCGCCATGGACCCCAACAGCCTGCGGCCTCGGTTGACGCGTGGCGATTGATGGGACGTGGGCGTCTCCGCTTCCCCACACTGCCTTGGCAACTGCCCGACTTGACGAGTCCCT
This sequence comes from Triticum aestivum, assembly GCF_018294505.1. Lineage (NCBI taxonomy): Eukaryota > Viridiplantae > Streptophyta > Magnoliopsida > Poales > Poaceae > Triticum > Triticum aestivum. Next base: position 263,602,016 of record NC_057794.1, read on the forward strand.
GCTGCATGTAGAGTAAAATCATCATTACCTATGATCATGGGGATCGCCGGTTGGCCTTCTCCCGCTATAAATGAGGAGGGTGCGGAGCCCACGTCGCTCATCCGTTCCTGCTCCGCTCGCTTTTTCTCCCTTGTTTCATCACTTGCAGTGACACTCATGGCACCGATACGGAGGTTCTCGGCCGCAGAGAAGGGCAAAACCCCCCGTGACGAGCACATGCCACTTCCGCCGAAGAAGAGGCTGTCCCACCGCCGCGACATAGTCATGAGGCCGGAGGTGTTGAGGCCTTGGTGCGAGCGGCCACCTCCTGGGTATCCGCTGCCTCTGTACGCCCAAGCGAGGGCTCTGGAGGGAGAGGCGGCGAGCGGCACCGCCCATGCCGTGGCTGTGGTCGCCGCGCCGTCGTGACGCACGCCGTCACCCCAGGAGCCCACGCTGCAGACTCCTCGTGTGAACTCGTGATGTGGGCGGCAATGCCTCCGCGCACTTGGATTTGCTTTTCGCAGTTCTTCTCTGCCGATATGCCGCTGAGGGGCCCCCTCGAGCTTTGGCTGCACCACGCTGACTGCGACGCCCTGGTGACTGGAGCGGAGGTTGAAGCCGTCTCCCTGGCAAGATCTTCATGACCCGCGGCAGGGGCGAGGTTGCTCGAGTCTGTCGTGCGGAAGGCACCCTCGCCATCTATTTTGAGTGCGATGGTGCCTCCACGATGTTCTTCAAGGTCTTCGACGAGGAAGGCCGCCGCTTGGAGTGCTGTCCTGAAGGGGGTCGTCGGGACGGCGCAACGGCCAATGCCGAGCCTGCTGCTGGCTTTGCCAGCAGCTCCTCCAGCAGTAGTGGCGGCACTTGGGAGTCCAGCGACTCTCCTGAGCCCTACGAGACCCCAGAGACGAGCGACGATAGCTACGTGCCCCCGAGCTCTCACCGCGCCTGGAGCAAGGCCGCAGCGTCTGGCCGCCGTTGTCATTGATCTGGATGGGGTTGGCGCCGGCCTCCCATGGCCCACTGTTGATGATGGCGTCGGTCGCGCTGGCGCGTGTAGATAGGGCCCCTAGAAACTCCCTTCTTTTGTTCCCTGCGAGGAATCGAGATGGACCCCGTGAGGGCGTGTAAAGGGTCTGTAATGTCTTTTGTTGATATTATCCTTATTATGAAAATTTGCGAACACATGTCCTGTTTCGGCTCGGTCTCCCCTTTCCAACCCCGCAGCAGCTTGGTGCTCTACGCCGACAGGTCCCGGTCCCCAGGCAGGCTACAGCCGTCGCTGGTATGCCAGGTCGTGATGCGTGGTCAAGGCCAGGAGGTGAGCGGCCCGAGGTCCAGTAAGAGCTCCTGAGGCGCGATGCTCAAGAGGTCCCCTTTAGCGCGCAAGCAGCCACTGAGAGGTAGGAAAGGGAGGCAACATTGCCATGACAAGGCTGCAACAAGTGAGAATCCTATGCCATAGCGCTTGGTAGACCCGGGCGTGAAACTTATCTTGGCAGTCCAGAGTCGGTTCCTTGTGCTGCTCCAAACTCATGCGTCGACGGCCGTAGTGTAGCTAGGTTAGGCTCGTGCGAGCCTCCCCCTCTTCTCCACGCTCTTCTATGAGCTCTATGTCCTCAGGTCCCGGCCCTCGAGTGAGCTCAGCCGCTGCTAGTATGCCAGGTCGCGGTGCCGTGGTCAAGGCCAGGGGTGAGGGCTGAAGAGCCAGTAAGAGCTCCTGACTCGCAATGTTAAGGATCCCCCTTTTATCGCGCAAGCGAATTGCATGGGAGAAGAGGGAGCCCGTGGTACCGCCTGCTATTGTCCTCAGGAGGTTCCTGCAGTTAGCATGAGGAGGGACACAAATTGCCACTACGATTGCCGGTCTGCCACTGGTCGCTCCGCAAGAAGATGAAGGCACTGAGTGTCTGGTGAGGTGACGTGCATGGGCGTGCCACGAGCCAGAGCTCGACCGCTCAGATTTTTCAGCGTTGCGGGGACAGACCCGAGCACAAGCATCGTGCCAGCATGAGTAGCTCCCATTGCGGGACGAGCATGGGGCAGATCAGCGACGTGCGCGGTCACGATGGGTGACAATCAAGCAGGTAATAACCATAGATAGCTTATGCAAGGGACAAACTGGCTTAGATAAATGCAAGAACGATACATGCCACTGGGACGGACCCGAGCGGCCTGGGGATGATGTAGCCCAGGGGGCGCCCCCAGTGAGGTAAGCTAAAGATGTAAGAGGATACACGCCGCAGGGACAGGCCCATGCGACCTAGAAATAATGCAGCCCGAGGGGCGCTCCCAGCTGAATGAACTTGGAAAATGTCACCTGGTTTTGTTGCCGAAGGAGTGTTGAGGTAGCTGAAGGTGCGCGCTGAAGAAGTCACTCCTCATGAGCCGCCAAGACCCGAAGCCTCGGGAGGCTCTGGGGGCTCAGGTGGCTCCCCGAGGACCGTCTCCATCTCCGCTAGGACCGCGTGATGCCTGGCCTCCTGGGTTGCCAGGATGCTTCATAGGTTGCGCTGGAAGGCAGCTGCCACGCTCGGCAGGCCAAACGGCATGCGAACATAGCTGTGAGGTGGACCCTCTCACCGGCTAGCGCGCGAAGGCCAGAGGCGCTCCTAAGATGCGACCCTGTTGAGCCCTAGGATGTCGACGCAGACGCGCAGCCCGCCATCCTCGCTTGGATGGGGAGCTGCACCAGGTGGGCGGCGGTCGCCGCATATTGCCCTTGCTTCTTGAAGCTCCTGGATGGCCTTGACGATGAACTCCTGAGCATCGGGCGCTCCTTGCCCGGTGCCCTCCTAAGGGAAAGGTGCCATGGAGCACGCCTCCACGTGGTGCCCAAGCGCCTCCCTCGTGATGTCGGCTAGGTCTGAGGCCCTCCAGAAGAGAGCCCATGAGCCCTGCCCGAGGAGGGCGCCAGGCGTGCCTTCCTATGCGAGGGAGGGAGGCTCCCCAGGTGTGGGCGCCGATCCTGATATGGCACTGCTAGAGGTGCCGCTCCCCTTAGGTCCTGTGCGGACTAGTTGCTTCTTCTTCTTGAGGGTGGCTTCAGGAGGGTACTGTGTGCCCTTGCTGTCAGGGTCTTCAAATGCTGCGGCTTGGAAGGTGCGCTCGAGGGAGCACACCTCATCTCTTTCTTCGTAGGGGACTGTGATGATTCCGCCTCTTCCTGGCATCTTGAGGATGTTGTAGCCATGGGGGGTCACTGCCATGAATTTGGCTAATGCTGGGTACCCAAGGACGACATTGTATGGCAGACGGATGTGAGCAACATCGAAGTCGACGAGCTCAGTGCGGTAGTTGTCACGCTGACTGAAGGTGACAGGGAGGCGGACCTGCCCTATCGGGGTGGTGGAGCCGTCAGTCACTCCTGAGAAGGGCTTGGTGGGCTGAAGCTGATCGTATGGTACTTGGAGGCTGTTGAATGTCTCGACAGACAGGACGTTAAGCCCTGCACCGCCGTCGATGAGGGTCTTGGTGACTTGGACATTGCTGATGACGGGTGAGCATAGCATCGGGAGGATGCCGGCGGTCGCCGTCCATTTGAACTGCTCCGCCGAGCTGAAGGTGATGGCGTACTTGGACCACCTGAGCGGGCTCGTGGCCTCGAGCCTGGGGAGGGATGCATTCACCTCGCGAGAGAACTGCTTGAAGATGCGCTGGAAGCCGAGGCCCGAGCACCACCCAAGATGCAAGCGATGGCGTGCGGCTCCTGGAAGCCCCCAGCCCCCTCGTCCTGATGGTGGTCGTCGTTCCTTCATGGTGGTGGTGGCAGTGGAGGGAGGCCAGGATTGCCCTGAGGATAGTCCTCGCGAGGCTGGTCGCGCCAGGTGCCCTCACGAGGCTGCTCCTGCCAGTGGTCCTCACGAGGCCGGTCACGCCACTCCTGGCGGGGGCCGCGGTCGTCCCAGCATCCTCCACCTCGTCCTCCTCCTCGGTCGTAGCCCCGGTCATTGCGCTCGGGGCGTCGACCGAAGCGTCCATCTTGGATGGCCCTGAGTTCTTGACAATCATTGGTGTTGTGGCTGTGCACATTGTGGAAGGCGCAGAATGGACGGCTGCCCTTGGATGACTCGGGATGGTCCCGGCCGCACTTCATGTCCGGCTCTGCCGCGAGTACGGCTACTCCCTTGTGCTTCACGTCCATGACCTTGGCCTTCTTCTCCTCTGGGTCGGCAGTATGGAGCTTGAGGAGGGAGAGACACCCCTCCTCAGCTCTTGCACACTTAGTTGCTATGTTGAACAGCTCCAGAGTTGTGCATAGCTCCTCATGGATGGCGAGCTCCTCCTTCATATTGATGTCACGGACGCCATCGGAAAACGCTGATATGATGGCCTCGTCCGTCACCTTGGGGATCTTAAGACGAACGTTGTAGAAGCGTTGGATGTATTTCTGCAGGGTCTCTCTCGGTTGTTGCTTGATGCGGCGCAGGTGACCCACGGCCGGAGGGCGGTCGCGAGTGCCCTGGAAGTTGGCGATGAAGCGGTTGCGCATCTCACCCCAGGAGGAGATTGATCCCGCGGGCAGGTTCAGGAGCCATGAACAGGCGCCATCCTTGAGAGCCATGGGAAACCAGTTCGCCGTGACTTTTTCATTGCCGTTGGCCGCCTCCGTGCTCAGGTCGTAGAGCTGCAGGACCTCCGCGGGGTCGGGGATACCGTCATAGCGCGGAGCCAGATCCATCTTGAGCTTGCCTAGCCAAACGACGGTGCGCAGCTCAAGAGTGAAGGTGCGGCAGCCTGCGGTGGCCACCGCGGTCCTCGGCAGGGGCGGATCCTGCCCTTGCTGTTCGGGCACCGTCGCCACAGGCAGCATGCGGTCTTATCGTGGTGGCGTCGGGAGCGCTGGAGCATTTTCTTGTGGCCGGGGAACCTCTTGGCAGCTTCCTTATTCATGCGCGGGCACACGCCATGGTGGATCACACCGCAGGACCGCGCGTCTTGGGGCGAGGACACCGTCTTGACGCGGAGGGGGTGGTGGCGCTCCATGAGCTGCGCGTCTCAGCGCGAGGGCGCCATCTTGATGCGGAGGCGTTGGAGGCACTCCGTGAGCTACATCGCCCGCGGCTAGAGGTGGGCGAGGCAGCGAGAGGGATGGTGCACGGGAGCCCCTAGCGGCGCTGACGAGCTTGGCAATGAGGTCTAACCAGTCCTCATAGAGGTCGTCGATCGGGCGGTAGAGTAGGAGCTCGCGTGCCATGAGCAGCGCAGCCTACGCGTCCGTGGGTGCGCGGCGAGCGTGAGACGATGAGCCGGCCGGAGTCAGTGACGGGGTGGCGCTGCGGCCGTCCCACCGCACGGAGGGGTGAAGTGATGATGCTTGCTGCTCGTTTGCTGCCGGGCCGATAGCGGCATTGGCAACAGGAGATGGAGAACGACGGGGAGGCCCGCTGACAGGGGCTGTCTGAGAGACACGAGCGGCGAGGGTGGCCCGACACTCGGCGCGGGCTTGACGTGCGTTTGCCATGGATGCGGTGGAGCGGTGGAACGTGGATCAACAGACGGAAAGCTTCAGCGCACCCCTACCTGGCGCGACTACAATAATAATTATTTACTTTGCAAGGACGTAAGTGTGTCAGACTGCTAAATTGTTTTATTATTCCTACAATGCGCCAAATATCGGATTTCGGGTTCCGGCAAAACCCTTGAGGTTCGAACACTGGGTGCGCACGAAGATCTCTCCCCCCTAGCTCACGCTCTCACCATGATCTAAGAAATAATAGTTAAAAGTCAGTGTTGCATGGGCATATGAGCTAAGAGAATAATAAAAGGATATCGAAACAATGTTAGAACAATACATAATGCATGGATCTGTGGTTACCAAGTTCATTGCGGCATTTGGGCATCCTCAATGAAAGTGCGGGTCACTTTAGAGTTGTTGAGGGTGATGCGCTTGCGTTGGTTCTCCACATATGGAAGTAGATCTAGGGCAGTAGTGTAGTGCTATGATACGTCTCCAACGTATCTATAATTTTTTTTATTGTTCCATGCTATTATATTATCAACCTTGGATGTTTTATATGCATTTATATGCTATTTTATATGATTTTTGGGACTAACCTATTAACCTAGAGCCCAGTGTCAGTTTCTGTTTTTTCCTTGTTTTAGAGTATCGCAGAAAAGGAAAATCAAACAGAGTCCAATTGACCTGAAACTTCACGGAACTTATTTTTGGACTAGAATAAGCCCACAGAGTATCGGAGATGGACCAGAAGAGTCCCGGGCTGCCCACGAGGGTGGGGGCGCGCCCACCCCCCTGGGCGCGCCCCCTGCCTCGTAGATAGCCCGAAGATCCATCGACGTACTTCTTCCTCCTATATATACCCATATACCCTAAAAACTTCGAGGAGCAGAATAGATCGGGAGTTCCGCCGCCAGAAGCCTCCGTAGCCACCAAAAACCAATCTAGACCCGTTCCGGCACCCTGCCGGAGGGGGAACCCCTCTCCGGTGGCCATCTTCATCATCTCGGTGCTCTACATGACGAGGAGGGGGTAGTTCTCCCTCGGGGTGAGGGTATGTACCAGTAGCTATGTGTTTGATCTCTCTCTCTCTCTCTCTCTCGTGTTCTTGAGGTGGTACGATCTTGATGTATCGTGAGCTTTGCTATTATAGTTGGATCTTATGATGTTTCTCTCCCTCTACTCCCTTGTAATGGATTGAGTTTTCCCTTTGAAGTTATCTTATCGGATTGAGTCTATAAGGATTTGAGAACACTTGATGTATGTCTTGCGTGGGATACCCGTGGTGACAATGGGGTATTCTATTGATCCATTTGATGTATGTTTTGGTGATCAACTTGTGGGTTCCACCCATGAACCTATGCATAGGGGTTGGCACATGTTTTCGTCTTGACTCTCCGGTAGAAACTTTGGGGCACTCTTTGAAGTACTTTGTGTTGGTTTGAATAGATGAATCTGAGATTGCGTGATGCATATCGTATAATCATACCCATGGATACTTGAGGTGACATTGGAGTATCTAGGTGACATTAGGGTTTTGGTTGATTTGTATCTTAAGGTGTTATTCTAGTACGAACTCTATGATATATTGAACGGAAAGAATAGCTTTGCGTTATTTTACTATGGACTCTTGAATAGATCGATCAGAAAGGATAACTTTGAGGTGGTTTCGTACCCTACCATAATCTCTTCATTTGTTCTCCACTATTAGTGACTTTGGAGTGACTCTTTGTTGCATGTTGAGGGATAGTTATATGATCCAATTATGTTATTATTGTTGAAAGAACTTGCACTAGTGAAAGTATGAACCCTAGGCCATGTTTCAACGCATTGCAATACCGTTTTTGCTCACTTTTATCATTAGTTACCTTGCTGTTTTTATATTTTCAGATTACAAAAACCTATATATACTATCCATATTGCACTTGTATCACCATCACTTCGCCGAACTAGTGCACCTATACAATTTACCATTGTATTGGGTGTGTTGGGGACACAAGAGACTCTTTGTTATTTGGTTGCAGGGTTGTTTGAGAGAGACCATCTTCATCCTACGCCTCCCACGGATTGTTAAACCTTAGGTCATCCACTTGAGGGAAATGTGCTACTGTCCTACAAACCTCTGCACTTGGAGGCCCAACAACGTCTACAAGAAGAAGGTTGTGTAGTAGACATCATGCTACTATGTGGTGGATGAGGGCATTGGTGAAGTGCGTATGGCGCCAGCCAAGAATGTGCTTCGTGAAGCGGACCCAGTGAGGTAGAAGATGGCATCGGTGAAGCAGACCCGATGGGGTGGAAGTCAATGTCGGTGAAGTAGATCCATTGCATAGACTGATGGTGTCAGTGGAGCGCATGGTGCGGTTGGCGAGATCGTAGATGAGCAGCTTAGGTGTGGTACTAAAGCATGCCCATCGTTGTAGGAGATGAAGAACGCTCAATACGGTGGTGTGGAAGAGAGAGGAGAGAGAGGGGTGAATGATTCGAATACTGTTTGGGTAACGACAAATGAGGGATTTGCACATGCTAGGTGCGGTGGGCGGGAAGTTAATAAAGCATCCCACTATATCTATTGGGTGTTATTATGGTCTGGGGACATAAAGCGAATTTTACAAAGCTGGAATTCGGGTCGCGAGATATTTATATTCAAAACACAATGGTTCAGGTGGAGACGCGGCGTCTTGGCGTTAAACTGGAACTTTCACAAATATTTGTCACCATTCTTTTTTGGGTTTACTATATGTGTGTACGACACACGCCATCACCATGACATAAGTCTGATCTAGCTCGTGTGCCGTCGGGTGTGCCTCGTTTTGGAATGCAAGTGAATCTGTATGTATTATGATACTCATATTTCCATGCAAATACTTAGTCATTTGAAAGGAAATGGGCAATTAATTTATTACAAGTTTTTGAATGAGAACTTGGTGTGTGCTATAGTGTTCTCAAATTTTTAACATTGACACATTTTATGATATCCACTTTATGTTTTTGGATGACAATTCAAATGTATATGATGACTCCTAGGGTTATGAGAGAAATTTGTATGTATTCATGCATATGGCAGCACACATACAGATACCACAACAATTGGGTGAATATAGTACATGTAGTTTATTAGAAGAGTAAAATGCATCATAAGTCCTAGAATTATTGAAGGTGTGTTAGTTTAGTCCTGTAACTTTAAAATTGCAGCTTTAGATCCTAAAACTACTGGAGGTGTGTCAGTTTAGTCCTATAACTTCGAAACTGTGGTTTTAGGTCCTAAACCTATTGGAGAAGTCTCATTTTGTCCTATAACTTTGAAATTGTAGGCCATCAGTGGCATCATGGCTTGAGCTCCAGCAAGGAGAGTAAACCGATCATCTCAGCTTCACCCTGCGGTAGCAAAATGACATATCGCACAACGTCCAATTGCTACCCACATGTGGCTGTTGTTCGGGTTGTGATACACTTGTTGACCTTTGCGCCGATTTACCGGTTTTCGAGCACACCTCCGTGTCGTCCGGTAGGAGCAACAGTTCTCCACCTGTGGCCATGCCCGTGCCCAAACAACAACCCGCATGACTAGCTCTATGGCAAGGGTGTCATGGTAACGACAGTGTTGAAAGTGCACATAGTCCCCATGTGTGGTTTTGGTGATTGATGACAATCCTAATGGACCAATGTTTGCATTGAGTTATACATTTGAAGGAAAGTCCCATTGGCAATGCATAATAATATTGGATGAATTGAAGGATGTAATCCATCAATACAAACACATGCATTGTGACTTGATAATGAATGACAATTCCTATGAAGAAACAAAGGCATCAAGAAACATATGAAAGTTTGTTCCATGGGTAATGCAAGAAGAAATTGAATGAATTCGAAATGAATGCCCTCTACATTCATCGAGATTGAGATCAATGACTGAATCATGATGGATCAAGTTCTCGAGGGAAAGATTAAAGAGAAGAATTCCCATATGGCTTGAAGATTAGAAGCATGATGCTCTCATATGTTGAGTTATGTAAGATTATGTCTTGAAGCAAGTAATTCAAGTGAAGAATTCATTGTACCTCTTAAGAGTTCAATATGGCCTTCAAGACATCAAGATTAATCATGGAGCAAAGATAAATGTCACCTAGATGAAAATCAAAGATTGAATTCAAATATGGTCAACACACAAGCACAAATAATGTACCACATGGGTTTTTGTGGTATGGTACGTATTGGTCAGTTACATTGCGTGTACTAACCCATACTATGTGTTATATATATTTATGTGGGCTAGGTGACTCTCGTGGGCTTGCATCAATATGAAGATTCCTATTATCCATGAGAGGATGACATCAAGTAATGGCGATCATGCTTAACAAGGGCAAGTTCAAGATAAGCATCCTGAAGTATTACATGCTTGAAGCTTGTGGATGATCACATTATGGACATATGAAGATGGGATATAATGAATTTCTCCTCGCATGGCTTATGGGGGAGCTATTTGAAGTCTTCATAAAATAATGTGATCAAGCTTGTGCTTCCATCTTGAGCCAATAAAAAAATGTCAACATTAAGCTCAAGTGGAATGCTCTAGTCAAAGGTATTAGTTCCTTTGGTTGTAGTTGCATGGATCAACGACCATCAGAAGATGTATATGCCCAAGAATGAATTTCTAGGAGCTATCTATTGTAGCCCTTTTATGTTTATTGAGCTATAGGTACCCCACACTATTAAGAGGGAATCAAAGGGGTTCGTGATGGATTTGCTCAAGTCAACATCTTCTATACACAATTCCACTCCTACCAGACATTCCAAAGTAAAATCCTAAGCCAAAAAGGGTTCCACAAATTCTATGCTCAAACCTTTGTGTTGACTCCATCATCCATTTTGTTTGATATTGGTTAGTTCTCTATGTGAGGACCTGGAGCTTTTCAATTGCTACAAAGCGAGCCCAAGATCATCAAAATCAGAGTCCGTATGAAAAAGTTATGCATGTTTTAATTTCGGTATGCTGGTAGTTTTCTGTGGGGACGGAATTTCCGGGCAGGTTCCGGGAAGAGTTTCGGGCTAAACTGAAAGTTTCCATACATCTGGCTGAAGGGAGCCCGGAAGTTCTGGGCCTTCCGGAGGTTTCAGGGGCCAGAAGTTCTGGGCGTTCCTAGAAGTTCCAGGCTGCGTTTTTCGGAGCATAACGAGCAGATTTGGTGGGGCGCTATATAAGGAACCCTTCTTCCCCAACGAGGTAGAGCTTTTGGATCTAAGATTTCCCCATTCTTTTGAGCTCTATCCTCCTCCCCCAAGCCTCAAAACTCCAATCCATTTTGGGGGACACTATCCCATGGATCTAGGGTTCATTTGTTGACCTCCTCCATTGTTCCTCTCCTCTCCCATCCCTCTATAGCATTAGTTGCTTTTGGTGGGATTTGAGAGAGAATGATTTGAGCCTTCTAGTGCTAGACCCCAAAGAGATTTTTGAGAGTTCTTGAGAAAGATTTCATATAAGCAGACACCCACTCTTCCTCTCTTTTTACCAAAGCAATTTGTGATTTGAGCTAGTCTTGAGCATTTCCCCTTGATCTTGTTACTCTTGGAGGTTGGAGACTACTAGGCAGTAGTGCTCCGGTGAGGAATCATCTTGTGATTTGTCCCCCGGAAATTTTGTGAAGGTTTGGAGGCTGCCTCAAGGTCTACCACTAGTGGTTGGGAATTTCCTTCGTGGCGATATCCCAAGGAGAATAGGGTGAGCCTTCGTGGCGTTGGTGTGTGATGTCTACTACACAGCCTTCTTCTTGTAGACGTTATTGGGCCTCCAAGTGCAAAGGTTTGTAGGACAGTAGCAAATTTCCCTCAAGTGGATGGCATAAGGTTTATCAATCCGTGGGAGGCGTAGGATGAAGATGGTCTCTCTCAAGCAACCCTGCAACCAAATAACAAAGAGTCTCTTGTGTCCCCAACACACCCAATACAATGGTAAATTGTATAGGTGCACTAGTTCAGCGAAGAGATGGTGATACAAGTGCAATATGGATGGTAGATATATGTTTTTGTAATCTAAAAATATAAAAACAGCAAGGTAGCAAGTGGTAAAAGTGAGCGAAAACGGTATTGCAATGCGTTGAAACAAGGCCTAGGGTTCATACTTTCACTAGTGCAAGTTCTCTCAACAATAATAACATAATTGGATCATATAACAATCCCTCAACATGCAACAAAGAGTCACTCCAAAGTCACTAATATCAGAGAAAAAACGAAGAGATTATTGTAGGGTACGAAACCACCTCAAAGTTATTCTTTCTGGTCGATCTAGTCAAGAGTCTGTAGTAAAATAACATGAAGCTATTCTTTCCATTCAATCTATCCTAGAGTTCGTACTAGGATAACACCTTAAGACACAAATCAACCAAAACCCTAATGTCACCTAGATACTCCAATGTCACCTCGAGTATCCGTGGGTATGATTATACGATATGCATCACACAATCTCATATTCATCTATTCAACCAACACAAAGAACTTCAAAGAGTGCCCCAAAGTTTCTACCGGAGAGTCAAGACGAAAACGTGTGCCAACCCCTATGCATAAGTTCACGAGGTCACAGAACTCGCAAGTTGATCACCAAAACATACATGAAGTGGATCACGTGATATCACATTGTCACCACAGATACGCACATGCAAGACATACGTCAAGTGCTCTCAAATCCTTAAAGACTCAATCCGATAAGATAACTTCAAAGGGAAAACTGAATCCATTACAACAGAGTAGAGGGGAAGAAACATCATAAGATCCAACTATAATACCAAAGCTCGCGATACATCAAGATCATTCTGAATCAAGAACACGAGAGAGAGAGAGATCAAACACATAGCTACTTGTACATACCCTCAGCCCCGAGGGTGAACTACTCCCTCCTCGTCATGGAGAGCGCCGGAATGATGAAGATGGCCACCAGAGAGGGATTCCCCCCTCCAGCAGGGTGCCAGAATGGGTCTAGATTGGTTTTCAGTGGCTATAGAGGCTTGCGGCGGTGGAACTCCCGATCTAGGTTTATTTCTGGAATTTTGGGTATATATAAGAGGTGTTGGAGTCGGGAACAAGTCAGGGGGTCCCCGAGGCGGCCACGAGGTAGGGGGTGCGCCCCACACCCTCGTGGGTGCCTCAGGACTCTTCTGACCCATCTCCGATACTTCATGGGCTTCTTCTGGTCCAAAAATAATCTCCGTGAAATTTCAGGTCAATTGGACTCCATTTGGTTTTCCTTTTCTGCGATACTCAAAAACAAGGAAAAAACATAAACCAGCACTGGTCTCTAGGTTAATAGGTTAGTCCCAAAAATCATATAAAATAGCATATAAATGCATATAAAACATCCAACATTTATAATATAATAGCATGGAACAATAAAAAATTATAGATACGTTGGAGACGTATCAAGCATCCCCAAGCTTAATTTCTACTCATCCCCGAGTAGGTAAATGATAAAAACAGAATTTTTGATGTGGAATGCTACCTAACATAATTATCAATGTAATTTTATTTATTGTGGCATGAATATTCAGATCCATAAGATTCAAGACAAAGGTTTAATATTGACATGAAAACAATAATACTTCAAGCATACTAACCAAGCAATTATGTCCTCTCAAAATAACATAGCCAAAGAAAGCTCATCCCTACAAAATCATATAGTTTGGTGATGCTTCATTTTCGTCACACAAAATGCTCCCATCATGCACAACCCCGATGAGAGGCCAAGCAATTGTTTCATACTTTAGTATTCTCAAACCTTTTCAACTTCCACGCAATACATGAGCGTGAGCCATGGACATAGCACTATGGGTGGAATAGAATATGATGATGGGGGTTGTGTGGAGAAGACAAAAAAAGAAAGTATCACATTGATGCAGCTAATCAACAGGCTATGGAGATGCCCATCAATTGATGTCAATGCGAGGAGTAGGGATTGCCATGCAACGGATGCACTAGAGCTATAAATGTATGAAAGCTCAACAAAAAAACTAAGTGGGTGTGCATCCAACTTGCTTGCTCACGAAGACCTAGGGCATTTGAGGAAACCCATTGTTGGAATATACAATCTATAATGAAAAATTCCCACTAGTATATGAAAGTGACAATATAAGAGACTCTCTATCATGAAGATCATGGTGCTACTTTGAAGCACAAGTGTGGAAAGAGGATAGTAGCATTGTCCCTTTTATTTTTTTATTTTTTTATTTGGCCTTTCTTTTATTGGCCTTTCTTGTCGGCGTTCTGGGAACGGGGGTCCCCAGACTTGCCTGCCTGCGGCCTGTGGCGTGGCTCGAGTGGGGGCCCAGCGCGGCCCATCTTCATCAGCTCAATCTCAAGACCCTCGCGAGGGGCCAAGCCTCGCGGGGCAGACGACAAGAAGCTTCCTCAGAGGCAGCCTCATCAGGCAGGCTTGTGAGGAGGCGGAGAGATCAAGGCAGGGGTACCTCGCGAAGAGCCCGTGACGCAAGCCATGACGATCGAGACCAGGCGGGCGCCAGGCGGGCGTCGGCCTGCGCAGTGTCCTTGTTTCCTCTTTGGTGCAAAGGGGACAAGCACAGGCCAAGGCATCAGGCAAAGGTTGCCATTCCGGTGCAACGAGACCAAGACCAGCAGAGCGGCAGGACGGAGGTCACCGTGGAGCCCAAGACAGCGTCATCACTAGTACTTTTGGCAGCCGAAGACCACCTTTGGTCAGGATAACTTGTACTACATGTTCCCTTTCAAAATGGCCAACTGTTGGCACCCTTCCTACTCATTATTTGGGGAGAGGCCCAGGGCCTCTATAAATAGAGCTAGCCACCACAGAGTAGAGATATCTAGAAAACATCCAGAGATCTGGTAGAGCCCTAGGAGAGAGAGAGGCGACTGAACTCACCCTAGTAGTTCATCGCACCAGCTCAAGAACACCTCTTGCGAGGTTGTTCTTCCCTTGTACTATTCATCATCAGCCCCTGAGGCAATCCACCACACCACACACTTGAGTAGGGTATTACACCACAACGGTGGCCCGAACCAGTATAAACCTTGTGTCCCCTGTGTCGTTCGTTGTTTCCAGCTTAGATCACGCGAGAAGATTGGACGTAGATCGGTAGGGGAGAGATCTCCGCGCGCACCCCAGTGTTCGAACCTCAAGGGTCTGCCGGAACCCGAAATCCAACATTTGGCGCGCCAGGTAGGGGTGCGCTGGAATCTTTCTTCCGCCGTTCGCATGTGATCTTCCGTCGTGTCCATGGCTGATGCTCATCGGGCTCGCGCTGAGTGCCGGGCTGCTCTCGCCACCCGCGTTGCCCAGACGGCGCCCGTCGGCGGACGCCCTCGCCGTTCCCCGTCGCCTGCCACCAACGCCGCCACCGGCTCGGCGGGGAACGAGCAGCAGGCCTCATCCCAGCATCCTTCGGTACGGCAGGAAAGCCGCACCGCCACACCGTCGCTGACTCCAGCCGCTTCGTCGTCCCATGCCCGTCGCGCCCCCACGGACGCGCACGCCGCGCTGCTCCTGGCAAGAGAATTCTTGCACTACCGCCCCGTCGACGACCTCTACGAAGACTGGCTCGCCCGCATCACCGAGCTCGTCAGCGCCGCAGGGGGCTCCCCCTTGCCGCCCCTCTCGCTGCCTCGCCCTCCATTCCGCGCAGGAGGCGAGGATCAGGAGATGCCTCCACCACCTCCTCTCCAAGGGGGCGCCCCGGCTCCAAGGCGCACAGCCCCGGGGCGAGACCCTCCGCGTTCGGCGCCTACGCAGCAAGAAAGGAGCTGCCAAGAGATCCCTCGTCCCCAAGAAGTTGTTCGCGCGCTCCCAGCGCCGGCGCGCCAAGATCGCGTCCCTGCACCTCCACGCCAAGACCCCGCGCTGCTCCAAGCGGCGGCGCGCGGTAATCCCCATGAGCAAGCCCAGTACCAGCAAAAGGCACCGGTGGCCATAGCAGGCTGCCATGCTCTCACCCTCGAGCTACGAGGCGTCGCATGGCCAGGCAAGTTCAAGCCTGACCTGCCCCCTCGCTACGATGGCACGGCGGACCCGGCGGAGTTCCTGCAGCTCTACGAGCTATGCATCGAAGCCGCCAACGGAGACGAAAGGGTCATGGCGAACTGGTTTCCCATGGCGCTCAAGGAGGGGGCCTGCACCTGGCTCCTGAACCTGGCTCCTGGCACAATCTCCTCCTGGGACGAGATGCGCACTCGCTTCATCGTCAACTTCCAGGGCACTCGCGACCGGCCCCCAGCCATGAGCGATCTGCACCGCATCAAGCAGCAGCAAGGGGAAACCCTGCAGAAATACATCCAACGCTTCAACAACGCTCGCCTCAAGATCCCCAAGGTGACTAAAGAAGCCATCATCTCGGCCTGCTCCGATGGCGTACACGACGTCAAGATGAAGGAGGAGCTAGCAATCCATGAAGACCTGTGCACATCCCTGGAGCTGTTCAACTTGGCGACCAAGTGCGCCAGGGCTGAGGAAGGGCGCCTTTCACTCCTCGAACTCCCGGCTGCCGACCCAGATGAGAAGAAGCCCAAGGCCAAGGACGTGAAGTGGAAGGGGGCTACCGTGCTTGCAGCGGAGCTAGACACCAAGCGAGGCAGGGATCAGCCCGAGTCATCCAAGGGCAACCGGTACTGCATGTACCACGACCTCCACATGCACAACACCAACGAATGTCAAGAGCTCAGGGCCGTGAGAGATTGATGTGTCGGCCGACGCCCCGAGCGCAACGACAGGGGCTATGGCCGAGGAGGAGGAAGAGGTGGCGGACGACGGGAAGACCGTGGCCCTCGCCAAGGGTGGCGTGACCGACCTCGCGAGGATCACTGGCAGGACCAGCCTCGCGAGCGAGAGGTGACTGAACTCACCCTAGTAGTTCATCGCACCAGCTCAAGAACACCTCTCGCGAGGCTGTTCTTCCCTTGTACTATTCATCATCAGCCCCTGAGGCAATCCACCACACCACACACTTGAGTAGGGTATTACACCACAACGGTGGCCCGAACCAGAATAAACCTTGTGTCCCCTGCGTCGTTCGTTGTTTCCAGCTTAGATCACGCGAGAAGATTGGACGTAGATCGGTAGGGGAGAGATCTCCGTGTGCACCCCAGTGTTCGAACCACAAGGGTCTGCCGGAACCCGAAATTCAAGATTTGGCGCACCAGGTAGGGGTGCGCCGGAACCTTTCTTCCGCCGTTCGCGTGTGATCTTCCGTCGTGTCCATGGCTGATGCTCGTCGGGCTAGCGCTGAGTGCCGGGCTGCTCTCGCCACCCGCGTCGCCCAGACGGTGCCCGTCCGCGGACGCCCTCGCCGTTCCCCGTCGCCTGCCGCCAACGCCGCCATCGCCCGGCGGGGAACGAGCAGCAGGCCTCGTCCCAGCATCCTTCGGTACGGCGGGAAGGCCGCACCGCCACACCGTCACTGACTCCAGCCGCTTCGTCGTCCCACGCCCGTCGCGCCCCCACAGACGCGCACGCCGCGCTGCTCCTGGCAAGAGAACTCTTGCACTACCGCCCCGTCGACGACCTCTACGAAGACTGGCTCGCCCGCATCACCGAGCTCGTCAGCGCCGCAGGGGGCAACCCCTTGCCGCCCCTCTCGCTGCCTCGCCCTCCATTCCGCGCAGGAGGCGAGGATCAGGAGGTGCCTCCACCACCTCCTCTCCAAGGAGGCGCCCCGGCTCCAAGGCACGCAGCCCCGGGGTGAGACCCTCCGCGTCCGGCGCCTGCGCAGCAAGAAAGGAGCTGCCAAGAGATCCCTCGTCCCCAAGAAGGTGTTCGCGCGCTCCCAGCGCCGACGCACCAAGATTGCGTCCCTGCACCTCCACGCCAAGACCCCGCGCTGCTCCAAGCGGCAGCGCGCGGTAATCCCCATGAGCAAGCCCAGTACCAGCAAAAGGCACCGGTGGCCACAGCAGGCTGCCATGCTCTCACCCTCGAGCTACGAGGCGTCGCATGGCCAGGCAAGTTCAAGCCTGACCTGCCCCTTCGCTACGATGGCACGACGGACCCAACGGAGTTCCTGCAGCTCTACAAGCTATGCATCGAAGCCGCCAACAGAGACGAAAGGGTCATGGCGAACTGGTTTCCCATGGCGCTCAAGGAGGGGGCCCGCACCTGGCTCCTGAACCTAGCTCCTGGCACAATCTCCTCTTGGGACGAGATGCGCACTCGCTTCATCGCCAACTTCCAGGGCACTCGCGACCGGCCCCCGGCCATGAGCGATCTGCACCGCATCAAGCAGCAGCAAGGGGAAACCCTGCAGAAATACATCCAGCGCTTCAACAACGCTCGCCTCAAGATCCCCAAGGTGACTGAAGAAGCCATCATCTCGGCCTGCTCCGATGGCATACGCGATGTCAAGATGAAGGAGGAGCTAGCAATCCATGAAGACCTGTGCACATCCCTGGAGCTGTTCAACTTGGCGACCAAGTGCGCCAGGGCTGAGGAAGGGCGCCTTTCACTCCTCGAACTCCCGGCTGCCGACCCAGATGAGAAGAAGCCCAAGGCCAAGGACGTGAAGCGCAAGGGGGATGTCGTGCTTGCAGCGGAGCCAGACACCAAGCGAGGCAGGGATCAACCCGAGTCATCCAAGGGAAACCGGTACTGCGTGTACCATGACCTCCACACCCACAACACCAACGAATGTCAAGAGCTCAGGGCCATGAGAGATTGACGTGTCGGCCGACGCCCCGAGCGCAACGACAGGGGCTATGGCCGAGGAGGAGGAAGAGGTGGCGGACAATGGGAAGACCGTGGCCCTCGCCAAGGGTGGCGTGACCGACCTCGCGAGGATCACTGGCAGGACCAGTCTCGTGAGGGAGGCTGGAGAGATCAGCCTCGTGAGGATCGCCCGTGCGGCAACGCAAGCCTTCCTCCTCTGCCGCCACCGCCAAGGAGGAATGAAGACCAACATCAGGACGAGGGGGCTGGGGGCTTCCAGGAGCCGCGCGCAATCGCTTGCATCTTGGGTGGCGCGCAGGCCCCAGCCTCACAGCGCATCTTCAAGCAGTTTGCTTGCAAGGTGAATGTAGTCCTCCCCAAGCTTGAGGCCACGCGCCCTCTCAGGTGGTCCGCGTGCGCTATCATGTTCAGCTTAGCGGATCAGCTCAAGTGTGTGGCAATGGCCGGAGTCCTCCCTCTGCTTTGCTCCCTAGTCATCAGCAACGTGCAGGTCACCAGGACCCTCATTGACGGCAAAGCAGGACTTAACGTCCTGTCCGTCAAGACGTTCAACAATCTCCGAGTGCCATACGATCAGCTTCAGCCAACCAAGCTCTTCTCAGGAGTCACTGATGGTTCCACTATTCTGATAGGGCAGGTTTGCCTTCCAGTCACCTTCGGGCAGCGCAACAACTACCGCACCGAGCTCATCGACTTCGACGTCGCCCACATCCGTCTGCCATACAACGCCATCCTCGGGTACCCATCCCTGGCAGTGTTCATGGCAGTGACTCACCATGGATATAATGTCCTCAAGATGCCAGGAAGCGGTGGAGTCATCACCGTACCCTGTGAAGAAAGGGACGCAGTGTGTTCGCTTGAGCGCGCGTTCCAAGCCGCAGCAATCGAAGACCCGGACTGCGGAAATGGAAGACTTCCCGAGGCGACCCCCAAGAATAAGAAGGTTTCGCCTGGCCCAAGCCATCAGGAGACAGGCGCCTCCGGAGGTGTTGGGTCAGGATCTGCGCCCAATCAGGGAGCGCCACCCTCTCTCGCATAGGAAAGCGCGCCTGGCACCCTCCTCAGGCAGGGCTCGGGGGCTCTTTATTGGAGAGCCACCGACTTTGCCAAGGTCGCCAGGGAGGCGCTCGGGCACCAGTTGGAGGGGTGCTTCCAGGCATGTTTCCCTCAGGAAGGTACAAGGCAGGGAAGACCAGACCCTCAGGAGTTCATCACAAGCAACACTCAGGAGCTACAGGAGTCGAGAGTCATGCGCGGCAGCCGCCGCTTACCCGCCATGGCCCCACATCTAGGCGAGGATGGTGGGATGCGCGTCTGCATCGACGTACCGGGGCTCAACCGAGCTGCGTCTCAGGAGTGCCTCTGGCCTTCGCGCGCGGGGCGTTGCGAGGGTCCACCTCACGGCTATGTTCGCATGCCTTTCGGCCTGCCGAACGCGGTCGCCGCTCATCGGCGCCTACTGAGGAGCATTCTGGAGGCTCAGGAGGTCAGGCATGGTACGGTCCTGGCAGAGATGGAGATGGCTCTCGGAGACCCACCTGTGCCCCCGGAGCCTCCCGAGGCTCCTGGGCCTGGGGGCTCGTGAGGGTCTATGTCTTCATAGCGCATCGCCCGCTTCTTCAACATCACTCCATCTTCAACGGCACCAGGTGACATCTTTCTAAGTTCCGTTTTTAGCTGGGAGTGCCCACAGGGCCGCATCATTCCCAGGTCGTGTGGGTCCATCCCTGCGGCATGTATCTGTTTTGCTTATGCTCTTTACTTACCTTGTCGGGGGCGCCCCTCGGGCTGCATCATCCCCGAGCTTCTCGGGCCTGGCCCTGCAGCGTTTCCTTTTCTGGCATCTACTTAAAGTGAATTTCCTCCTGCGTGCTTAACATACCCAACCTAATCGCCTACTCGATTGACGCCTACCTATGGAGCCGCTCGCTCTGGCATGGCATCTGCGCACGGGTCCGTCCCTGCAACACCGAAAAATCTGAGTGGTCGAGCTCTGGCCGCGGCAGCCCCGCAAGGCGCCACCTCACAGGCCCTCAGTGCCCCAATCACTTCCCCGGAGCAACCAAAGGTTGGCTGGCAACCGTAACAACAGGTCTTGTTTCTCTTTATGACTGGTGTGCAGGACCTACTCCAGGAGCAACGCTAGGGACATCGCGAGCTGTCTCTCCCTCTCACCGGCATAGACCGCTTGCACGTTAAAAGGGGCGCCTGAGCATCGCGACTCACGGGCTCCTACTGGCTCTCCAGCCCTCACCCCCTGGCCTTGACCCACGGCATCGCGACCTGTCATACCAGCGGCGGCTGAGCTCGCTCGAGGGCCGGGACCTGGGGATATAGAGCATTAAGGAAAGTGCGGGGGAGTGGGAAGAAGCTTGCGAGGACCTAACCCAACGGTGCCTCAGCTGCCACCGCTCGGGCCAGGCGCTTCGTCGAGGAACTGCACCTAACTTAAGAGATAAGTCATGCCCTTACAAGAGTTGAACCAACGCATCGCAAGACCCTTGCCCAGTGCGGCTCTATCACAGTGACGTTACCTTCCTTTCTCGCCCCGCGAGGACTGCTTGAGCGCTAAAGGGGACCTCCCGAGCATCGCAACTTGATACGTCTCCAACGTATCTATAATTTTTGATTGCTCCATGCTATATTATCTACTGTTTTGGACTATATTGGGCTTTATTTTCCACTTTTATATTATTTTTGGGACTAACCTATTAACCGAAGGCCCAGCCCAGAATTGTTGTTTTTTTGCCTATTTCAGTGTTTCAGATAGACGGAATATCAAACGGAGTCCAAACGGAATAAAATCTTCGGGAACATGATTTTCTCACCGAACATGATCCAGGAGACTTGGACCCTGCTCCAAGGAACAAAAGAGGCGGTCACAAGGGTGGGGGCGCCTCCCCCCCAGGGCGCGCCCCCTACCTCGTGGGCCCCTTGTTGCTCCTTCAGCGTACTTCTTCCTCCTATATATACCCACGTACCCCCAAACTATTAGAACGGGAGCCAAAAACCTAATTCCATCGCCGCAACTTTCTGTATCCACGAGATCCCATCTCGGGGCCTGTTCGGGAGCTCCGATGGAAGAGGGCCTTCACCATGGAGGGCTTCTACATCATCATAGCCTCTCCGATGAAGTGTGAGTAGTTTACCTCATACCTTCGGGTCCATAGTTAGTAGCTAGATGGCTTCTTCTCTCTCTTTGAATCTCAATACAAAGTTCTCCCCCTCTCTTGTGGAGATCTATTCGGTGTAATCTTCTTTTTGCGGTGTGTTTGTTGAGACCGATGAATTGTGGGTTTATGATCAAATCTATCTATGAATAATATTTGAATCTTCTCTGAATTCTTTTATGTATGATTGGTTATCTTTGCAAGTCTCTTCGAATTATCCGTTTGGTTTGGCCAACTAGATTGGTAGTTCTTACCATGGGAGAAGTGCTTAGCTTTGGGTTCGATCTTGTGGTGTCCTTACCCAGTGACAGAAGGGGCAGCAAGGCACGTATTGTATCGTTGCCATCAAGGATAACAAGATGGGGTTTATTTCATATTGCATGAATTTATCTCTCTACATCATGTCATCTTGCTTAAGGCGTTACTCTATTTTTAACTTAATACTCTAGATGCATGCTGGATAGCGGTTGATGGGTGGAGTAATAGTAGTAGATGCAGAATCGTTTCGATCTACTTGTCACGGACGTGATGCCTATATACATGAACATGCCTAGATATTCTCATAACTGTGCTCAATTCTGTCAATTGCTCAACAGTAATTTGTTCACCCACCGTAGAATACTTATGCTCTTGAGAGAAGCCGCTAGTGAAACCTATGGCCCCCGGGTCTATTCTCATCATACCAATCTCCATTACTTTAATCTTGCTTTGCTTTTTTACTTTGCCTTTACTTTTTACTTTGCATCTTTATACCAAAAATATTATATCTATGAGCTCTCACTCTCGTAAGTGACCGTGAAGGGCTTGACAACCCCTAATCGCGTTGCTTGTGAGTAGCTATCGCTTTGTGCGGGTACGAGGGACTTGAGTGTGGGCTTCTACTGGATTGATACCTTGGTTCTCAAAAACTGAGGGAAATACTTACGCTACTCTGCTGCATCATCCCTTCCTCTTCGGGGAAAATCAACGCAAGCTCAAGACGTAGCAAGAAGGATTTCTGGCGCCGTTGCCGGGGAGTCTACGCAAAAAGTCAGCATACCAAGTACCCATCACAATCCCTATCTCTCGCATTACATTATTTGACATTTCCCTCTCATTTTCCTCTCCCCCCAATTCACCCTTGCCATTTTATTCGCCCTCTCTCTCTATCCTCCCTCTCTTTCTCTATTTGCTTTTTGTTTGCTTGTATGGTTGGAATAGTCATTTATTTATTACTAAACAGAGAACCTAAGATTTATGGATCCTCATCCGCTTGCTAATCTTTTTAAGAGATCCAATTATGTTGAACCAATTGCTAGTGATTTTTGTGCACTAGATTATCTTTATGAAGTTTTGCTGGAAATTCGTGAATCTGAAAATTGCGATGAAGTATGTTATGAAGTGATTCACGATAGATCTTTGAATAAAAAGCATGATTGCAATGATGTTATTATAAATTCTATTAATGACAATTGTGCTAATAATATGCAAAACCCTAAGCTTGGGGATGCTAGTTTTGTTATGTCCTCTACTTGTTGCAATAATCATGATTGGGGTGATTCTTATTTTGATCTTGAAAATTTATTTAAACCCCATGATGAATATGAGATTGATTATAATGTTTGCAATAATATTGAAAGTGGGTTTGGAAGAATGTCAACTTTAGATCCCACATATTTGGAGAATGTTCAATCTTATGAAGTTTTTGATAAAAGTGGGTTTGGAGAAGTCATGACTTTAGTTAATATTAATCCCACTATTTTGGAAGAGTGTCAACTTTGCATGCATGTGGATCGTGTTGAAAATACTTTATGTGATAGCTATTTTGTTGAATTTGCTTATGATCCTACATGTAATCATTATGAGAGAGGGAAATATGGTGGTAGAAATTTTCATGTTACTAAATTACCTCTCGTTATGTTGAGATTACTATTGTTTCTTTCCTCTTCCTTGCATATGCTAGTTTTTGCTTGCCATGATAATTTGTTTGCCTATAAGATGCCTATGCATAGGAAGTATGTTAGACTTAAATTTGTTTGTCACATGCTTTATGATGCTCTCTTTGTCCTTCAATTCTTGTCTTTCATGTGAGCATCATTGAAATATTATGCCTAGCTATAAGGCTTTAAAGAAAAGCGCTTGTTGGTAGTCAACCCAATATTTATCCTTGCTTTATTTAATAAATAAATTATTTAGCCTCTGTTTTGGTTGTGTTTTTTGTGTTTAATTAGTGTTTGTGCCAAGTAGAACCGTTGGGAAGACTTGGGGAAAGTCTTGTTGAACTTGCTGTAAAAAATAGAAACTTTAGCGCTCACGAGAACTGCTGTCATTTTTATTTGGAGAGTGATATTTAGTTAATTCTTTTTGAAGATGATTAATAGATAAATTCCTCACGTCCAGAAATTTATTTTAGAATTTTTTGGGTTCCATATCTTGCGCTAGATACAGATTACTACAGACTGTTCTGTTTTTGACAGATTCTGTTTTTCGTGTGTTGTTTGCTTATTTTGATGAGTCTATGGCTAGTAAAATAGTTTATAATCCATAGAGAAGTTGGAATACAGTAGGTTTAACACCAATATAAATAAATAATGAGTTAATTACAGTACCTTGAAGTGGTCTTTTGTTTTCTTTCGCTAACGGAGCTCACGAGTTTTCTATTTTGAGTTTTGTGTTGTGAAGTTTTCAAGTTTTGGGTGAATTCTTTTGATGGATCATGGAACAAGGAGTGGCAAGAGCCTAAGCTTAGGGATGCCCATGGCACCCACAATATAATATAAGGACACCAAGAAGTCAAAGCTTGGGGATGCCCCGGAAGGCATCCCCTCTTTCGTCCACTTCCATCGGTAATTTACTTGGAGATATATTTTTATTCACCAACATGATATGTGTTTTGCTTGGAGCGTCTTGTATTATTTGTGTCTTTGTGTCTTAGTATGCCACAATCATCCTTGCTGTACACACCTTTTGAGAGAGCCATACATGAATTAAAATTTGATAGAATACTCTATGTGCTTCACTTATATCTTTTGAGCTAAGTAGTTTTGCTCTATGTGCTTCACTTATATCTTTTGAGCTAAGTAGTTTTGCTCCATGTGCTTCACTTATATCTTTTGAGCTAGATAATTTTGCTATATGTGCTTCATTTATATCTTCTGAGCGTTATAATTTTGCTCTATGTGCTTCACTTAGATCTTTTAGAGCACGGTGGTGGATTTGTTTTAAAGAAACTATTGATCTCTCATGCTTCACTTAAATTATTTTGAGAGTCTCTTAATAGCATGGTAATTTGCTTAATAATAATATGCTTGGTATTCAAGATTTGTGAAACTTTTCTTTTGAGTGTGTTGAATACTAAGAAAAGATTGAAGCATGATAATTGTTTTGAGATATGGAGGTGATAATATTAAAGTCATGCTAGTTGAGTAGTTGTGAATTTAAAGAATACTTGTGTTAAAGTTTGTGATTCCCTTAGCATGCACGTATGGTGAACCGTTATGTGATGAAGTCGAAGCATGATTTATTTATTGATTGTCTTCCTTATGAGTGGCGGTCGGGGACGAGCGATGGTCTTTTCCTACCAATCTATCCCCCTAGGAGCATGCGCGTAATACTTTGCTTTGATAACTTCTAGATTTTTGCAATAAGTATATGAGTTCTTTATGACTAATGTTGAGTCCATGGATTATACGCACTCTCACCCTTCCACCTTTGCTAGCCTCTCTAATACCGCGCACCTTTCGCCGGTATCATACACCTACCATATACCTTCCTCAAAACAGCCACCATACCTACCTATTATGGCATTTCCACAGCCATTCCGAGATATATTGCCATGCAACTTTCCACCGTTCCGTTCATGACACATTCATCATTGTCATATTGCATATCCCGGTACACCGCCGGATGCATTCACATAGAGTCAAATTTTGTTCTAAGTATCGAGTTGTAATTGTTGAGTTATAAGAGAAATAAAAGTGTGATGATCATCATTATTAGAGCATTGTCCCAGTGAGGAAAGAATGATGGAGACTATGATTCCCCCATAAGTCGGTATGAGACTCCGGACGAAAAAAAGAGAGGCCAAAGAAGCCCAAATAAAAAGAGGCCATAAAAAGAAAAGGCCCAAATAAAAAATAAAAAATGAGAGAAAAAGAGAGAAGGGACAATGTTACTATCCTTTTACCACACTTGTGCTTCAAAGTAGCACCATGATCTTCATAGTAGAGAGTCTCTCATGTTATCACTTTCATATACTGGTGGGAATTTTACATTATAGAACTTGGCTTGTATATTCCAATGATGGGCTTCCTCAAAAATTTCCCTAGGTCTTCATGAGCAAGCAAGTTGGATGCACACCCACTTAGTTTCTTTTTGAGCTTTCATATAATTATAGCTCTAGTGCATCCGTTGCATGGCAAGCCCTACTCACTCACATTGATATCTATTGATGGGCATCTCCATAGCCCGTTGATACGCCTAGTTGATGTGAGACCATCTTCTCCTTTTTGTCTTCTCCACAACCACCATTCTATTCCACCTATAGTGCTATATCCATGGCTCACGCTCATGTATTGCGTGAAGATTGAAAAAGTTTTGAAAAAGTTAGAGTATGAAACAATTGCTTGGCTTGTCATCGGGGTTGTGCATGATTTAAATACTTTGTGTGGTGAAGATGGAGCATAGCAAGACTATATGATTTTGTAGGGATAACTTTCTTTTGCCTTGTTATTTTGAGAATACATAATTGCTTTGTTAGTATGCTTGAAGTATTATTATTATTTTTATGTCAATATAAACTTTTGTCTTGAATCTTTCTAATCTGAATATTCATACCACAATTAAGAAGATTTGCGTTGAAATTATGCCAAGTAGCACTCCGCATCAAAAATTCTCTTTTTATCATTTACCTACTCGAGGACGAGCAGGAATTAAGCTTGGGGATGCCTGATACGTCTCCAACGTATCTATAATTTTTGATTGCTCCATGCTATATTATCTACTGTTTTGGACTATATTGGGCTTTATTTTCCACTTTTATATTATTTTTGGGACTAACCTATTAACCGGAGGCCCAGCCCAGAATTGCTGTTTTTTGCCTATTTTAGTGTTTCAGATAAACAGAATATCAAACGGAGTACAAACGGAATAAAATCTTCGGGAACATGATTTTCTCACCGAACATGATCCAGGGGACTTGGACCCTGCTCCAAGGAACAAAAGAGGCGGTCACAAGGGTGGGGGCGCCCCCCCCCCAGGGCGCGCCCCCTGCCTCGTGGGCCCCTCGTTGCTCCTTCAGCGTACTTCTTCCTCCTATATATACCCACGTACCCCCAAACTATTAGAACAGGAGCCAAAAACCTAATTCCATCGCCGCAACTTTCTGTATCCACGAGATCCCATCTCGGGGCCTGTTCGGGAGCTCCGACGGAAGAGGGCCTTCACCATGGAGGGCTTCTACATCATCATAGCCTCTCCGATGAAGTGTGAGTAGTTTACCTCAGACCTTCGGGTCCATAGTTAGTAGCTAGATGGCTTCTTCTCTCTCTTTGAATCTCAATACAAAGTTCTCCCCCTCTCTTGTGGAGATATATTCGGTGTAATCTTCTTTTTGCGGTGTGTTTGTTGAGACCGATGAATTGTGGGTTTATGATCAAATCTATCTATGAATAATATTTGAATCTTCTCTGAATTCTTTTATGTATGATTGGTTATCTTTGCAAGTCTCTGCGAATTATCCGTTTGGTTTTGCCAACTAGATTGGTAGTTCTTACCATGGGAGAAGTGCTTAGCTTTGGGTTCGATCTTGAGGTGTCCTTACCCAGTGACAGAAGGGGCAGCAAGGCACGTATTGTATCGTTGCCATCGAGGATAACAAGATGGGGTTTATTTCATATTGCATGAATTTATCTCTCTACATCATGTCATCTTGCTTAAGGCGTTACTCTGTTTTTAACTTAATACTCTAGATGCATGCTGGATAGCGGTTGATGAGTGGAGTAATAGTAGTAGATGCAGAATCGTTTCGAGCTACTTGTCACGGACGTGATGCCTATATACATGATCATGCCTATATATTCTCATAACTATGCTCAATTCTGTCAATTGCTCAACAGTAATTTGTTCACCCACCGTAGAATACTTATGCTCTTGAGAGAAGCCACTAGTGAAACCTATGGCCCCCGAGTCTATTCTCATCATATCAATCTCCATTACTTTAATCTTGCTTTGCTTTTTTACTTTGCCTTTACTTTTTACTTTGCATCTTTATACCAAAAATACCAAAAAATATTATATCTATCAGATCTCACTCTCGTAAGTGACCGTGAAGGACTTGACAACCCCTAATCGCGTTGGTTGTGAGTAGCTATCGCTTTGAGCAGGTACGAGGGACTTGAGCGTGGGCTCCTACTGGATGGATACCTTGGTTCTCAAAAAACTGAGGGAAATACTTACGCTACTCTGCTGCATCATCCCTTCCTCTTCGGGGAAAACCAACGCAAGCTCAAGATGTAGCATGACTCGGGGGCTCTTACCGGACCTCGGGCTGCTCACCTCCTGGCATTGACCACGGCATCGCGACCTGGCATACCAGCGATGGCTGAAGCCTGCCTGGGGACTGGGACCTGTCAGCGTAGAGCGCCAAGTCCTCGCGAGGATAGAAAGGGGGAGCCGAGCTGAGACAGGACAAGCACCTCCCGTTGATTCATATTCAGAATATAATATTCATAAAATACATGGCAGACGCCTTACATACCCCCACGGGGTGTTGCTTCGATTCCTCGCAGGGAACAAGAGTTCTAATCCTAAGGAACGCTAATCGCCCGCACCGCCGCGAGGGACGCCATCATCAATAGTGGGCTACCCAACGTCGACGCCAACCCCATCCAGATCAGTGACGTCGGCGGCTGGACGCAGCTGCCCCGCTCCGAGCACCGCATGAGCTCGGAGGCTCGTAGCTGTCGTCGCTCATCGCCGGAGTCGCGAGGAGCTCGGGGGAGCCACTAAATTCCCCGGCTCCTCCACTGCTGCCTGAGGAGCTGCTGGAGGGCCGACAGGCAGGCCAAGTCCTTGCCGGTTCATCACCCATGCCGCTCTCCCTGGGGCAGCACTCCAGCCGGCGTCCTTCAGCATCGAAGACCTTGAAGAACATCAGGGAGGCGCCGTCGTATTCAAGATGAATTACGAGGGCACCTACCGTCCGGCAGACCCGGGCGATTTCGCCCTAGCCCCGAGTCATGAAGACCTTGCCCGGAGCGACGACCGCGACCTGCACTCCGAACGCAAGGGTGCCACAGTCAGCGTGCTGCAGCTAGAGCTCCAGAGCCCCGCTCGGCGGCATCTCGAAGGCGAAGGAAGGAGGGAGGAGAATCCAAGAGCTTGGAGGCATGGCGGTGTGGAGCACGAGCTCGCGAGAGGAGCGTTCGACGTGGACTCCAGGAGGAACGACACGCACCACCGTGACTCGCCGGCGTCGACGGCGGCACCATCGATGTTGCTCCACACCTCCTCCCGCAGGACCTACGACGCGGGCGTGCAAGGGTAGCGGGTACCCAGGCGGCGGCCGCTCGTACCAGCGCCTCGGTGCCTCCTGCTGAGCACCCTCTTCTCGGCGGCAGAGGACCGGCCGCTTCTTCAACGGAAGTGGGTCAGGACCCTCTCGGGGGGCCTTTCCCTTCTCTTCTGCAGAGAACCGGCGGATTGGTGCCATTGGCGTCAGGAGAAGCAAGAACAAGGAAGAAGAAGGGAAGGAGCAGCAGGAAGGGATGGACTGAAGGGGCTCG
This sequence comes from Triticum aestivum, assembly GCF_018294505.1. Lineage (NCBI taxonomy): Eukaryota > Viridiplantae > Streptophyta > Magnoliopsida > Poales > Poaceae > Triticum > Triticum aestivum. Next base: position 263,631,065 of record NC_057794.1, read on the forward strand.
CCCAGCCCCGTACTTAGAGCCGGAGGAGGCCAACCGCCGAGCACCACAATCGCAGGTAATCATGACTGGTTTCTCTACATGCAGGGACATGTCAAGTCGTGTGATTGCCGAGGCGTCATGGGGAAGCGCAGTCGCCCACGTCCAGTCAACCGCCATGCGGCGCCCAAGGCCGCAGGCTGTTGGGGCCTGCGGCGCTTCACGCTTGCCCCTTTGCTCTCCTGCTAGGCCAAGCCCGGGCGCGCCTTGGGCCCGGGGGCTACTATCGGCATTCTGGGAACGGGGGTCCCCAAACTTCCCTGCCTGCGGCCTGCGGCGTGGCTCGAGTGGGGGCCCAGCGCGGCCCATCTTCATCAGCTCAAGCTCAAGACCCTCGTGAGGGGCCAAGCCTCGCGGGGCGGACGACAAGAAGCTTCCTCAGAGGCAGCCTCATCAGGCAGGCTCGCGAGGAGGCGGAGAGATCAAGGCAGGGTAACCTCGCGAAGAGCCCATGACGCAAGCCATGATGATCAAGACCAGGCGGGCGCCAGGCGGGCGCCGGCCTGCGTAGTGTCCTTGTTTCCTCTTTGGTGCAAAGGGGGCAAGCACAGGCCAAGGCATCAGGCAAAGGTTGCCATTCCGGTGCAACGAGACCAAGACCAGCAGAGTGGCAGGACGGAGGTCACCGTGGAGCCCAAGACGGCGTCATCACCAGTACTTTTGGTAGCCGAAGACCACCTTTGGTCAGGATAACTTGTACTACATGTTCCCTTTCAAAATGGCCAATTGTTGGCGCCCTTCCCGCTCATTATTTGGGGAGAGGCCCAGGGCCTCTATAAATAGAGCTAGCCACCACAGAGTAGAGACATCTAGAAAACATCCAGAGATCTGGTAGAGCCCTAGCAGAGAGAGAGAGAGAGGCGACTGAACTCACCCTAGTAGTTCATCGCACCAGCCCAAGAACACCTCTCGCGAGGCTGTTCTTCCCTTGTACTATTCATCATCAGCCCCTGAGGCAATCCACCACACCACACACTGGAGTAGGGTATTACACCACAACGGTGGCCCGAACCAGTATAAACCTTGTGTCCCTTGTGTCATTCGTTGTTTCCAGCTTAGATCACGCGAGAAGATTGGACGTAGATCGGTAGGCGAGAGATCTCCGCGCGCACCCCAGTGTTCAAACCTTAAGGGTCTGCCGGAACCCAAAATTCGACATTTCTTCCCTTGGGGGGGGGCAATGCTCTATTAATGATGATCATCACACTTCTATTTATTTACAACTCAAAGATTACAACTCGATACTAGAACAAAGTATGACTATATGAATGCCTCTCGCTGTGTACCGGGATGGGCAATGAATCAAGAGTAACATGTATGAAATTATGCATGGTGGCTTTACCACAAATACGATGTCAACTACATGATTATGCAAGGCAATATGACAATGATGAAGCGTGTCATAATAAACGTAACAGTGGAAAGTTGCATGGCAATATATCTCGGAATGGCTATGAAAATGCCATAATAGGTAGGTATGGTGGCTGTTTTGAGGAAGATATAAGGAGGTTTATGTGTGATAGAGCGTATCATATCACGGGGTTTGGATGCACCGGCGAAGTTTGCACCAACTCTCGAGGTGAGAAAGGGGAATGCACGGTACCGAAGAGGCTAGCAATGATGGAAGGGTGAGAGTGCGTATAATCCATGGACTCAACATTAGTCATAAAGAACTCACAGACTTATTGCAAAAATCTACAAGTCATCAAAACCAAGCACTACGCGCATGCTCCTAGGGGGACAGATTGGTAGGAAAAGATGATCGCTCGTCCCCGGCCGCCACTCATAAGGAAGGCAATCAAAGAACACTGCATGCTTCAAATTTGTCACACAACGGTTACCATATGTGCATGCTACGGGACTTGCAAACCTCAACACAAGTATTTCTCAATTTCGCAATTACTACCTCCATCCGGGTTTTTAGGTCCCCTCGGTGCCGCACGCTCGTACCACATTTACAGGGCCGCTCCCTCGGGCGCCATGCAAAAAGTGAAGGCGCTGCGTCTTCCCAAAGCGCAATCAATTCAAAGCTGCTGGCGTACAGCTTGCATGGGCATCGTGAATTGACCAATGGATGGTTGATCGATCCGTGGCATGATGAATTGTCCAATGGATGCTAGCGAGGGAGCAAGCTGATTGGGTCACGGCGCCCACGCCGGATCATGCAAGCGAGAGTACTGCATGCACGCGTGCAAGGAAAAAGCGAAGCGTTGCATGCATGCAGTAATAACTGCGCGAAGCTCGTTGGCCGTCGCTCTGCCACAATATCTGCTGCTGCTACAGCAGATCCTGCCTTGGTCCGTGCGTTCCGGTCGGGGGGACTTAAAAACCCGGACGGAGGTAGTACTCAGCTAGCATGACTCTAATATCACCATCTTTATATCTCAAAACAATTATCAAGTATCGAACTTCTCATAGTATTCAATGCACTCTATATGAAAGTTTTTATCATATCCCTCTTGGATGCCCATCATATTAGGACTAATTTCATAACCAAAGCAAATTGCCGTGTTGTTCTAAAATACTCTCAAAATAATATAAGTGAAGCACTAGAGCAAACGACAAACTACTCCGAAAGATATAAGTGAAGATCAATGAGTAGTTGAATAATTATGTAACTATGTGAAGACTCTCTAACATTTCATAATTTCAGATCTTGGGATATTATTCAAACAGTAAGCAAAACAAAATAAAATAAAATGACACTCCAAGCAAAACACATATCATGTGGTGAATAAAAATATAGCTCCAAGTAAAGTTACTGATGAACGAAGAGGAAAGAGGGGGTGCCATCCGGGGCATCCCCAAGCTTAGGCTCTTGGTTGTCCTTGAATATTACCTTGGGGTGCCTTGGGCATCCCCAATCTTAGGCTCTTTCCACTCCTTATTCCATAGTCCATCGAATCTTTACCCAAAACTTGAAAACTTCACAACACAAAACTCAACAGAAAATCGCATGAGCTCCGTTAGTATAAGAAAATAAATCACCACTTTTGGTACTGTTGTGAACTCATTATAAATTCATATTGATGTAATATCTACTGTATTCCAACTTCTGTATGGTTCATACCCTCCGATACTACTCATAGATTCATCAAAATAAGCAAACAACGCATAGAAAACGGAATTTGTCAAAAACAAAACAGTCTGTAGTAATCTATAGGTTTCGAATACTTCTGTAACTCCAAAAATCCTGAGAAATTAGGAAGTCCTAGGCAATTTGTTTAGTAATATACTTCAAGTGGAGTTGGTATTTTATCGCTCTATGGTAAAAAAGGAAAATTATTCTTGTGAGAGCATACTTTCTGTTTTTTACAGCAAGATCGCAAAGACTTCACCCAAGTCTTCCCGAAGGTTCTACTTGGCACAAACACTAACTAAAACATAAAACCATATCTAAACAGAGGCTAGATGAATTATTTATTACTAAACAGGAGCAAAACGCAAATAACAAAAATAAAATTGGGTTGCCTCCCAACAAGCGCTATCGTTTAACGCCCCTAGCTAGGCATGATGATTTCAATGATGCTCACATAAAAGATAAGAATTGAAACATAAAGAGAGCATCATGACGAATATGACTAACACATTTAAGTCTAACCCACTTCCTATCCATAGGAATTTTGTGAGCAAACAATTTATGGGAACAAGAATCAACTTGCATAGGAAGGTAAAGCAAGCATAACTTCAAGATTTTCAACACATAGAGAGGAACTTGATATTATTGCAATATGTAAAAGCATGTGTTCCTCTCTCATAGTAATTTTCAGTAGCATCATGAATTAATTCAACAATATAACCATCACATAAAGCATTATTTTCATGATCTACAAGCATAGAGAATTTACTATTCTCCACATAAGCAAAAAAATTCTCATTTGGAATAGTGGGAGTATCATAAGAAACTCGAATACTATAAATTGTTTCCACATTAAAAGAGTAATGTTCAGAAAAATGGTAATCATAATCATGTCAAGTTATATATATATAATCATCACTACTTTTTATAGCATAAGTATCATCACAATAATCGTCATAAGTAGCAACTTTTTCTCATCATAATCAATTGAAACCTCTTCCAAGATAGTGGAATCATTACTAAATAAAGTCATGACCTCTCCAAATCCACTTTCATAATTGTCACAATAAGATTCAACACCCTCCAAAATAGTGGGATCATTACTTCCTAAAGTTGACACTCTTCCAAACCACTTTCATTAATATAATCATCATAAATAGGAGCCATGCTATCATCATAATAAATTTGCTCATCAAAACTTGGGAGACTAAAAATATCATCTTCATTAAACATAGCATCCCCAAACTTGGGACAAACGTTAATTGCAACAAATAAATTCTCAAACATGTCATTCTCATCAAACATAGCATCCCCAAGCTTGGGCCTTTTCATATCATAAGCATAATCACTCTCATCATTAATAGTATGGATATCACCAATAGTATAGCAATTATCATCATCACAAAGAGTAATAGGAGCAACATCATTGGGGAGGGATACCTTTTTACCTTTGCTTCTCCGTCTTTTCTTTTTCTTCTTCACATTAAGTATGGGTTTAATCCTCTTTTTGGAGCTCCTTATTAACGATATTGGTTGAATAGAAAGCTCCTCCTCGTTACCTGATTCATCATAAGAAAGAATAGGAGGATATTGGGAAATCTCTTCCCTTTCATCAGTATTCTCTTCATCTTCTATTTGTTTTCTAGACTTTATGTAATTGTCAATGTAAGGATTTTCAATACAATTCACCACATAATACATATAAATTTCCTCTAGATGAAAATCAAGAACTTTATCAAGGACAAACTCTCGAAGACTTAGTTAAACGTTTCATTTCTTCATAACCCACAAGCAAACTAAGTTCATTATGATGTGCAAGGGAAATCAAGTCATCACAATTTTTGGACACGATACGATCATGAAACAATTTGCATTGGAGATTTAGATGATCACGTTCATTTCAAAGTTCACAAGGATGGCAAAGAAATTTTAAATTTTCAACACAAGCATCTAGCCTTTCTTGCAACCATTTAGTTTCTAAATACTTATGCCTCTTGCAAAATCTATCTTCCCTATTTGGTGTGTACTTGCAAACTCTATGCACTCCACAAAAATTGACATGCTTATAAGAGACATTGTCATCATGACTAGTGCAATCATCATTAGTACTATGGGTATTCAAAGAGTTCATACTAACAACATTGCCATCATGCTCATCATTCAAAGATTTAGTGCCAAACATTTTAATGCATTCTTCTTCTAACACTTTGACACAATTATTGGAATCCTTGTTTTCATGAAAGACATTTAAAAGATGAAGCATATGAGGTAACCTCAATTCCATTTTTTGTAGTTTTCTTTTATAGAATAAACTAGTGATAAAACAAGAAACAAAAAGATTCCATTGCAAGATCTAAAGATATACCTTCAAGCACTAACCTCCCCGGCAACGGCGCCAGAAAAGAGCTTGATGTCTACTACACAACCTTCTTCTTGCAGACGTTGTTGGGCCTCCAAGTGCAGGGATTTGTAGGACAATAGAAAATTTCCCTCAAGTGGATGACCTAAGGTTTATCAATCCGTGGGAGGCGTAGGATGAAGATGGTCTCTCTCAAGCAACCCTGCAACCAAATAACAAAGAGTCTGTTGTGTCCCCAACACACCCAATACAATGGTAAATTGTATAGGTGCACTACTTCGGCGAAGAGATGGTGATACAAGTGCATTATGGATGGTAGATATAGGTTTTTGTGATATGCAAATATAAAAGCAGCAAGGTAGCAAGTGGTAAAAGTGAGCGAAAACGGTATTGCAATGCGTTGAAACAAGGCCTAAGGTTCATACTTTCACTAGTGCAAGTTCTCTCAACAATAATAACATAATTGGATCATATAACAATCCCTCAACATGCAACAAAGAGTCACTCCAAAGGCACCAATAGCGGAGAACAAATGAAGAGATTATTGTAGGGTATGAAACCACCTCAAAGTTATTCTTTCTGATCGATCTAGTCAAGAGTCCGTAGTAAAATAACACAAAGTTATTCTTTCCGTTCAATATATCCTAGAGTTCGTACTAGAATAACACCTTAAGACACAAATCAACCAAAACCCTAATGTCACCTAGATACTCCAATGTCACCTCAAGTATCCATGGGTATGATTATACGAAATGCATCACACAATCTTAGATTCATCTATTCAACCAACACAAAGAACTTCAAAGAGTGCCCCAAAGTTTCTACCGGAGAGTCAAGACGAAAACGTGTGCCAACCCCTATGCATAAGTTCACGAGGTCACGGAACTCGCAAGTTGATCACCAAAACATACATCAAGTGGATCACGTGATATCCCATTGTCACCACAGATAAGCACATGCAAAACATATGTTAAGTGTTCTCAAATCCTTAAAGACTCAATCGGATAAGATAACTTCAAAAGGAAAACTCAATCCATTACAAGAGAGTAGAGGGGGAGAAACATCATAAGATCTGTAACGCCCTCAATGCGGCTATATCTCCTACGTGTCGAAGCACGACTTAGAGGCATAACCGCATTGAAAGCAATGTCGCAAGTAAGGTAATCTTCACAACAACCCATGTAAATAGTTAAAAGGGGAAAAGGTACATAGTTGGCTTACACTCGCCACGTCACACAAATACATGAATAACATTACAATCATCCAATACACTCATGGTCCGGCTACGGTACCAAAATAAAAGATCAACCCCCACATGCGACAAAGTCCCCGATCGCCCCACTGGGCACCACTACTGATCATCTGGGAAAGACACATAGTGACGACGAGAGTCTTCATCGAACTCCCACTTGAGCTCAAGCGCATCATCTGGAACGGTATCATCGGTCCCTGAATCTGGTTTGTAAGTAAACTGTGAGTCACGGGGACTCAGCAATCTCGCACCCTCGCGATCAAGACTATTTAAGCTTATAGGTAAGGCAAAGGTATGATGTGGAGCTGCAGCAAGCGACTAGCATATATGCTGGCTAACATACGCAAAATAGAGCGAGAAGAGAAAGGCAAAGCACGGACGAATAACTATGATCAAGAAGTGATCCTAGAACAACCTACGTCAAGCATTACTCCAACATCGTGTTCACTTCCCGGACTCCGCCGAGAAGAGACCATCACGGTTACACACGCGGTTGATTCATTTTAATTAAGTTAAGTTTCATGTTATCTACAACTGGACATTAACAAATTCCCATCTGCCCATAACCGCGGGCACGGCTTTCAAAAGTTCAAATCCCTGCAGGGGAGTCCCAACTTAGCTCATCACAAGATCTCACGGTCAACGAAGGATATTCCTTCTCCCGAGACATTCCGATCAGACTCGGCATCCCGGTTACAAGACATCCTCGACAATGGTAAAACAAGTCCAGCAACACTGCCCGAATGTCCCGACAAATCCCGATAGGAGCTGCACATATCTCGTTCTCAGGGCACACTCATATGAGCTCTCCATACAACTAAAACCAAACCTCGAGTTTCCCTGAGGGGGCGCTGCACAGGGCTCTAGTTTGGACCAACACTCAGAGGAGCACTGGCCCGGGGGGGGGGTTTAAATGAAGATGACCCTTGGGCTCTGGAAACCCAAGGGAAAAAGAGGCTAGGTGGCAAATGGTAAAACCAAGGTTGGGCACTGCTGGAGGAGTTTTATTCAAGGCGAACTGTCAAGGGGTTCCCATTATAACCCAACCGCGTAAGGAACGCAAAATCCAGGAACATAACACCGATATGACAGAAACTAGGGCGGCAAGAGTGGAACAAAACACTAGGCAAAAGGCCAAGCCTTCCACCCTTTACCAAGTATATAGGTGCATTAAGATAAACAAGATAATATGGTGATATCCCAACAATAAACAATGTTCCAACAAGGAACGATCTCCAATCTTCACCTGCAACTAGCAACGCTATAAGAGGGGCTGAGCAAAGCGGTAACATAGCCAATCAACGGTTTGCTAGGACATGGAGGGTTAGAGGTTTGACATGGAAATTTGGGAGGCATGATAAGCAAGTGGTAGGTATCGTAGCATAGGCATAGCAAAAGAGCGAGCATCTAGCAAGCAAAGATAGAAGTGATTTCGAGGGTATGATCATCTTGCCTACAAAGTTGTCAGAGTTGACTTGATCCTCGTAAGCGAACTCAACGGGCTCCTCGTTCATGAACTCGTCTCCCGGCTCTACCCAAACAAGAACAACAAGCAAACGGAACACAATCAACCACGTGCAATGCTCAAACAACATGATGCAAACATGGTATGATATGCGGGATGCGATATGTGGTGCATATGCAAGATTTGACAAGGAATGATTGAACCTAGCCTCAACTTGAAATTCCAAGAGTTCCACTGGAAAGGTGAGGTGATTTTGGTTGAAATCTATATAAAGATCACCGGAATCGGATGCACGGTTTGGAAATGGCAAGCAAAACAAATATGGCACCGGTCTGCGATAATCAGCAAGTAGTCATCTAAATGCATCAAGATAAATATGCTACAGCACTCAAACATGACAACAAAATACATGGCAGGGATCCACTCATGATGCTTGACAAAATATGAACACTGATATATGGCTAATTCATCAATTAACAGGTTCAAACAAGCATGGCAAAAATGCAAATGATAACAGGTTTCAGACTTAGTGAAATTAACACAAGTCTGGAATTTATCATCAAGAAGCACACTTTAGAGCATGAAAAGTACAAGCTATAGGAACTTAACATGGCAAAGCAAGGCATGGCATGACGCTACTCAAAGCACTTAACAAAACTCCCTTAGTGACCTTGAGCCAAAAGGGATCAGAAAATACAATTGCAAGCATGTGAACATGGCAAAAACATAAACAGATCTCAGACTTAGTGAAAAACTGGAGCATGCAAATCAGTTAACGAGTAGGCATGTTTACGAGCTTGATGCACTCACTACAGAGCATGGCATGACAAACTAAGCATACACCCATCAAGAATACATGGCATAGAATCTAGACATGGCAAGAAAAACAACATAGCATGCACGGATCAATAGCAACATTCTCGGCAAAATCGCTAACAAGTCAACAATCTGCCAGGATTCACGATATAGCAAAAGTAGAGCTCGATTGACTCAAGCTAGTGTGCTCCATAAATGCAAATAAAGACATGGATGGATAGAGCACCACAATATTAACAAATAATCCTTACTGATCATCCTCAAAAGAGGCACGGATCACTAGGAAACAACATGAACATATGACATAACGACAAAATCAAGACAAGGACTTAGTGAAATTCTAAGTCCCTGAAATCAGCATTACCGATTACGCTACTTTGCAACCTTGTTCTAGTCACCACAAATATCACAAAAATAGATGGTAAGCACCTCTATAAAGATGGCATGGCATATAACAAAACACATGTAGAGCTCAGGAGCATAGCATGCACACATTAATCATGGCAAAAATGACAAATAGCTATTTGCTGAAACAGATCTGCCAAATTTATCACATAGCCCTCTTCCAACAGCATTTCGGGCATCAAGATAAGCTCAAATGAAAATGATGCCATGAGATGAAATGATATACACGTTGAGAAGAACATTTTGATATGCTACACGCACAAATCGGATCTACGATGAGAAAGTTATAGCATGCCAAAAATTGCAAAAAAATAACTGAGAGAGGCAAAAGTCAACCCCCAACTAGGGTTTACTGTAGTGTGGATCCAGATCTGGCGACTCGGCACGGATCCCGAGGTTCGTCAGCGACACTGTTCACCGGAGGTCGTCGGAGATGGTGGTGGTGGCCGGAGCTCGTCGCGGTCGGAGGAGGACGCCGGATAGGAGTGAAGGCGGCGGCGGTGCGGAGGCCGGAGCGGGGCGGCGCCGGAGCAGGGCGTCATCCGAGGCGGAGGAGTGGGGCGGAGCGAGCTCGCCGGCGAGGACGTCCGGCAGCTTTGGCCGGCGAAGAGGTGCCGGGCGCGGAGAAGAAAGGAGGCGGGCGCGGGCGCGCGCCTGAGGCGGGCGGCGAAGGTCGCGGGCCTGGAGGGCCGCGCGCGGGCTCTCCGGGCCGGCGCGGTTGGTGGAGGCGGCGACACGTGGCGTACGGTGGTTGGCGGCGGTGGAGTGTCTGTTAGGCGGCGGACATGTCCGGCGGCGGCGAGAGCAAACTTTTTAAGGTCAGGGTAGAATGATCCGCGAATTTCGGAGGAGGGGCTTGTTTTATAGGTAGAGGGAGCTAGGAAGCTCCAAATGAGGTGCGATTTTCGGCCACGCGATCGTGATCGAATGCTCTAGATGATGGAGAGGGTTTAGGTGGGTTTTGGGCCAAATTGGAAGGGTGTTGGGCTGCAACACACACGAGGCCTTTTCGGTCCCTCGGTTAACCGTTGGAGTATCAAACGAAGTCCAAATGGCACGAAACTTGACAGGCGGTCTACCGGTGGTAAACCAAGGCCGCATGGCAAGTCTCGGTCCAATCCGGAAATGTTTAACCCCCACACACGAAAAGAGGTAGAAAGGGCACCGGAGGAGATAGGAGCGCCGAAATGCAAAACGGACAACGGGGAAAAAGCTCGAATGCCTGAGACGAACACATATGCAAATGCAATGCACATGATGACATGATATGAGATGCATGACAAAGGCAACAACACACGGATACAAAAACCCGAACCCTAGGAAAATAAAATAACTTAGGCCAGAAACGGCAAGAGTTGGAGTACAGATAAGGTAAATTACATCCAGGGTGTTACAAGATCCAACTATAATAGCAAAGCTCGCAATACATCAAGATCGTTCCGAATCAAGAACATGAGAGAGACAGAGAGAGAGAGATCAAACACATAGCTACTTGTACATACCCTCAGCCCCGAGGGTGAACTACTCCCTCCTCGTCATGGAGAGCGCCGGGATGATGAAGATGGCCACCGGAGAGGGATTCCCCCCTCCGGCACGGTGTCGGAACGGGTCTAGATTGGTTTTCGGTGGCTACAGAGGCTTGCGGCGGCGGAACTCCCGATCTAGGTTTCTTTCTGGAAGTTTGGGTACATATAAGAGGTGTTGGAGTCGGGAACAAGTCAGTGGGGTCCCCGAGGCGTCCACAAGGTAGGGGCGTGCCCAGGGGTAGGGCGCGCCACCCACCCTCGTGGGTGCCTCGGGACTCTTCTGGCCCATCTCCGATACTGTGGGCTTCTTCTCGTCCAAAAATAACCTCTGTGAAATTTCAGGTCAGTTGGACTCCATTTGGTTTTCCTTTTCCGCGATACTCAAAAACAAGGAAAAACAGAAACTGGCACTGGGCTCTAGGTTAATAGGTTAGCCCCCAAAATCATATAAAATAGCATATAAATGCATATAAAACATCCAAGATTAATAATATAATAGCATGGAACAATCAAAAATTATAGATACGTTGGAGACGTATCAGTGTGCCTTCGTGGTAACATCCACCTCTCCAAACGGTGACTAGCTTCCCTCCAAGGAAGTGAACATCGGGATACAACCTCGTCTCCATGGCTTTGGTTATCCCTTACCCTATCTCCTTACTTGTGGTTTACTTTGGTCTCTTGACCTTGCATTCACTATATATATTGTCGTCCTCATTATATTGTGTTGGCTATTTCCTTGAAGAGATTATTTAGGCCTACACTTTATATCCCACAATTCATACTTGTTACTATTGATATATCTTGTGTTTAGTGTGAATTGCTAACTTGTGTCATACACTTACATATCCTGTGATATTGCTCAAGTAAGTTTGTGTAACTTACTTGTGCTTCTTAGTATCCTTGTTGTGCTCACCTCATTTACATTAAGTTGTTGATGCACTTATTTGAGCCTAGTATATTTAGGATTTGTGCTTGAAAAGTATCCGCTTAGTTTATTTTCGCATTAGGATAAAGCCAAATCCGTAGAAGTTTTTAAAACGCCTATTCACCCCCCCTCTAGGCGACATCGCGGTCCTTTCAATTGGTATCAGAGCTAGGTCTCTCCTTATTAGGCTTTACCGCCTAGAGAGTATCGATGTCGACTAGTGATTTACTACACAATGACACCTTTGATTTAGATGGTAAAAATTATCACTTATGGAGAATTCGCATGCTTTGCCGCTTTCGGGCCGTGGGTCCAAATGCTTTGCGAATTGTTCTTGTAGGGATTTCTATTGCAAAGTGTGGTCCATCTCCATCAATCAAGGATATGCTTCTTGATTGTGTGGTTTCTCTTGCCATTCATCAAACTATAAACTTTGAGTGTTTAAGTCAATCTCATCTTGTAAGTCAGCTCATGAGGCTTGGACTAAACTTGACGAAATATATTGTGGGTCCAATCTTGATGAAGATAATCGTCTTTCGGAGGAGTTAATGGAGGAGCTCTCCACATTTTTATATCATGAAGAGCTTTCTATTGTTTCCACCTCCGATTACTTAGACACTTCCACATATTCCACTTCACCAACATGTGGTGTGCCACAAGGTAATGACATGGTGAGTGAAGAAATATTTTGTGATGATATGTTTTCTCTCTCGTGTTGCCATGATCGAAATGCTTTGGTTTCCTCTAGTTGTTCTATGACTAACCATGTAGAGGAAAACAAGAAAGATGAGGCATGCTTGATTGATGAAGAACTCCCTTCTCCAAAAGAATCATCATCAACCCCTTTGGTCACATGTGCCTCATGGCAAGAGGTAATGACGAGGTATCATCTTATCTTAGTGATAATGATGATAGTTGTAATGAGGATGAGGATGATGACTTGACTCAAAATCTCTATGAGATTGGTAAAACGCTCCATAGAGCTAAAAATAATACTTACAAAAGGTTCCAAGATGTTCTTGCTTACTTTGAAAAACGTAATGATTCATTTCTTGACGAGCAAGCTAAAAGTGAACAACTTGAACATGAACTTGCTAAGGCTCATGAAACTCTTAGTGACTTGAGGTCTTCAAAAGAAGAGATTAAAGTTACTCATTGTAAACTTAAAGAGGATTTTGAGCTCCTTATCCTTGAATGCAATAGTGTCAAGGGAGAGCTCATAAAACTCTCTAAGTCTCATGAGGAGCTTCAATCAACTCATGAGAAGTCTCTAATTGCTACTTGCTCCTCTCATATTAATAATGATGTTTGTGCTACTAACTCGGTTTCATGTGAAGCATCAATTTTGAAGGAGAATATTGAGCTATGTGCTCAACTTGCTTTGCTAACAAGCAATTATGGGAAATTGGAAGAAAGTCATGAAAAGCTCTCGGGAACTCATGAGCATCTTTTAATCTCTTATAGTAAGCTAAAGTCAGCTTACGAGGCTATGGTCACCGAGGTAAAATCTTGTGAGTCTCATGTGAACATTAGCACCAATTACTAATGAACACTTGTTGTGCATCAAGTACATAGACTTGGATCTCAAGGCATTCTAAGCCGATTGTTATTCAGAAAAGGGGGAAAAGACAGAGGAAGACCCATGTGGGTGATAGTGCTACATTAGACGTGCATTTGTCCGGATATTTTTTATCCGAGCATGTCCAACATTATTCACAGCAGCATCCGTGATCGTCTAACAACAAATGCCAGGTGATATCCATCTAAGTATATTTTATTAGCACATACTGTTTTTGTCAAAAAACAAGTACTCTGCTTTGTGATATTTTCTGATGCAGGACAATTGATCACTGCAAGGGCGATGGTCGTGTCATGGATATATAGCTCGCACCACCATTATCATGCGCTAGCATCTGACCGTACCATAATGCTCAATGAATGTATGTGCAAGCCGGGCCTCTGCGGCCCAGTCTACATCGACGTGACATGACTAACTCGCCGTCCGTGCAGCTTACTACGCCCGTGATTGACTCGACGTCCATGCGTCTTACCACGCCCGTGATTGACTCGCCGTCCGTGCGGCTTACCATGCCTGCGATTGACTCGCTGTCCGTGCGGCTTACTGCGCACGCGATTGACTCGTCGTCCGCGTGAATTACCGCACATGCGATTGACACGCCCGTCTGCGATGGCTTACAACACCGTGGCTGGCTCATATATCTGCTCCCGTGGCCGACTCGGTCGTGATTGATTTCAGCTTCACCGTGGTGATCATCAACTCTGCGGTGGATAATTTCTTGTTTAACATATCAGGTGAAATACATCCAGTATATTTTTATATTACATATTGCTTTCTTTAAAAGGGCAATTACTCTGGCTTGCAAGTTCTCTAATGCAGGACAAGTTGTCTACTACATAAGGGACCGTTATGTCACTTAGTTGTTGAATGACTCATACCGGGAGTATATAATAGTCAAATGTGGAGAATCTTAAGCCAACTCCTCGAGTTGTCTTAAGACTCGGGGGCTACATGGACATGGCTCGGTAAATGTTGCCAATTTAAGCAGACTCAAGAACTCCGGGTCATTGGAGGGAAGATAACCCGGTCCCGGAGGCTACTGTTATATTGATGAAATTCTAAAAGCCGTCAGAATATTTCCGGCTTAAAAAGAAGGATTTCGGTTTAAAATCCGGCTCAAGAGAAATCTCTCTCCCACAAAGCTTTGGAGCTCTCAATATCCGGTTTAAAATTCCGGTGCAAAAAGAATCCATCTCTCGCAAGTTCGAGTTCTCAGGAAAAATTAAAGGTTGCCAAAGAGAGCTTGCAGCCATGATGCGCGGTTCAAACATGGGCATCCTACCTTATTGGCTTATCACATTATTGGTCACTTGGGGGCTTCCTATTCATTGAGCACAACTATGACTACCCTACCGATCCGGCTTGTACGCCTTGATTGCAAATAACTTGGGGGTTTTCTGCCCAAGTTGAATTGTTACCAGAGAGAACTTGCTATAATGTGCAGCTCAAACATAGGTAACCTGCCTTGATGGCTTGTTAAAGGTCACTTGGGGCTTCCTGTTCAATGAACATAGTTATATTTACCCTTTGGTCGGCTTGGGCGCCAGGTGTATTCACCAAAACTCTGGGTTATCCTGCCTTTGTATGTCTGCCACTCCGCCCGGGTAATCCTGGAATGACCCGCCGTACTCTTGACAGTCAATCTTATAAAGACCCTGAACGTGTCAAAGTTAAAACGGTGATTGGTCATGTGAGGCCCGGCTTACAGGTTTGAATAAAGGATTAGCTCAGTAGTTGTGCGGCACTTGAATAGCACTTGATATTGAGGTTTGGCAACCTATGAAAGCCTTGTTTTTTCTAATTTGTTATTTTCTATGAACATTGTTTGGGTTCATATCCTTGTACCATATTGACATATGGTTTAAAATGATTCAGGCCATGTAGACTTAATCCTTATGACTCATATTTGAGCATATCTGGGGTTTTGATAACCTGGCCTGGTTATGGACGATAAGTCGCTAGTGTGTGTTGATCATGTGCTTCGAGTTCTGCGCTCTAAGTTTTTGGGGATGTTACCCTTGCTGCATATGGCGTTGTAAGCCGGTAGTATGAACCGATTTCACAGGCCATGTAGCCTTGATTATATGACTCATCATTGAGCATATTTGGGTTTGATAACCCGCCCTGATAGCAGACTTTAAGTCGCTGGGATATTTTGCCTTGAGCAATCAAAATGATGATATTTCATGACTCCGGGTTGATACTGGCTCCGGATTATAATTATCAAGGCATCACCATGGTATTAATCTACAGGTATGTCTTTCAGTAATGGTATGAATATTTTGGGTTTAATAACCCGTCCTGGCTTTGGACGTTAAGTTGCCAGTATATTTTGGAGTGCGCCATTGAAATCATCGGCTTATAAATCATTGGATTATTGCCCTCACTAGATATGGCAATGTAAGCCGGCAGTATGAACCAATTCTACAAGTATGTTTTCCTGGTTATATGAATATGCGAGGTTTGATAACCCGCCCTGGCATTGGACATTAAGTCGCCAGTATATTTTGGATTGCGCCATTGGAATCATGCGCTTATAAATCATTGGATTGTTACCCTCACTGCATGTGGCGATGTAAGCCGACAATTTGAGCCTATTTTTCAGGTATGTTTTTAAATTGTTGGATGAATATGCGAGGTTTGATAACCCGCACTGGCTTTTGACTTTAAGTCATCGATATGTTTAGGCTTGATATCATGTTTGGGTTGTTACCCGCCTTGGTTTTCAACGTTAAGTCGCCAGGGCATATGTTGTTTAAACTTTGTGTAGGACATGCAAAGCTTTACACATAAAGATACTACTATTGCTCATATGAAAAATTGCGTTTAAGCCCATCATCTGGCCATCTGAAAATATTGTTTGGTTATTCTGCTTCGGGTTATATTGCTACATATTGAGTTTATTGAGGCTACAAGAAGCCAAAGTGATCTTTTCAAAAACTGGACATGACTATGAGCCGCCATGGATGGTTTATCAGTTATTGATTTTTACAAAGGCTATAAGCCGCCGGGTTACAAAAATCCCAGATTACAATGGATGTGTATTAAGTCGCCATCGGCCAAGAGCCGCCGGGTATTTAACTCCGGATTTACTTATCAACAGATAAGGTATTCAAATCTTTAATAGCCAAATTTGGCTGGATTTTCATTATAATATTGAATGATTGAGGTTTTTATACCGAGTTATATTATTCAAATCTTGAATAACCAACATGGCTGGGTTTTATTACGGTTATCAATAACCAGTATTATGATTGAGGTTTTCAAAGTCGCTTCAGTGTAATGGTTATTATTTCTTTATCAATAGATATGATTTATTTTACAATGGAAAGAATAGTCCCAAGTCGCTGTAGGCACATGACCTGGCACTTGGGGGCTACATTATTCAAATTATGATTATATCAAATATAGAAGTCCCATGTCGCTGCAAGCATGCACCATGACACTTAAGGGCTAATGCAAAGTCATTTTTTGCTCGCCTTATTGAAGACCTGACTCATCACATCGTAATGAGCCGGCCCTTGGGGGCTACCAATTGCTCTTGTCAAAAATTCAAAGTACACAAGCCTTAATCCATTATATTGAAGGGTTCATTACTCAGTTGGTAGAGCACAAGGCTCTTAACCTTATGGTCGTGGGTTCAAGCCCCATGGTGGGGGCTACATCATATGATATTATTTTTAATGAAGTATATATATAAAGTCCCAGCTTAGTATTGTCTTACTGAGCCGGCCCTTGGGGGCTATACGTTGTTGCTCAAGTCTACATGATCATATCTACAAAGTCCCTGCTCATTATTGCATAATGACTCGGCCCTTGGGGGCTACACTGGTTGAAGTTTTTATGAGCATAAGGCAATTACAAGTCCTAGGTTGCTGCAAGCATGACAACCCGGCACTTGGGGGCTACATATGTGGAATATTTAGTTTTGACTAGTGACTGAGATGAACAACCCGGATTTCTTCGAAGTTGCGACATTTATATTGAAGCAAGTCTTAAGTTGTTGCTACGCTCCCTTCTTAAGACTTGGGGGCTACAAATGATATGCATATAAGAGAGGTACATTTTCAAGCTTGATGTTAGCGACAATTATGACCCGGTGCCATCAATATTTACAAACCGGCAATTTTGGTAATGATAAACCGGCAAGTTCTACATCTTCAAGCTGGCTGAAAATCAGATGAGTATTTGAAGACCAATATTTTGTTAAGTATTGAGGAGCTGAATCAAATGAATTATTCTTCACAGTATTTTTCTGTGAGAAACCAATGTCAGCAAATTGATTATGAGGTGGCCTATTGACCCGGACTTTCCAGAAGAAGGAAATGACAAGGACTTAAGGATGATTAGGTGCCGGCTTACAAGAACTTTTAACCCGAAGCACAACCTGTCAAATTTGTTCTTGTGTTTATATTGCAGGATCAGTTTAACATGGATAAATCCAAATTAAACTAGGGGCTAATGTCGGGGATATACCCTGCGGTATGACCCGGCCGGAGATATGACCCGGCTGGGACTTGGCGTTTCATCGGTAACCCGCCCGAAGACTGGCGACTCACTGATGACCCGGCCGGCCTGGTGACTCATTGATGACCTGGCCGGTGGTTCAGACGATCGACAAGACCCAACGGCCCAGAAGGCGGCTCGTGGGAAGGTCGGCTCATATTATGGTGGGCCGGCTTAAGAGGAAAGGCATGAGGAATATTTCCCTTACAAGGAAGCAAGACCCGAACTTGTATCCGACTTGTAATATAAGATAGACTAGTCCTAATCCTACTAGGACTCCACATGTAACCCGCCCCTCCAACTTATATAAGGAGGGACATGGCACCCCAAGAGGGACAAGTTTTTCACAAGTTGAGACAGACAAGTTGATAGCTCTCTCTCTCTCTCGAGAGAGAGAGGTAGCCAAAGAGCACCCTTGTAATCATGAGCATCACCATGATCAATATCAATGAAGCAGGATGTAGGCTTTTACCTCCACCATGAGGGGCCGAACCTAGGTAAAACCTCGCGTCTCTCGTCCTGCTCAACCCCTCTCAAGTTACCACATAGATGCGTTGGCCTCACGACTAAGTCCTCACACTAAGGACATCTGTCGTGACAAATCCACAACAAATACCACTCATGATGAATTGCTCGCCTTGTCTTGTTTCTCTAACCATTAAGTTTCTGCTTCCACTAGTCCTCTTGTTTCTACTGTTGAAACTAACCATGTAGAGGAAATTAATGAGCTCAAGGCCCAAGTCACTAGTTTGAAGAATGACTTGGAAAAATGTGGTAATGTGATCTTGTGTGTCCAAAAAGACCCACAAGACAAAAGTGGACATGACTTCATCTCCAATAAGAAGTCCCATAACATGATGAAGAGACAAGATCAAGTCAAGAATTCGACCAATATTACTTGCTTTAAGTGCAAGAAAGTTGGTCACCATGTGAGATCGTGTCCATTGAAGAAGAAGGCTTCAAGTGTGAAGCAACAAGGGAAGTGGCACCATGTTCAATCACGAGATGAAGAAAGGACTCTACCCATGATTAACGGAGATAATGCTCCCAAGTTGAGAAACTAAAGAAGAATAGAAGGTAGAGTACATGTTGTCATATTTGCCATAAGAAGGGACACATAGCCTCATCATGTCCCAATGGTAACATATCTAAGCCTCCAATTGTCAATGATAATTATTCACTTAGGAAGGACAATGTTGGCAATTTGTTTGCCAAGTATGTTGGTGCCCAAATGGGTTTGGAAGTGGATAAGACCATTTGGGTTGCCAATCCTATTGTGACTAACTTCTTAGGACCCAACTTAGTTGGGCACCATCAAGCTTAAACTTGATCAATAGGTGTGCGGAGGGCATTGGAGACTTGGCTAGTTCATGAAGAAAAATGATTCTCAACATTTATCATGGTCCCAGCCAAGTCAAGTGGATTATCATCAAATTTTTCATTGCAATGCTCCTCGAGGCGGTAACTTGTACTTATATATTCTACATTGAAAGTTGCTTGCCTCTTGCATGTTTAGGTTTTGTACCTAGCATGAACTCGTATATGTTGTGCCTCATAGTATGCTTGATTTATGTATCTAGCATGTGTGGGTTGCTATGCACGTCATATATTTGTGTGTATAGTCTCGAGCCTTCATTACATCTTAGTTGCATCTTTTGGGGCTCTTTTGAGATATTAATGGATCATCACATTATGGGGGGTGTTATGCTCTATGCACATCACAAACCTAAAATGTGTATATATATGAGATACCACCTAGTATTTATAGTGCAAGATTATCTAGTCACTATGTGGTATGTCAAGTTCATTTGAAATTCAAATTCTCATCCATTGATTATCTTTAGTTGGATTTCATATGCCTCTTATGTATAATACATGGATTTTCACATTATGGGGGAGTGATATGCTTTGTGCGTATCATAATCCTTGTTAATGTGAACAATTGAGGATTGCCACTCTAATTTATATTGTTAGATTACCTTATATCTTTGTGGCTTGCTATTGCGACAACTTCCCAATTATGTTAACACCTTTTTGGTGTGCATCCTCCGGACTTGTTTGTGTATATCATTCTTGCAGTTTCCCCCATGGTTTCCTTAGCAATTGTATTTGGGAAATCATTTGTTTCAAGCCATTCCAATTGTTACTTTGCGTGATCATCTATCTAATTGGAATGTTGTAAATATGCCATCCAAGCATTGTGTTTATTGCTAAAACTCTCATGTTATGCTTGTGATTAGTATAGATGATCTTGTGCTTATTTTGGAATCTACAACCGAATGATAATTCAAAATACCATTTTTCTTCTTCTCTTATACATGGTATTCGTTATGTGTAGACCTTTAGGATAATCTTCAACTCGTCTAGTGCTTCATCTTGCATTTTATATTTATCCAATGAATGTGTTCTCGCTTGTCTTTGTCTGAGTTCATCTTATTGGTTTTGTGTAGTTATGGGAGCTGGTTATCTCATTGCTTTTATTATCTTGTATCCAATCCAGTAAGATATGCCTATGAGTATGTCTGAAATGTATATCTTGTATGCTCATGGGCTTTGCTTGGTTCTTATGTGGAACTCTGTGTGTGATCATGTGTTGATTCATCACATTGATGCAACTTGGCCAACATGAATGATTTGTGTGTTATTGTAGTATTCATGGTTTATGTGTTATTGTGTCTAAATTGTATCTCCTTGGATCTTGCTGGCTTGTGCATGCATATTTGTTAGTTGTATATCTTCATGCCTTGTTTGCTTTCTTTGATCCAATATATAGGGTAAATTCATCAAATGGTATCAAATCCTTAACCGTTAAGATGTGCATGAAACTCACATCCATATCCATATGCACGTATTTAATTGGTTTTACCTTATGTTTTGTAGTTAAGCTAACTACTTCAGACCTAATAAGTTTGGGGACCATATTATACTTAAATTTTTTAGGTACAATGGAGAAGCATTGTGTGCTTGGCTTATTCATGAATAAGGTGGTGACACCAACAAGGAATTAAAGCCAAGCTTGGATGACTCATTGATCTACTAATTCATACCAATGCTTTCTTGGTAATAAGTATTTACTTCATGCATATACATAAATAGAGTCAACCTTGTGTAGGTTGCATCAAGGCATGTATATTACTTGTTGTATTTATGGTCTCTTACATGTTCCTAGAAGAAATTTTATTACAATGGTGAGACATTTTGATGAAATTGCAAAAACACTCTATTTGCTTGAGGTATTTGCTATCTTACTTAGTAATTCATTGTTATGCAAATGAGATCAATTTGTGCCATGTGCTTTGTGTCAAGTGCCTTGGTACTTTCAATTGGTCTTATGCTAGGATCACAGTTGTATAATAATGGATTCACTTGTGCATAACATGTTCTTATCAATTGTGACTATTTTGTGTATGCAAGTTTCTTTGTGGATACATAGACTACTATTGTCCACTTAGAAATTTTTATACATAAGAAACTTCAGATGTTACCTTGATATGATTTACTCCTTGCGGGTCACCTCGTTTGTTTCCTTTTCGATTCGATGGTGGTCTTGGTAAAAGGTTGAGTAGTGAGTGCTTGTATGTTTGCATATAATCTTGTGCACTCATGTGTTTTGAATATATGTTAAACCCATTCTTATCATCATGATCAAATTGGGTATTCATATTATATCGTGTCCAAATATGTTTTTGTAGCGACCCGACCTCGGACGGTCAAGTCTCTGTGCTTAAGTTTCATCCCTAGATCGGTATGCTGACACACACAGTACTCGAGGATTTATAACAGAGGTAAATCACATCTAAAAGTAACGTAAATACTATTACCTCAATCCAAATAGCGGAAGTAACAAGGTTGTGGATTCCCATCAGCACCAACGGCAAAGTTGAGTGTAGAAATAGTAACCCTAACGTATCACTTACTCATGGTAAGATTCCTGCAACATGAGATGTTGCAGCCACAAAGGGTCAGTACATTGAATGTACTGGCAAATTCACACCATAGAGAATGATGAATAAAGGCTATCACTACATGCATATTTGGCTAGTGGAAAAGCTCTATGGTTATAAGGTTTTTGCAAAAAGCCATTTTTTTCCTACTACAAAGGAATAAATTTTATTTAACTATCATGGTGGTTGTTCATCATTGAGAATGGTTGACAGCATTCTCAATCCCAATTAAGTAACATCATTAAACCCAACAAAATTATTTAAAGTCACATGATGAGATTCACATGATAATCCAAGTACTAGATACTCAAAACGTCCATAACCGGGGACACGGCTAATCATGATTAGTTTATACACTCTGCAGAGGTTTGCGCACTTTTCCCAACAAGACTCGATCTCCTCCGTTGGATTTCTCGCACTACATGGTGTTTGAGAAACGGATGACCGAGACATAGTCTTTCAGAAGCGTTTGCACCTTACGATGGGTAGACCGTACCACCTACAACCCCTACATCTGCTAGTCTACCACTGTAAGAGTTCACACGACTTAATCAACTATGCTAGAGCTCATAATAGCTTGTGGCTGCACACGGAAGTTTCTAGTATGAATAATCTCATGATCCCTTTGAGCCTGGGTGGCGGTCCATAAAAAACAAGCAATCCTGGAATACCCAGGTGCCTAGACAGGCAATCGCTGGAATACCCAGGTGCCTCAATCCACCCAGATGTGTGTTAAAGTTTCCACCTTAAGTAAACCATTAATTAACAATCTCACATCTGTCATGAAATACTCTCAAACCCAATCCACGTCTACGAGCATAGCATGGGAATATAAGCATAACGTAATAGTAAATCCCAAGGTTTGAATGCAGGGCAATAGGTTCCTACCTCATCAACTACTTCCCAATACCCACATGTTATCAATCCTACTCATACAATGTTTGAGGGTGAAACTAATGCATAAAAACTTGGTATGAAAGGGATATGATCAAAGTGTGAACTTGCCTGCAATGTTGATGAAGATGATTCGCACTCATAACTCTTGATAGTTCTATTCGTCACACTCTGTTCAATCTATCGTGAGCAAGCAATATTAACCACACATAAGCAATCACTCAGAAGATCGGGAAGAACGAAGAAGACAGTTCAGAAAACATGAAAACCAAGCAAATAACTCTTGCAACATAAACAATTTCTAACAGTACCAAAATTATGCGAATTTGGCCTTATCAGAAAGTTTAGGTCAAGAGCTTCGATTTGCAAAAAGAATCAACTAAATCGGAGTTATAAAACTCAAGTTATGATCAAAAGAAGTTTGAATATAAATCTGAACAAAATTTGAAAATTGAAAATTTCAAAAAGTTGATGTGACAGGTCCACTGGATAGGTAACAAAAAGTGTTGGTTTCATCTAATTTGGATGAACGAGTAAAAAGTTATGGCTATTTGAAAAATCAGGGCCAAGCTGTTTTACGGAAGAAAAATAGCTACGACTAGGGTCTAACGTATAAATACGTAGACTAATTGATAATCTAATTATTTTATCGTATTAGTCTAGAAATAATAAACTATGGAAGTATAAAGAAAGATACCTTTATAAGGCGAAGAAAAGATTACTTTGGAGAAAGGAGACAATTTTCAAAAGTCGCGCCAGAGAGGAGAAAAATATTTTTCTTAAATGAATCTAGTCAAACCCAAAATATTGATTTAACCCGAATCGGATGATTTTTGGAGGCTCTATGGGTCTATATTTATTGGTGGAAAAGAGGCTTAGAGGTCAAAGACTAGGCAATGTGGGACTAAACATAGACGAAAATACACGAAACAGAGATGAAAAGAGGTGAGCGGCTCGCATGGGCCTAAAGGCCTTCGGCCGGCCGCGTGCACGCTGCGGCTGCAGTTTTTTTTTACAAAATTCGGCCTAAAAAAACGGCTGGCTGGGCCTGGCCTATTTAAGGGAGAAAAAAACAATGGGGCGCCAGAAGCTATTATACTGCGCATGTAGGCGATAAATAAATATGGGCCGCACGTACAATTTAAAAAAATAGAAACAGAAGGAAAACTGAATAACAAAATAAAATAAAAATTTTATATAGGCATATTATATATCAAAATTTTCAGAAAAAAGATTTTCTACGAGATGAACATTTTTCTAGCATTAAATAAAATACACACAAATTCTAATAATTCCAACAGTGCTCCTGCTCTAATAAGATCCAACAAAATCATTTTAAAAATACCAAAATGAAATCAAATTTATTTCTCTCCAATTTTCTGTTGTAGGGAATCATGTTACCCTATTTTCCATGTATTTTATTTTTGGAGAAAAATGATTTGAATAAAATCCAAATAACTCCAAATTGAAAAATAATTCCAAAAGACTTTGAATTTGATCCTTTGAAACTCCCAACTCATATTTCATATAATTTGAAGAAGTCATTTTATCTCCTCTCGTGAAAATCATTGAGTTGCATAAAGTTTCAGAATTGGAAATATTTTCCAAATGAAATTCAAATATTTTCAACACCCCTTGTCATTTAAATAAATGGAAGAAGTCATGTCATCTTCTCTCCAGGGTTTCGTGGTGAAAAGAATTTGAATTCACGGAGATCACGGATGAAAAATGAAAGTTTGGGAAAGTCCTTTTATTCCCTCTCATTTAACTTTCAAAAAGGTTTCGAATTTCACTCAATTTCACACAATCAATCAAACAATCAATCAAATCTATCTATTTATTATAACATTCCAAAATTTAGAATTTTGGGATGTTACAGTTTTTTTAATGTTTTTCTCACATATAGAATGCTTATTTTCATATCATAATACCTTGTTGCATTCTATAGATCCCGAGCTCCACTAATTTTTGTCATTGAATATGTGTATTTAATCTTCACTCACATTTTGTAATATGCACACATTAAGGAGGAACTCATACCATATTGACTTCTAGATTTTTCCCATTTTGGCATTTGTTGCCAATGGGGCATAAGTTTAGAGGGTTTGAAGATTAGTGTGCTTGTTGTCATTCATGCTTACCTACCCTTGTTATATATGTGGTGTTGCATTGATGAGTATTGTATATAGAGAAAACTTCACCTAGTTTATATCAACCAATATATGCAATGGCATTCAAAGTTCATTCACACGTGCATATATTGTAGCGGAGTTTGCTCTATATATTGTGGGTGTGCTAACATCAAATGCGTGTGTAGTGTTTGATGCTAGTACAATCGGTTTTAATAAATTCAAGTATCTTTGTGACACTTGATGCTGTCAAAACCACCTCAAGTATACAACGGATAAATTGCATATTCGTATTTAAAATTCAATATATAAACCCTCTTGTTGAGATTGTCATCAACTACCAAAATGGGGGAGATTGAAAGTGCACGTAGTCCCCATGTGTGGTTTTGGTAATTGATGAAAATCCTAATGGACTAATGTTTGCATTGAGTTATACAATTGAAGGAAAGTCCCATTAGCAATGCATGAAGAATATTGGATGAATTAAAGGATGTAATCCATCAATACAAACATATGCATTGTGACTTGATAATGAATGACAATTTCTGTGAAGAAACAAAGGCATCAAGAGACATATGAAAGTTTGTTCCATGGGTAATGCAATAAGAAGATTGAATGAATTCGAAACGAATGCCCTCTACATTCATAGAGATTGAGATCAGTGACTGAATCATGATGGATCAAGTTCTCGAGGGAATGATTAAAGAGAAGAATTCCCATATGGCTTGAATATTAGAAGCATGATGCTCTCATATGTTGAGTCATGTATGATTATGTCTTGAAGCAAGTAATTCAAGTGAAGAATTCATTGTACCTCTTAAGAGTTCAATATGGCCTTCAAGACATCAAGATTAATCATGGAGCAAAGATAAATGTCACCTAGATGAAAATCAAAGATTGAATTCAAATATGGTCAACACACAAGCACAAATAATGTACCACATGGGTTTTTGTGGTATGGTACGTATTGGTCAATTACATTATGTGTACTAACCCATACTATGTGTTTTCTATATCTATGTGGGCTAGGTGACTCTCATGGGCTTGCATCAAGATGAAGATTCCTATTATCCATGAGAGGGTGACATCAAGTAATGGCGATCATGCTTAACAAGTGCAAGTTCAAGATAAGCATCCTGAAGTATTACATGCTTGAAGCTTGTGGGTGATCACATGATGGACATATGAAGATGGGATACAATGAAGTTCTCCCCGCATGACTTATGGGGGAGCTATTTGAAGTCTTCATCAAATGATATGATCAAGCTTATGCTTCCATCTTGAGCCAAGAATAAATGTCAACATTAAGCTCAAGTGGAATGCTCTAGTAAAAGGTATTAGTTCCTTTGGTTGTAGTTGCATGGATCAACGACCATCACAAAAGGTATATGCCCAAGAATGAATTTCTAGGAGCTATCTACTGTAGCAATTTTATGTTTCTTGAGTTATAGGGATCCTGCACTACTAAGAGGGGATCAAAGGGGTTCGTGATGGATTTGCTCAAGTCAACGTCTTCTATACACAATTCTACTCCTACCATACATTCCAAAGTAAAACCCCAAGCCAAAAAGGGTTCCACAAATTCTATGCTCAAACCTTTGTGTTGACTCCATCATACATTTTGTTTGATATCAGTTAGTTCTCTATGTGAGGACCTGGAGCTTTTCAATTGCTACAAAACGAGCCCAAGATCATCAAAATCAGAGTCTGTATGAAAAAGTTATTCATGTTTTACTTTCGGTATGCTGGCTATTTTCTGTGGGGACGGAAGTTCCGGGTGCTGCCTGAAAGTTCCGGGGGGTGAAAGTTCCGTGCAGGTTCCGGGAAGAGTTCCGGGCTAAACTGAAAGTTTCCATACATCTGGCCAAAGGGAGCCCGGAAGTTCCGGGCCTTCCGGAGGTTTTGGGGGCCAGAAGTTCCAGGCGTTCCCAAAAGTTCCAGGCTGCATTTTTTTGAGCATAACAGGCAGTTTTGGTGGGGCCCTATATAAGGAATCCTTCTTCCCCAACGAGGTAGAGCTTTTGGATCTTAGATTTCCCCATTCTTTTGAGCTCTATCCTTTTCCCCCAAGCTTCAAAACTCCAATCCATTTTGGGGGAAACTATCCCTGTTGGGGAACGTACTAATTTCAAAAATTTCCTACGCACACGCAAGATCATGGTGATGCACAGCAACGAGAGGGGAGAGTGTTGTCTACGTACCCTCGTAGACCGGAAGCGTAAGCGTTATAACAACACGGTTGATGTAGTCATACGTCTTCACGGCCCGACCAATCAAGCACCGAAACTACGGCACCTCCGAGTTTTTGCACACGTTCAGCTCCATGCCGATCCCCGGACTCTGATCCAGCAAAGTGTCGGGGATGAGTTCCGTCAGCACGACGGCGTGGTGACGATCTTGATGTTCTACCGTCGCAGGGCTTCTCCTAAGCACCACTACAATATTATCGAGGATTATGGTGGAGGGGGGCACCGCACACGGCTAAGAGATCAATGATCAATTGTTGTGTCTCTGGGGTGCCCCCCTGCCCCCGTATATAAAGGAGTGGAGGAGGGGGCCGGCCAAGGAGGGTGGCATGCCCAAGGGGGGGAGTCCAACTCCCACCGGGAGTAGGACTCCCCCTTTTCCTATTAGGAGTAGGAGAGGGAAGGAAGAGGAAGGAGGGAGGAAGGAAAGGGGGGCCGGCCCCCTTCCCAATTCGGATTGGGCTTGGGGGGGCGCCCCCTCCCTTGCTCCTTTCCCCTCCTTTCCACTAAGGCGCAATAAGGCCCATATACCTCTCGGGGGATTCCGATAACCTCCCGGTGATCCGGTATTGTCCCAATCTCACCCGGAACCTTTCCGGTGTCCAAATATAGTCGTCCAATATAAC
Source organism: Triticum aestivum (assembly GCF_018294505.1). Classification (NCBI taxonomy): domain Eukaryota; kingdom Viridiplantae; phylum Streptophyta; class Magnoliopsida; order Poales; family Poaceae; genus Triticum; species Triticum aestivum. The sequence continues at coordinate 263,658,855 of NC_057794.1, forward strand.
GATCTTTATGTTTCGACCATTTAGAGACTCCTCGTCAAGTCCGTGATCACATCCGGAACTCCGAACAACCTTCGGTACATCAAAATATATAAACTCATAATGAAACTGTCATCGTAATGTTAAGCGTGCAGACCCTACGGGTTCGAGAACAATGTAGACATGACCGAGACACATCTCCGGTCAATAACCAATAGCGGAACCTGGATGCTCATATTGGCTCCTACATATTCTACGAAGATCTTTATCGGTCAGACGCATAACAACATACGTTGTTCCCTTTGTCATCGGTATGTTACTTGCCCGAGATTCGATCGTCGGTATCTCAATACCTAGTTCAATCTCGTTACCAGCAAGTCTCTTTACTCGTTTCGTAATACATCATCTTGCAACTAACTTATTAGTTGCATTGCTTGCAAGGCTTAAGTGATGTGCATTACCGAGAGGGCCCAGAGATACCTCTCCGACAATTGGAGCGACAAATCCTAATCTCGAAATACGCCAACCCAACATGTACCTTTGGAGACACCTGTAGAGCACCTTTATAATCACCCAGTTACGTTGTGATGTTTGGTAGCACACAAAGTGTTCCTCCGGTAAACGGGAGTTGCATAATCTCATAGTCATAGGAACATGTATAAGTCATGAAGAAAGCAATAGCAACATACTAAACGATCGGGTGCTAAGCTAATGGAATGGGTCATGTCAATCACATCATTCTCCTAACGATGTGATCCCATTAATCAAATGACAACTCATGTCTATGGTTAGGAAACATAACCATCTTCGATTAACGAGCTAGTCAAGTAGAGGCATACTAGTGACGCTTTGTTTGTCTATGTATTCACACAAGTATTATGTTTCCAGTTAATACAATTCTAGCAAGAATAATAAACATTTATCATGATATAAGGAAATAAATAATAACTTTATTATTGCCTCTAGGGCATATTTCCTACAGTCTCCCACTTGCACTAGAGTCAATAATCTAGATTACATAGTAATGATTCTAACGCCCATGGAGCCTTGGTGCTGATCATGTTTTGCTCGTGGAAGAGGCTTAGTCAATGGGTCTGCTACATTCAGATCCGTATGTATCTTGCAAATCTCTATGTCTCCCATCTGGACTAGATCCCGGATGGAATTGAAGCATCTCTTGATGTGCTTGGTTCTCTTGTGAAATCTGGATTCCTTTGCCAAGGCAATTGCACCAGTATTGTCACAGAAGATTTTCATTGGACCCGATGCACTAGGTATGACACCTAGATCGGATATGAACTCCTTCATCCAGACTCCTTCGTTTGTTGCTTCCAAAGAAGCTATGTACTCCGCTTCACATGTAGATCCCGCCATGACGCTTTGTTTAGAACTGCACCAACTGACAGCTCCACCATTTAATGTAAATACGTATCCGGTTTGCGATTCAGAATCGTCTGGATCAGTGTCAAAGCTTGCATCAACGTAACCATTTACGATGAGCTCTTTGTCACCTCCATATACGAGAAACATATCCTTAGTCCTTTTTAGGTATTTCAGGATGTTCTTGACCGCTGTCCAGTGATCCACTCCTGGATTACTTTGGTACCTCCCTGCTAGACTTATAGCAAGGCACACATCAGGTCTGGTACACAACATTGCATACATGATAGAGCCTATGGCTGAAGCATAGGGAACCTCTTTCATTTTCTCTCTATCTTCTGAAGTGGTCGGGCATTGAGTCTTACTCAACTTCACACCTTGTAACACAGGAAAGAATCCTTTCTTTGCTTGATCCATTTTGAACTTCTTCAAAACTTTGTTAAGGTATGTGCTTTGTGAAAGTCCAATTAAGCGTCTTGATCTATCTCTATAGATCTTAATGCCCAATATGTAAGCAGCTTCACCAAGGTCTTTCATTGAAAAACTCTTATTCAAGTATCCCTTTATGCTATCCAGAAATTCTATATCATTTTCGATTAGCAATATGTCATCCACATATAATATCAGAAATGCTACATAGCTCCCACTCACTTTATTGTAAATACAGGCTTCTCCAAAAGTCTATACAAAACCAAATGCTTTGATCACACTATCAAAGCATTTATTCCAACTCCGAGATGCTTGCACCAGTCCATAAATGGATCGCTGGAGCTTGCACACTTTTTTAGCTCCCTTTGGATCAACAAAACCTTCTGGCTACATCATATACAACTCTTCTTCCAGAAATCCATTCAGGAATGCAGTTTTGACATCCATCTGCCAAATTTCATAATCATAAAATGCGACAATTGCTAACATGATTCGGACAGACTTAAGCATTGCTACGGGTGAGAAGGTCTCATCGTAGTCAATCCCTTGAACTTGTCGAAAACCTTTTGCGACAAGTCGAGCTTTGTAGACAGTAACATTACCGTCAGCATCAGTCTTCTTCTTGAAGATCAATTTATTTTCAATTGCTTGCCGATCATTGGGCAAGTCAACCAAAGTCCACACTTTGTTCTCATACATGGACCCCATCTCAGATTTCATGGATTCAAGCCATTTTGCGGAATCTGGGCTCACCATTGCTTCTTCATAGTTCGTAGGTTCATCATGATCTAGTAGCATGACTTCCAGAATAGGATTACCGTACCACTCTGGTGCAGATCTTACTCTAGTTGATCTACGAGGTTCAGTAGTAACTTGTTCTGAAGTTTCATGATCATCATTAGCTTGCTCACTAGTTGGTGTAGGTGTCACAGAAACCGGTTTCTGTGATGTACTACTTTCCAATAAGGGAGCAGGTACAGTTACCTCATCAAGTTCTACTTTCCTCCCACTCACTTCTTTCGAGAGAAACTCCTTCTCTAGAAAGGATCCATTCTTAGCAACAAATGTCTTGCCTTCGGATCTGTGATAGAAGGTGTACCCAACAGTCTTCTTCGGGTATCCTATGAAGACACATTTCTCCGATTTGGGTTCGAGCTTATCAGGTTGAAGCTTTTTCACATAAGCATCGCAGCCCCAAACTTTCAGAAACGACAACTTTGGTTTCTTGCCAAACCATAGTTCATAAGGCGTCGTCTCAACGGATTTTGATGGTGCCCTATTTAACGTGAATGCGGCCGTCTCTAAAGCATAACCCCAAAACGATAGCGGTAAATCTGTAAGAGACATCATAGATCGCACCATATCAAGTAAAGTACGATTACGACGTTCGGACACACCATTACGCTGTGGTGTTCCGGGTTGCGTGAGTTGCGAAACTATTCTGCATTGTTTCAAATGTAAACCAAACTCATAACTCAAATATTCTCCTCCACGATCAGATCGTAGAAACTTTATTTCCTTGTTACGATGATTTTCAACTTCACTCTGAAATTCTTTGAAATTTTCAAATGTTTCAGACTTATGTTTCATTAAGTAGATATACCCATATCTGCTTAAATCATCTGTGAAGGTGAGAAAATAACGACATCCGCCACGAGCTTCAACATTCATTGGACCACATACATCTATATGTATGATTTCCAACAAATCTGTTGCTCTCTCCATAGTACCGGAGAACGGTGTTTTAGTCATCTTGCCCATGAGGCACGGTTCGCAAGTACAAAGTGATTCATAATCAAGTGGTTCCAAAAGTCCATCAGTATGGAGTTTCTTCATGCGCTTTACACCGATATGACCTAAACGGTAGTGCCACAAATAAGTTGCACTATCATTATCAACTCTGCATCTTTTGGCTTCAACATTATGAATATGTGTATCACTACTATCGAGATTTATCAAAAATGGACCACTCTTCAAGGGTGCATGACCATAAAAGATATTACTCATATAAATAGAACAACCATTATTCTCTGATTTAAATGAATAACCATCTCGCATCAAACAAGATCCAGATATAATGTTCATGCTCAACGCTGGCACCAAATAACAATTATTTAGGTCTAATACTAATCCCGATGGTAGATGTAGAGGTAGCGTGCCGACCGCGATCACATCGACTTTGGAACCATTTCCCACGTGCATCGTCACCTCGTCCTTCGCCAGTGTTTGCTTAATCCGTAGTCCCTGTTTCGAGTTGCAAATATTAGCAACAGAACCAGTATCAAATACCCAAGTGCTACTGCGAGCTCTAGTAAGGTACACATCAATAACATGTATATCACATATACCTTTGTTCACCTTGCCATCCTTCTTATCCGCCAAATACTTGGGGCAGTTCCGCTTCCAGTGACCAGTCTGCTTGCAGTAGAAGCACTCAGTTTCAGGCTTAGGTGCAGACTTGGGTTTCTTCTCCTGAGCAACAACTTGCTTGTTGTTCTTATTGAAGTTCCCCTTCTTCTTCCCCTTGCCCTTTTTCTTGAAACTAGTGGTCTTGTTGGCCATCAACACTTGATGCTCCTTCTTGATTTCTACCTCCGCAGCTTTTAGCATTGCGAAGAGCTCGGGAATTGTCTTATCCATCCCTTGCATATTATAGTTCATCATGAAGCTCTTGTAGCTAGGTGGAAGTGATTGGAGAATTCTGTCAATGACACAATCATCCAGAAGATTAACTCCCAGTTGAATCAAGTGATTATTATACCCAGACATTTTGAGTATATGCTCACTGACAGAACTATTCTCCTCCATCTTGCAGCTATAGAACTTATTGGAGACTTCATATCTCTCAATTCGGGCATTTGCTTGAAATATTAGCTTCAACTCCTGGAACATCTCATATGCTCCATGACATTCAAAACGTCGTTGAAGACCCGGTTCTAAGCCGTAAAGCATGGTACATTGAACTATCGAGTAGTCATCAGCTTTGCTCTGCCAGACGTTCTTAACTTCGTCAGTTTCATCAGCAGCAGGCCTGGCACCCAGCGGTGCTTCCAGGACATAATTCTTCTGTGCAGCAATGAGGATAATCCTCAAGTGACGGACCCAGACCGTATAATTGCTACCATCATCTTTCAACTTTGCTTTCTCAAGGAACACATTAAAATTCAACGGAACAACAGCACGGGCCATCTATCTACAATCAAACATAAACAAGCAAGATACTATCAGGTACTAAGTTCATGATAAATTTTAGTTCAATTAATCATATTACTTAAGAACTCCCACTTAGAAAGACATCCCTCTAATCTTCTAAGTGATCACGTGATCCAAATCAACTAAACCATAACCGATCATCACGTGAAATGGAGTAGTTTTCAATGGTGAACATCACTATGTTGATCATATCTACTATATGATTCACGCTCGACCTTTCGGTCTTAGTGTTCCGAGGCCATATCTGCATATGCTAGGCTCGTCAAGTTTAACCTGAGTATTCTGCGTGTGCAAAACAGGCTTGCACCTGTCGTAGATGGACGTAGAGCTTATCACACCCGATCATCACGTGGTGTCTGGGCACGACGAACTTTGGCAATGGTGCATACTTAGGGAGAACACTTTTATCTTGAAATTTAGTGAGAGATCATCTTATAATGCTACCGTCAATCAAAGCAAGATAAGATGCATAAAAGATAAACATCACATGCAATCAATATAAGTGATATGATATGGCCATCATCATCTTGTGCTTGTGATCTCCATCTCCGAAGCATCGTCATGATCACCATCGTCACCGGCGCGACACCTTGATCTCCATCGTAGCATCGTTGTGTCTCGCCAATCTTATGCTTCTACGACTATCGCTACCGCTTAATGATAAAGTAAAGCATTACAGGGCGATTGCATTGCATACAATAAAGCGACAACCATATGGCTCCTGCCAGTTGCCGATAACTTGGTTACAAAACATGATCATCTCATACTATAAAATTTAGCATCATGCCTTGACCATATCACATCACAACATGCCCTGCAAAAACAAGTTAGACGTCCTCTACTTTGTTTGTTGCAAGTTTTACGTGGCTGCTACGGGCTTAGCAAGAACCAATCTTACCTACGCATCAAAAACCACAACGATAGTTTGTCAAGTTGGTGATGTTTTAACCTTCGCAAGGACCAGGCGTAGCCACACTCGGTTCAACTAAAGTTGGAGAAACTGACACCCGCCAGCCACCTGTGTGCAAAGCACGTCGGTAGAACCAGTCTCGCGTAAGCGTACGCGTAATGTCAGTCCGGGCCGCTTCATCCAACAATACCGCCGAACCAAAGTATGACATGCTAGTAAGCAGTATGACTTATATCGCCCACAACTCACTTGTGTTCTACTCGTGCATATAACATCAACACATAAAACCTAGGCTCGGATGCCACTGTTGGGAAACGTAGTAATTTCAAAAATTTCCTACGCACACGCAAGATCATGGTGATGCACAGCAACAAGAGGGGAGAGTGTTGTCTACGTACCCTCGTAGACTGGAAGCGGAAGGGTTATAACAACGCGGTTGATGTAGTCCTACGTCTTCACAACCCGACCGATCAAGCACCGAAACTACGGCACCTCCGAGTTTTTGCACACGTTCAGCTCGATGACAACCCCCGGACTCTGATCCAGCAAAGTGTCGGGGATGAGTTCCGTTAGCACGACGGCGTGGTGACGATCTTGATGCTCTACCGTCGTAGGGCTTCACCTAAGCACTGCTACAATATTATCGAGGATTATGGTGGGGGGGGGGGCACCGCACACGGCTAAGAGATCAATGATCATTTGTCGTGTCTCTGGGGTGCACCCCTGCCCCCGTATATAAAGGAGTGGAGGAGGGGGCCGGCCAAGGAGGGTGGCGCGCCCAAGGGGGGAGTCCAACTCCCACCGGGAGTAGGACTCCCCCTTTTCATATTAGGAGTAGGAGAGGGAAGGAAGAGGAAGGAGGGAGGAAGGAAAGGGGGGCCGGCCCCCTTCCCAATTCGGATTGGGCTTGGGGGGTGCGCCCCCTCCCTTGCTCCTTTCCCCTCCTTTCCACTAAGGCCCATATACCTCCCGGGGGGTTCCGATAACCTCCCGGTGATCCGATATTGTCCCAATCTCACCCGGAACCTTTCCGGTGTCCAAATATAGTCGTCCAATATATCGATATTTATGTCTCGACCATTTCGAGACTCCTCGTCAAGTCCGTGATCACATCCGGAACTCCGAACAACCTTCGATACATCAAAATATATAAACTCATAATGAAACTGTCATCGTAACGTTAAGCATGCGGACCCTACGGGTTCGAGAACAATGTAGACATGACCGAGACACGTCTCCGGTCAATAACCAATAGCGGAACCTAGATGCTCATATTGGCTCCTACATATTCTACGAAGATCTTTATCGGTCAGACCGCATAACAACATATGTTGTTCCCTTTGTCATTGGTATGTTACTTGCTCGAGATTCGATCGTCGGTATCTCAATACCTAGTTCAATTTCGTTACCGTCAAGTCTCTTTACTCGTTCCGTAATACATCATCTTGCAACTAACTTATTAGTTGCATTGCTGGCAAGGCTTAAGTGATGTGCATTACCGAGAGGGCCCAAAGATACCTCTCTGACAATCGGAGCAACAAATCCTAATCTCGAAATACGCCAACCCAACATGTACCTTTGGAGACACCTGTAGAGCACCTTTATAATCACCCAATTACGTTGTGACGTTTGGTAGCACACAAAGTGTTCCTCTGGTAAACGGGAGTTGCATAATCTCATAGTCATAGGAACATGTATAAGTCATGAAGAAAGCAATAGCAACATACTAAACGATCGGGTGCTAAGCTAATGGAATGGGTCATGTCAATCACATCATTCTCCTAACGATGTGATCCCGTTAATCAAATGACAACACATGTCTATGGTTAGGAAACATAACCATCTTCGATTAACGAGCTAGTCAAGTAGAGGCATACTAGTGACACTTTGTTTGTCTATGTATTCACACAAGTATTACGTTTCCGGTTAATACAATTCTAGCATGAATAATAAACATTTATCATGATATAAGGAAATAAATAATAACTTTATTATTGCCTCTAGGGCATATTTTCTACAATCCCATGGATCTAGGGTTCATTTGTTGACCTCCTCCATTGTTCCTCTCCTCTCCCATCCCTCCATAGCACTAGTTGCTTTTGGTGGGATTTGAGAGAGAGGGATTTGAGCCTTCTTATGCTAGACCCCGAAGAGATTTGTGAGAGTTCTTGAGAGAGATTTCAACCAAGCATACACCCACTCCTCATCTCTCTTTTTACCAAAGCAATTTGTGATTTGAGCAAGTCTTGAGCATTCCCCCTTGATCTTGTTACTCTTTGAGGTTGGAGACTCCTAGGCGGTAGGAGTGCTCCGGTGAGGAATCAACTTGTGATTTGTCCCCGGAAAGTTTGTGAAGGTTTGGAGGCCGCCTCAAGGTCTACCACTAGTGGTTGGGAATTTCCTTCATGGCGATATCTCAAGGAGAATAGGGTGATCCTTCGTGGCCTTGGTGTGCCTTCATGGTAACATCCACCTGTCCAAAGGTGACTAGCTTTCCTCCAAGGAAGTGAACATCGGGATACATCCTCGTCTCCGTGGCTTTGGTTATCCCTAGCCCTATCTCCTTGTGGTTTACTTTGGTCTCTTGACCTTGCATTCACTATATATATTGTTGTCCTCATTATATTGTGTTGGCTATTTCCTAGAAGAGATTATTTAGGCCTACACTTTATATCCTGCAATTCATACTTGCTACTATTGATATATCTTGTGTTTAGTGTGAATTGCTAACTTGTGTCATACACTTACATATCCTATGATATTGCTCAAGTAAGTTTGTGTAACTTACTTGTGCTTCTTAGTATCCTTGTTGTGCTCACCTCATTTACATTAAGTTGTTGATGCACTTATCTGAGCCTAGTATATTTAGGATTTGTGCTTGAAAAGTATCTGCTTAGTTTATTTCTGCATTAGGATAAAGCCAAATCCGTAAAAGTTTTTAAAACGCCTATTCACCCCCCCCCCTCTAGGCGACATCATGGTCCTTTCAAGTGTCACGAGAGAGGGAGAGGTGGGATGGCGTCCTCCATCCCCTCCATCCATTAGCTCGGGGTCTCCCCGTAGGCTGCACCGAGGTAGAGGGGTGTCGTCCTCCATGCCGACTAGGTCAGGGTTTTCCCGACGGCCGGGTGAAACCTCTCAGCGAGGCTGCGCTGCAGCTCATGGCCACGCAGGTGGTGGGAATGTAGGTTGCAACAGACACTGCAACGTGAAAGCATATGGACCACTTTTGAGGAAGTAAACACATATAAAGGGCTCATTTGAAAAAACAAATTCCCCATAGATGTTGGCCATGCAAGCTTATGACCTCAGATGAACACTTACATTCTTAAGGAGTTGGTCCCAATTCTCTCAACATGCAAAGTGTCCATCTCAACGTCCCCACTAAGGCCATGTATTTAAGTCTTCTCTCCCACTAAGCCATGCAAAATCTGCCAGATAAGTGAACGTCCCCACTAAGGTCATGCATTTAAGTCTTCTTTCCCAGTAAGCCATGCAAAATCTATCACCTAAGCGAACTTCTAAATTACAATTATTCTTGCATTAGTCTGTGAACGTAACCCTGCCACATCATACATGCATGTTAGTCATCCTTCACATTTTTTTTCAAAATGATATTTTTAACAATAATTAAAAAGTTTATATTATATTTTTAGAGACTTTCTTTTATTGATTTTCAAGCTTATGTTTTCTTTTCATTAGATTTAGTTATTTTTTAGCAACTATTTACGCATTTTTTAACAAAGTTACCGCAGCAACGCGCGGGGTATCATCTAGCTTACATAGTTTTGGGACCCAAAACTACAGTTTCGAAGTTATAGGACTAAAATGACACACCTTCAATAGTTTTAGGACCCCCAAACTGCAGTTTCGAAGTTATACGACTAAACTGACATACCTCCAATAGTTTTAGGACTTATGATGCATTTTACTCTTTTTCAAAGCATGTTTCACACCAATTCGCAAGTCCAAATGTGTACCCATATTCAGATCTGAATTCAAAAGTCATGCATTTTCTCCAATTCAATATTTACAATCTCCATTGAATTGAGACATGAATATTAAGTCAGTATTCTACAATCCAACAGTTTTAATTTTCACTGAATTCAATATGTACACACGGACTCTTTCTATTTAGATCTCTCCATGCCTCTCTCTCGCGCACACACATAGTTTCCCTCTCTATCTCTCTCTATGTGCCGGTCTCTAGTTGTTTCTCTCTCGCACACACAGTTTCCCTCTATATCTCTCTCTATCTACCGGTCTCTAACTTCTCTCTCTCTCACACACACACATTCTTTCTCTCTAGGCCTCTCCTTAGCGCGCGCACACACACACACACTCACCCCCTAGCTAGGTCTCTTGTTCTCATGCACATTCTTCCACTCTATCCTCCGCTCGTTGCATCGCGATGAAGGTGAAGCCTATGTCGATTTAATCTTTCTGCATATATAACAATATTAAACCAGCTAAGCTAGCATTCACTTGGGCATTTGAAGTGCTGCCCGTTGATGCTTTCCAGTTTGAGACGTGTCTTTGGATTTTTGGTCGGTTCATTCTCGGTTTTGTGGTTCTTTTGTTAAATGCGGTCTGGTCAGTCCACTGTCTGTGCGGGCACTGTGTTACTGCGTCGTGTGCCCATGCCTCATTGCATACCACTTTTCCCATCGATAGGATCATGGGTACCGTCGGTTACTACCACCTACTCCCTCCGTTCTGAAATATAAGTCTTTTTAGACATTCAAATGGACTACAACATACGGATGTATATAGACATATTTAGAGTATAGGTTCAGTCATTTTGCCCCATATGTAGTCACTTGTTGAAATCTTTAAAAAGACTTATATTGTGGAATGGAGGGAGTATATTTGTTTCAACGGTGATTTACATAGTGGCGTGAAGCCAATCTGCCGAGGGGCTTAAGCGATGCTTCATGAAACAGTGCAGGAGGTGCCGCTCCCGTGAGCGCCCCGGGCGGAACCCTAGATCACCGCCGCAGCTCCCCTTTCTCGCCTTCCTTCTCCCTCGCCGCCGCCAGGGGACGCCGTCGGGCAAAGCCCGTGCGTGCGTCAGCGGCGGCGGGGCTCCCTCCCTCCTCGTGAGGCTCCTGGGCGGCGCGGGACTACCGGCCCTCGCGGCGGCGCTCGGCTCGGCGGCAGGTTAGGCCACCGGCGGATCTGCGGGGCTCCCCTTTGGTGGCGCTATGGCGATGGCAGCGGCGTGGTCTGCGCGGGGCGGCGAGGCGCGGGCTCCTCCTCCTCCCGATCTGATGGCGCCACGGTGGCGTCGGCGTTCGGGCGTGCGGCAGGGTCCGCGAGGGTGGTCGGCGCGTGATGTCTTCCTCCCCGATCTGATGACTCCACGGTGGTGCCAGTGCTCGGGCGGCGGCTGGCTTCGGCAAGCGGTGGCGGGCGCTAGGCTCTCAGCGGCGCTCCGGCGTGTGCAGGCGGCGGCGGTCCCTGTGTGCGGTCGGCGGCTCCGTCTTTGACCCGGACGGCGCGGGGGATGGCGGCGGCCCGGCGTGGCCGGCGATCTAGATGTCGTGGTGCCGGCGGCTCGCTGATCTGCCGGTACTCCAGGATCTGCCTAGTGGTGATGGTGGTGACGGTGGCCCGTGCACGAGAGTTGGATCCTTTGAACTGATCTGGATGAAAACTTGCCTTCGTCTTCTACTAAGGCCGGCGGTGGCGGCGCTATCTGCGTCGTTCCCTTCTTGAAGGCATCGCAGTGGAGAAGCTCAAGGTCACTCTCTGCTATCTCCGAGGGAAACCCTAAATCAGATGATCGAATGACGGCGGCGCTCTGGTGTCGTTCCTCCCTTGGGGGCGTCATTCTTGGAGGTACACACATGATCGAGGGACCAAAGGACGGATTCTTCGGTAAAGCGGTGCTTCATCCTACACACTGATGGCGACGGATCTTGACAGCGTGGCGCAGTGCAGATTCGGAGTTCGCTGTGGGAGGATGGACTCGCGCAGGAGGACGACGTTGTCGGGCGTCGGTGGCAGAGAGACCTGGCACAGTTGTAACGCCCTCGATGCGGCTATATCTCCCACGTATCGAAGCACGACTTAGAGGCATAACCACATTGAAAGCAATGTCGCAAGAGAGGTAATCTTCACACAACCCATGTAATACATAAGGGAAAGAGATACATAGTTGGCTTACAATCGCCACTTCACACAATACATGAATAAAGCATTACAACATCCAAATACAATCAAGGTCCGACTACGGAACCAAAATAAAGAAGAACCCCAAATGCGACAAAGGTCCCCGATCGACCCCAACTGGGCTCCACTACTGATCAACTAGAACGAAGCAACACAAAGGACAAGATCTTCATCGAGCTCCTCCTAAGCTTGGTTGCGCCATCTGCACAGTCTCATCGGCACCTGCAAGCTGGTTTGGAAAGTATCTATGAGCCACAGGGACTCAGCAATCTCACACCCTCGCGATCAAGACTATTTAAGCTTATGGGTAAGGTAAAGGTATGAGGTGGAGTTGCAGCAAGCGACTAGCATATATGGTGGCTAACATACGCAAATGAGAGCGAGAAGAGAAGCCAAAGCACGGTCGATAAAAGTATGATCAAGAAGTGATCCTATAGCAACCTACACCAAGCATAACTCCAACACCGTGTTCACTTCCCGGACTCCGCCGGAAAGAGACCATCACGGTTACACACGCGGTTGATGTATTTTAATTAAGGTCAACTTCAGGTTTTCTACAACCGGACGTTAACAAATTCCCATCTGCCCATAACCGCAGGCACGGCTTTTGAAAGTTCAAATCCCTGCAGGGGTGTCCCAACTTAGCCCATGACAAGCTCTCACGGTCAACGAAGGAATAGACCTCCTCCCGAGACATTCCGATCAGACTCGGTATCCCGGTTCTTCAAGACATCCTCGACAATGGTAAAACAAGTCCAGCAAGACCACCCGATGCGCCGACATCCCGATAGGAGCTGCACATATCTCGTTCTCAGGGCAACACCGGATAAGCAATCCGTACAACTAAAACTAGCCCTCGAGTTTCCCCGAGGTGGCGCTGCAAGGGGCTCTAGTTTGTACCAACACTTAGACAAGCATTGGCCCGGGGGGGTTAAAATAAAGATGACCCTCGGGATGTGCGACTCCCAAGGGAAAAAAGGCTAGGTGGCAAATGGTAAAACCAAGGTTGGGCCTTGCTGGAGGAGTTTTATTCAAAGCGAACTGTCAAGCGGTTCCCATTATAACCCAACCACGTAAGGAACGCAAAATCCAGGAACATAACACCGATATGACGGAAACTAGGGCGGCAAGAGTGGAACAAAACACCAGGCATAAGGCCGAGCCTTCCACCCTTTACCAAGTATATAGATGCATTAATTAAATAAGATATATTGTGATATCCCAGCAAGTAAACAATGTTCCAACAAGGAACGATCTCCATGTTCCAACAAGGAACAAACTTCAATCTTCACCTACAACTAACAACGCTATAAGAGGGGCTGAGCAAAGCGGTAACATAGCCAATCAACGGTTTGCTAGGACAAGGTGGGTTAGGGGCTTGGTTCAACAATATGGGAGGCATGAAAAGCAAGTGGTAGGTATCGCAGCATAGGCATAGCAAAAGAGCGAGCATCTAGCAAAGCAAAGATAGAAGTGATTTCGAGGGTATGGTCATCTTGCCTAAAATCCCGCAAGGAAGAAGAACGGGTCCATGAAGAAGACAAACGGGCATAGACGAACGGGTCCTCACAAACACGACGATATCGGAACCAACCCGAAGAAGCAAACACCGGAAAGAAGCACACAACATAGTAAACAACCAACACATGAACATGGTATGATATGCGGGATGCGGGATGCGATGCATATGCATGATTGGACAAGGAATGCATGAACCTGGCCTCAACTTGGAAATCCAAGTGTGCCACTGGAAAGATGAGATGAAATCTCTTGAAAATGATATAAAGATCACCGGAATCGGAGTTACGGTTTGGAAATGGCGAGCAATTCAAATATGGCACCGGTCTGCGATTTATAGCAAGTAGCCATCTAAAAGCATCAAGATAATAATGCTACAGCACTCAAACATGGCAACAAAATACATGGCAGGAATACATTCATGATGCTTAACAAAAGATGAACAATGAGCTACGGCTAATCCATCCATTAACAGGTTCAAACAAGCATGGCAAAAGTGCATTTGGCAAACAGATTTCAGACTTAGTGAGATTAACACTTGTCTGGAATTTCAGATCAGGTAGCACACTTTGGAGCAACAAAACTATATGCTACAGGACCTGAACATGGCAAAGTAAAGCATGGCATGGAGATACTCAAAGAGCTTAACAAAAGTCCCTTAGTGACCTTGAGCCAAAAGGGATCAGAAAATACAATTGCAAACATGTGAACATGGCAAAAACACAATCAGATCACAGACTTAGTGAAAACTGGAGCATGCAAATTAGATATCAAGTAGGCATGTTTACGAGCTCGATGCACTCACTACAAAGCAAGTCATGACAATCTAAGCATACACCCATGAAGAATACACAAAATGCAAGCTAGACATGGCAATAACAATAGCATAGCATGCACGGATCAACTACAACATCCTTAGCAAAATCGCTAACAAGTAGACAATCTGCCCAGATTCACGAAGTAGCAAAAGTAGAGCTCGATTGACTCAAGCTAGGGTGCTCCATAATTGCAAACAAAAACATGGATGGATAGAGCACTACAAGATTAACAAAACACCCTTACTGATCATCCTCAAAAGAGGCACGGATCCCTAGGAAACAACATGAACATATGGCATATTGAGATAAACAAATCAAGGACTTAGTGGAAATGCCAAGTCCCTGAAATCAGCATTAGCAAGTGCCTCACTTTGCAAGCTTGTGCTAGTCACCACACACGTCACAAAAATACATGGGTTGCACCGCTGGAAAGATGGAAAAACCCTTAACAAAACATATGTAGAGCTCAGGGGCATATCATCCACACAATAATCATGGCAAAAATGAAAAATAGCTAAAAGGAGCAGCAGATCTGACAATTATCTCAAGTAGCACTCTTCTAACAGCATTTAGGGCATCAAGATGAACTCAAATGAAAATGATGCAATGAGATGAAATGATGTACTCTCTGAGACGAACATTTTGATATGCTATATGCTCAAATCGGAGTTACGGATGCAAGTTACGGTGCTATGAACATGTGCATAATAATTAGGGTTTCGTGAGTAGAAAGTCAACCGAGGCAAACGGATCTCAGATCCAGATCGGGCCGACACTGTTCATGCACGCAGCCCGAGGTACACCAGAGACGGATCTCGCCAGAAGGAAGGACGATCTCGCCGGAGGAGAGGGGCTTGCCGGAGCGGCTCGCCGGCCGAAGAGGAGGGCGGTGGAGGGCGGTGGCGCGGCGCTCGGCGGGCGCCGGCGAGGCCGCGCGGTGGAGACGGTGGCCGTGCGGCGGCCAGAGTTGGCGGGGCGGCGGTCGGCGTCGAAGGCCGGTGGAGGAGGCGGCGGCGAGGCGCGCCGTGGCGGCGACGGGCGGTCGCGGGCGGGACGACCCGCGAGGAAGCGGCGGCGAGATCTGGGCCCGTGCGGGCCCCGGATGGGCTCCGCGGGCCGCGGTGGCGGTGGGAGGAGAGAGAGGGCGGCGGGGTGAGGTGGCGAGGCCGGATTGGCTGAGGGTGAGGGAGGACACGTCCGGTCGCCGGGCGGACATGTCCGGCAACGCGAGGAAGAGGGAGGCTAGGGTTCATCCGCGAAAATTTCGGGGATGGCCACATATTTATAGGTAGAGGGAGTTAGGGGACTCCAAACGAGGTGCGGTTTTCGGCCACGCGATTGTGATCGAACGACCAAGATGATGGAGGAGGGTTAGGTGGGTTTTGGGCCACTTTGGAAGGGTGTTGGGCTGCAACACACACGAGGCCTTTTCGGTCCCTCGGTTAACCGTCGGAGCATCAAACGAAGTCCAAATGGTACGAAACTTGACAGGCGGTCTACCAGTAGTAAACCAAGGCCGCTTGGAAAGTCTCGGTCCAATCCGGAAATGTTTAATCCCCACACACGAGAAGAAGGTAGAAATGACCACCGGAGGAGAACGGAGCGCCGGAATGCGAAACGGACAACGAGGAAAATGCTCGGATGCATGAGACGAACATGTATGCAAATGAAATGCACAAGATGACATGATATGCAATGCATGACATGCAAGCAATGACACGACAACAACAGCGAATAACTGGAGGACACCTGGCACATCGGTCTCGGGGCGTTACAACACTCCAACACTACGAGAGGATCTCATCCCGAGATCTAGAATGGCACCGGAGGGAAAACGGAAGAGAAAGAGAAGAGGTAACACTAAGTTGCTTCTTTGACAAACGAGTGAAAACCCAAGAACCTTGGAAAGGTTAAGCCATTTCAAGAAAAGAATGCAACGGAGATGAACGAAGTTGAAAACACTCCGTTAGAAAAGAGGAACAAGGGAGAACAAATTCGGGCAGCACTCCGGTTGAAACGGAAGTCAACAACTTGATAAAATGAAAAGAACTTGAGCAAAAGGGCACAACACTCCGGTTAGATGGATAAGCACAGGAAAGAACATGATCTTAGATGAAACGAGATGATGGTTGAAGAAAACAACATCGCAATGCCTCCGGAATAAAAGTAAGAATGGAATGGGATGAACGAAGGAAAACAAGCTCTCGAGGTAGCACGCTTACAACAAATGCTAGAACGGAGTTGTTGGAAAACCCACAACGAAAAGAATAAGCTTGATATGGTCTTATGGAATACATCTCGAATTATGAGATGACAACCTGCCACTCACGGAAAAAGAATTGGATTGATATGAACAAATTGGCGAGAAAATATATCGCACCGGAAAGGATAAATGAAGAACTTTGATCAATTATAAGCACCATAATAGCAACAAACCTTAGAGAAGGCTTTAAGTGAAATATAACCCAAGATAATAGCAATGAAGAGATTGATGGATTTAAAATATCTCGTTCATGACAACATGTGAATCATGAAACATGAATTCAAATTATCAAGAATGACATAATACCACCTCCAAAGATAAGGAAGAACAATTGCACTCCAGATTACAAAATGAAGAATGATTGAGCTCCTTAGAAAAGAATGTTGATGAACGCTTCGAGAAGGAAATAAAACCTCGATGAACCATCATGTAGAACATCCATGAGGAACTCCGGTAAACAAAATGATGATAAAAGCAAGAGAAGTTGAAAACACAAGGTGAATCCTTGTAATGATTTAGATGAATCTCCGTGGTGATATAATTGCAAGAGGTAGGAACTCCGGGACAAAGATAAGATGAACAATTGAGATCAAGAATTTTGATGAACCTCCGGAATAGGGAATTAAATCACTTGGATGAAACAAAGAATAAGAATTATGTTGTGCGCATCCTTCACCAATTAAATTGATGACAATCAACGGATTTGGCATACTACTTATTCTCATAGAAAGGATTAAGATAGATAATGCGCAAACTTGAAGAGGCCTTCGATGAACCACCGGTAGGATTTGAAAGAACGGAAGTATGATAATGTGAGAAGAGGAATCTTGAACAAACCACCGTAAGAATTGAAAATGAACGAAGAAAAAATAAAGAAACACCGGGAAGAATTAGCAAACGAATGAGGATGCTTGAGAGAATTTAGATACATGAGAACGAAGAGATCATGAATTGATTAGAGAATATTTGAATGATGCACCGGTAAGATTAGGAGGACGATAACTGAAAGCTGGGAATGAATAAACCTGAATTGATGGACTCTGGATAACAAACTGAGAAGACTCTTGAATTAATCCGGATAGGTGAAAAGAATTCTCACGGTCAAAACAATTACGAGAGGATGGCAACAAGCTAGAATCACGAATCTTGAAGAGAATGGAGCAAGATATGGAGGAAAAATTCTTCTTCGGTCTTCAGAATCTGAGAATTACGACAAGAAACACCACCATGAATTGTTGAGATACTCCGAAATGATAAATAGAAAGGTTGAACCAACGATGAAAAGAATTTGACAGATCTTGGAGAAAGACATGTGACTGATGATAATCCATTCTTACGTCAAACTTTAGAAAATTAGAGAAAATCTCCAGTTAAATTAGAAGAGTTGGGTAAGATCCTGGGAAAAGACTTGCGGGTTAGGGCCCACTCAAAAGAAACACCATTGAAATGATTTAAAAGAGAGGTTGCACCGGTTGAATTAAATGACTTGAATGAGGTGACATCCTCGAAAGATCTTGAACGAAAGCAGAGTGGAAAACAGGAATCTTTTGAGATATCTTCGGCACTCCGAAACAATAGAATAGCGAGAGGTGAATGATAAAGAGGTGTACCGGTAAGAAAAGGTATTGAAACGAGGAAAAAGGATATGATCCACAAAGCTTGACTTGAATCCACCGTAGAAGAAAAAAGAATGAATAATGGTGAACTAGAAACTCTGTTAAAATGTTCATGAGCATCACCGGGTAAGAACATTGATTGAAAAGAAAGAAGAGGCTTCACATGGATAAGATGGATAGTTCATTAAGAAATCTTAGTCCTTGAAGAAAAAAGGGTGGGTGGGCGGGAAAAACAAAGGCAACTTGGAGAAGGACGAAACAAACACCGTTGAGAAGAAGTGATAATTGATCTCGCGGAAATTGAAATGATCAGATCCACTTGAATTGAAACACACCGGTTGAAAAGGAGTGACATGACAATCTCGATTATCGAGAAGGATTAGTATTCACATCGGAGTATGAGAACACCATTTGGGGAAGGTATGGAATCAACATTAGACATTGAAGCAACTCGAATACCACAACTAAAAACAAAACAAAGGATTGGCTTGCAGAATAAGCCAGAACAAACATATGATAGAGATTTCGTCCGAAGTTTTCGTGGTGGGGCCTACACGGGCTCGATCGTACAACACCATCATGTACAAGGCAATGCACATGACATACGAAGCATCCCCGAGTCGGCATAGCCAAGGACTCTTTAAGACACAACGATACCACTGTAAAACCGACCGTGAATAGGCGGACCACTAGACGTCGAACCCCAATTTCATATCATACATTTGTGGGAAAGATATCCTAAGAGCTACTTGAATTCCCACCTATGAAACTCCCGAACCTTTCCGGTTATGCAATCAGGTGTTGGGGATACAGGGGAAGCATAATATCTCACCCAAAACTAACAAATCCTACATCCAGTTGTATCCATCCTTCAACACATAACCAAGAAACCTTCGGAAATGTTCTACCTCAACCTTCGAAAAGCATCCGTTATACAAGTTATGGCAATACTCCCGAACTCCCGCCCCGGTACTGGGTGGCGTCGAGGTTATCTCACCAACGAACTGCATAAAAGATATTTTTGATGTCGGTGTACTAAACTCAGGTATTCCAGAACTGCAACGATAAAATTATGACGACAACACCTCGGAGCTCAACTCCCCGGGACACTTCCACAAAACCCCTGACAGGAGGCACCAAGACAATGTTCTCGTCATAAAACCATCGGAACGATTCCAAGATACCCGCGTGATCCTAAAAAAATTTAGTGAAATTTGAGAAGAGAAGAGTCAAAACTCTACGACAGGATGCCTTACCAGAGTGATGAGGAGACTGGGGAGTAAAAAGAATTCCTAAACTCTCTGATATATAATTCCTAAACGACTCAAAACATTTTTCTAGACTCAACAACGGCAGCTAATTCGATCAAGCAGTGGGGCTCCTAAGGTCGGGGAAGGCTCTGATACCAACTTGTAACGCCCTCGATGCGGCTATATCTCCCACGTGTCGAAGCACGACTTAGAGCCATAACCGCATTGAAAGCAATGTCGCAAGAGAGGTAATTTTCACACAACCCATGTAATACATAAGGGAAAGAGATACATAGTTGGCTTACAATCACCACTTCACACAATACATGAATAAAACATTACAACATCCAAATACAATCAAGGTCCGACTATGGAACCAAAATAAAGAAGAACCCCAAATGCGACAAAGGTCCCCGATCGACGCCAACTGGGCTCCACTACTGATCAACTAGAACGAAGCAACACAAAGTACAAGATCTTCATCGAGCTCCTCCTGAGCTTGGTTGCGCCATCTGCACAGTCTCATCGGCACCTGCAAGCTGGTTTTGGAAGTATTTGTGAGCCACAGGGACTCAGCAATCTCACACCCTCGCGATCAAGACTATTTAAGCTTATGGGTAAGGTAAAGGTATGAGGTGGGGCTGCAGCAAGCGACTAGCATATATGGTGGCTAACATACGCAAATGAGAGCGAGAAGAGAAGGCAAAGCACGGTCGATAAAAGTATGATCAAGAAGTGATCCTATAGCAACCTACGCCAAGCATAACTCCAACACCGTGTTCACTTCCCGGACTCCACCGGAAAGAGACCATCACGGTTACACACGCGGTTGATGTATTTTAATTAAGGTCAACTTCAGGTTTTCTACAACCAGACGTTAACAAATTCCCATCTGCCCATAACCGCGGGCACGGCTTTCAAAAGTTCAAATCCCTGTAGGGGTGTCCCAACTTAGCCCATGACAAGCTCTCAGGGTCAACGAAGGAATAGACCTCCTCCCGAGACATTCCGATCAGACTCGGTATCCCGGTTCTTCAAGACATCCTCGATAATGGTAAAACAAGTCCAGCAAGACCACCGGATGCGCCGACATCCCGATAGGAGCTGCACATATCTCGTTCTCAGGGCAACACCGGATAAGCAATCCGTACAACTAAAACCAGCCCTCGAGTTTCCCCGAGGTGGCGCTGCAAGGGGCTCTAGTTTGGACCAACACTTAGACAAGCACTGGCCCGGGGGGGTTAAAATAAATATGACCCTCGGGATGTGCGACTCCCAAGGGAAAAAAGGCTAGGTGGCAAGTGGTAAAACCAAGGTTGGGCCTTGCTGGAGGAGTTTTATTCAAAGCGAACTGTCAAGGGGTTCAAATTATAACCCAACCGCGTAAGGAATGCAAAATCCAGGAACATAACACCGATATGACGGAAACTAGGGCGGCAAGAGTGGAACAAAACACCAGGCATAAGGCTGAGCCTTCCACCCTTTACCAAGTATATAGATGCATTAATTAAATAAGATATATTGTGATATCCCAACAAGTAAACAATGTTCCAACAAGGAACGATCTCCATGTTCCAACAAGGAACAAACTTCAATCTTCACCTGCAACTAACAACGCTATAAGAGGGGCTGAGCAAAGCGGTAACATAGCCAATCAACGGTTTGCTAGGACAAGGTGGGTTAGAGGCTTGGTTCAACAATATGGGAGGCATGATAAGCAAGTGGTAGGTATCGCAGCATAGGCATAGCAAAAGAGCGAGCATCTAGCAAAGCAAAGATAGAAGTGATTTCGAGGGTATGGTCATCTTGCCTAAAATCCCGCAAGGAAGAAGAATGGGTCCATGAATAAGACACACGGGCGTAGAAGAACGGGTCCTCACAAACGCGACGATACCGGAACCAACCCGAAGAAGCAAACACCAGAAAGAAGCACACAACATAGTAAACAACCAACACATGAACATGGTATGATATGCGGGATGCGGGATGCGATGCATATGCATGATTGGACAATGAATGCATGAACCTGGCCTCAACTTGGAAATTCAAGTGTGCCACTGGAAAGATGAGATGAAATCGCTTGAAAACGATATAAAGATCACCGGAATCGGAGTTATGGTTTGGAAATGGCGAGCAATTCAAATATGGCACCGGTCTGCGATTTACAGCAAGTAGCCATCTAAAAGCATCAAGATAATAATGCTACAGCACTCAAACATGGCAACAAAATACATGGCAGGAATATATTCATGATGCTTAACAAAAGATGAACACTGAGCTACGGCTAATCCATCCATTAACAGGTTCAAACAAGCATGCAAAAGTGCATTTGGCAAACAGATTTCAGACTTAGTGAGATTAACACTTGTCTGGAATTTCAGATCAGGTAGCACATTTTGGAGCAACAAAACTATATGCTACAGGACCTA
Organism: Triticum aestivum; assembly: GCF_018294505.1. NCBI lineage: Eukaryota > Viridiplantae > Streptophyta > Magnoliopsida > Poales > Poaceae > Triticum > Triticum aestivum. Next base: position 263,680,831 of record NC_057794.1, read on the forward strand.
AACATGGTAAAGTAAAGCATGGCATGGAGCTACTCAAAGAGCTTAACAAAAGTCCCTTAGTGACCTTGAGCCAAAAGGGATCAGAAAATACAATTGCAAGCATATGAACATGGCAAAAACACAATCAGATCACAGACTTAGTGAAAACTGGAGCATGCAAATTAGATATCAAGTAGGCATGTTTACGAGCTCGATGCACTCACTATAAAGCAAGTCATGACAAGCTAAGCATACACTTATCAAGAATACACAAAATGCAAGCTAGACATGGCAATAACAATAGCATAGCATGCACGGATCAACTACAACATCCTCGGCAAAATCGCTAACAAGTAGACAATCTGACCAGATTCACGAAGTAGCAAAAGTAGAGCTCGATTGACTCAAGCTAGGGTGCTCCATAATTGCAAATAAAGACATGGATGGATAGAGCACTACAAGATTAACAAAATATCCTTACTGATCATCCTCAAAAGAGGCACGGATCCCTAGGAAACAACATGAACATATGGCATATTGAGATAAACAGGTCAAGGACTTAGTGGAAATGCTAAGTCCCTGAAATCAGCATTACCAAGTGCCTCACTTTGCAAGCTTGTGCTAGTCACCACACACGTCACAAAAATACAAGGGTTGCACCTCTGGAAAGATGGCAAAACCCTTAACAAAATATATGTAGAGCTCAGGGGCATATCATGCACACAATAATCATGGCAAAAATGACAAATAGCTAAAAGGAGCAGCAGATCTGACAATTATCTCAAGTAGCACTCTTCTAACAGCATTTCGGGCATCAAGATGAACTCAAATGAAAATGATGCAATGATATGAAATGATGTACTCTCTGGGACGAACATTTTGATATGCTATATGCTCAAATCGGAGTTACGGATGCAAAGTTACGATGCTATGAACATGTGCATAATAATTAGGGTTTCGTGAGTAGAAAGTCAACCGAGGCAAACGGATCTCGGATCCAGATTGGGCCGGCACTGTTCATGCATGCAGCCCGAGGTACGCCGGAGACGGATCTCGTCGGAAGGAAGGACGATCTCGCCAGAGGAGAGGGGCTTGCCGGAGCGGCTCACCGGCCGGAGAGGAGGGCGGCGGAGGGCGGTGGCGCGGCGCCCGGCGGGCGCCGGCGAGGCCGCGCGGTGGAGACGGTGGCCGGGCGGCGGTCGGCGTCGAAGGCCGATGGAGGAGGCGGCGGCGAGGCGCGCCGTGGCGGCGACGGCCGGTCGCGGGCGGGACGACCCGCGGGGAAGCGGCGGCGAGATCTGTGCCCGTGCGGGCCCCGGATGGGCTCTGCGGGCCGCGGCGGCGGTGAGAGGAGAGAGAGGGCGGCGGGGTGAGGTGGCGAGGCCGGATTGGCTGAGGGTGAGGGAGGACACGTCCGGTCGCCGGGCGGACATGTCCGGCGATGCGAGGAAGAGGGAGGCTAGGGTTCATCCGCGAAAATTTCGGGGATGGCCACATATTTATAGGTAGAGGGAGCTAGGAGAGTCCAAATGAGGTGCGGTTTTCGGCCACGCGATCGTGATCGAACGACCGAGATGATGGAGGAGGTTTAGGTGGGTTTTGGGCCACTTTGGAAGGGTGTTGGGCTGCAACACACACGAGGCCTTTTCGGTCCCTCGGTTAACCGTTGGAGCATCAAACGAAGTCCAAATGGTACGAAACTTGACAGGCGGTCTACCAGTAGTAAACCAAGGCCGCTTGGCAAGTCTCGGTCCAATCCGGAAATGTTTAATCCCCACACACGAGAAGAAGGTAGAAATGACCACCGGAGGAGAACAGAGCGCCGGAATGCGAAACGGACAACGAGGAAAATGCTCGGATGCATGAGACGAACATGTATGCAAATGAAATGCACAAGATGACATGATATGCGATGCATGACACGCAAGCAATGACACGACAACAACAGTGAATAACTGGAGGACACCTGGCACATCGGTCTCGGGGCGTTACAACAGTACATGTAACAGTACAGCTCTGAAGATGGATTGGTGGCAGGTGGTTGCGGCGGCCTTATACCCGGCAGGCGTCCTGATTGAGGAGTGCGTTGGACTGGTAGGTGCCTTATACCCGGCAGGCGTCCTGATTGAGGAGTGCGCTGGACTGGTAGGTGCCCCATACCCGGCAGACGCTCTAGTTGGGACCTCAGGTCTTAGGTGTTTAGATTTGGCTGTGATGTCTGTTTGGTATTAGGCTTAGACTATCTGTGCCCCTTCATTGATTGAATAGGTGTAGCGACAGTTTATTGCTTAGACGGTGGCTTTAGTCTTGTTGTTGTATGGCTTTATAAGGTCTTGTGAGAATAATTAATAAAGTGGCCATATGCATCGCCCAGATACAGAGACCGGGGGTATCCTCCTTTTCTAAGAGAAGAAATGAAACAGTGCAGGCCTTCTTTTCACCCATCGCTCTCAAACCCTCCCTCCCTCTCGGCTCATAGCATGGCGGCTGCAACACGACGTCATACCCTGTCCTCCCCCTCGCACACTATAGGACCGAATGGCATGTCGAACATGGATTGAGTGCCGCCTTTCCTCCTTCCTTTTTTTCAAAAAGGGGACTCCCCGGCCTCTGCATCAGAACAATGCATACGGCCATCTTATTAAATCAAATAAATAAGTTTCAACAAGGTCTCAAAGTCTCCAACTGAAAAGTGAAAAAAGCTCACATAGAGCCAAAAAGGCTAGAAACACAAACTAGCCAAATAAAGGATGCCACAACCGGCTGGCAAAAGAGAGATAGGTAAACTAATTGCCTATCCTATTACATGATCGCCATCCAAACCGGTTGAAGATATCCCGAGCTACCATCTTCCAGCGGATAGATCTAGTAACCAAACGCTCCCTGGCCTCCATCGGAGTGAGTAGCGACCACGAACGGATCAACGCCGTGGCTCTGAAAATAACCTGCAAAAAATGAATGTGTGTTGTCTTGTTAAAAACCAAATCATTTCTGCAATTCCATAGCGCCCACACCAAGGCACAGACTCCTACACAAATATTTCTCGCTAACTCGGGCTTTACCCCGTTAAGCCATGTTCCAAATAACGTGTTGACTGAACTCGGTGGAGTAATATTAAAAGCAATATGGACCGTCCTCCATAAAACTTAGCTAGCGGGCAATCAAGAAAAAGGTGCTTGATCATCTCATCCCGATCACAGAAACTACACCTAGTAGGTCCTGTCCAATTACGCTTTGTCAAGTTGTCCTTGGTTAAAATAACTTGTTTATGGAGAAACCACATAAACACTTTGATTTTCAAAGGGACTTTGACAGCCCAAACATGTTTGGAACTAGGGGGTCGAACTTGAATTGATAACATCAACATACATTGATTTAACAGTAAAAACTCCAAACCTAGTAAGCTTCCAACGTAATTCATCGGGTTGTTGGGAAAGCTGAATGTCCATCAGTCTACTTACTAGATGTAGCCATTCTTCCCAACGATTACCCACTAATGCCCTTCTTAACTGAATATTAAGGGGGTCGATTGTAATACCGTTGCAACAAAAATCTCACGTCTTTGAACAATATGATAGAAAGACGGGTATTGGATGGCTAAGGATGCCTCTCCGAGCCAAGTATCCTCCCAGAATCGCGTAATGACACCGTCACCAACAATAAACTTTGTCCTATTAAACAAGGAAAGCTTTACTTTCATAAGCCCTTTCCAAAAGGGTGAATCAGTCGGTCTTACTGTCACCTGAGACAAAGTTTTGGTTTGAAGATACTTGCTACGGAGGATTTGTGCCCAAGTGGCGTCAGTCCCACTTGATAACTTCCAAAACCACTTGCTGAGAAGACATATGTTCTTAACTTCAAGATTCTCAATACCAAGACCCCCTTGGTCTTTCGGTCTATAGATGATATCCCATTTGGCTAAACGGTATTTTCTTTTTAGCTCATCACCCTGCCAAAAGAAACGCGATCGATAGAAGTCCAGTCTTTTCCTAACTCCAACTGGGACTTCGAAGAAAGACAAAAGTAACATAGGCATACTCGTGAGAATCGAATTTATCAGGATTAATTGGCCTCCATATGACATGAGCTTGCCCTTCCAGCAACTCAGTTTCTTTTCAAATCGATCCTCGATGCACTTCCACTCTCTGTTTGTCAGCTTACGATGGTGGATTGGTATTCCTAAGTAGGTGAAAGGCAAAGCCCCCAAATCACACCCAAACAATTGCCTATAAGCCTCTTGTTCATCATTGGCTCTACCAAAGTAGAACAACTCGCTTTTGTGAAAGTTAATTTTTAACCCAGTCAATTGTTCAAATAAGCATAACACCAGCTTCATATTTCTTGCTTTTGCCAAGTCATGCTCCATAAAGATGATTGTATCATCGGCGTACTGGAGGATGGACACACCGCTATCAACGAGATGAGGTACCAGGCCACCCACTTGACCAGCCTCCTTAGCCCTTCCTATCATAATTGCCAACATATCCACTACAATGTTGAACAGGATAGGGGACATCGGATCCCCTTGTCTCAGGCCCTTTTGTGTCTGGAAATAATGATCGATCTCGTCATTCACTTTCATTCCAACACTCCCTTTTTGTGTATATGATTCAACCTGGCATCGCCAGATTTCATCAAAGCCTTTCATACGCAACGCCTGTTGTAGGAATGGCTATTTTACTTTATCGTACGCTTTCTCGAAATCCACCTTAAAGATAACTCCATCCAATTTTTTCGAGTGGATTTCATGGAGCATTTCATGCAGGACCACCACCCCTTCTAGGATGTTTCTGTCCGGCATGAAAGCAGTTTGGGAATGCTGCACCACAGAATGCGCAAGCTGTGTGAGTCGATTAATCCCAACCTTGGTGAAAATTTTGAAACAAACATTGAGAAGGCAGATCGGCCTAAACTGCTCGATTCTCACAGCATCCATTTTCTTAAGAAGCAGTGTTATTGTTCCAAAATTTAAGTGCTGTCCAAAGAAAAGATCATGGAACATTGGAAGTAAATCCCCCTTAATAATGTGCCAACATATTTTGTAAAACTCCGCCGAGAATCCATCAGGTCCGTGAGCCTTATTGTTTTTCATATGCGCTATAGCATCAAACACCTCCTTCTCCGAGAATGGGGCAACCATAATATCATTATCATTAGCAGTTAGTTGATGCACATCCTCAATCCTGGACTCATCAAGGGATACACAACTATCCTCTGGAGGTCCAAATAACTGCTTATAATACTCGGTGATGTAAATTTTTAGGTTGTCCTGCCCCACAAACGTTCCTTCATCTTGCTCAAGCTGAAAGATTCTCTTCTTTCTGTGCTTGCCATTAGCAATAAAGTGAAAGAATTGAGTGTTTGCGTCCCCCTGGACCACTCTGCGAACCTTAGCCCGCAACGCCCACTTCAATTCTTCTTCGCGGAGAAGTTCTTTCAACCTCATCTCCGCATCTTTCTTAATCTGGAGCTCTGCAGATTGCAAAATCATGGATTCGGCTTTTATATCTAGGGACTGAATCAGAGAAAGGAGCCTTTACTTTTCAATTTTATAAATCCCACTAAGGTGTTTAGCCCATCCCCGTAGGAAACTTCTCAAATGCCTAATCTTGTTTTGCCAACGCTGGACAGAAGTCGTACCTCCTACATCTTTAGCCCATTCCCTGGCAACCAGATCCAAGAAACCTTCTCGTTCAAACCATGCAAGTTCGAAAGAAAAGGTGTTTTTGTTTCCCACGTGGTTTGGCTCACCTGAGTCCACGAATAAAGGTGTGTGATCCAAGATTCCGCGCGAGAGAGCCTGGACCGTTACGAGAGGGAACTTCTGTTCCCACTCGACACTCGCGAGAACTCGATCCAGCTTCTCATACGTCGGGTTTGGCAAAGCGTTAGCCCAGGTAAACTTTCTACCGGAAAGCTCTATCTCTCTCAGATCCAAGCTTTCAATAATGGTATTGAACATAAACGACCATCTGCCGTCAAAATTATCGTTATTCTTTTCCTCTCTCCTCCTTATAATGTTGAAGTCACCCCCAACCAAAATGGGGAGTTGCTCGGATCCGCATATTCGAACCAGGTCCGCCAAAAACTCCGGTTTAAGCTCGGGTTGTGCGGCACCATACACCACCACCAGAGCCCAGTTAAACCCATCAGCTTTGGACCTGACCCAAAATTTAACCGCGAAGTCACCCATCACTACACTTCGGACTTCCAGTGAATCGCATCTCACTCCAAGGAAGATCCCACCCGATCTTCCTCGCGGAGGAAGGCAATGCCAATCAAAATCGACACCACCCGATAAAGTGTTGAGAAACTGGGGTGCAAAATTATCCCTACCAGTTTCTGAGAGAGCAATGAAATCTAATCGATGCTCAAGAGACGCCTCAGCAAGAAACCTTCTTTTAGCCAAGTCCTTCAGACCTCTGCTATTCCAAAAGATTCCTTTCATATGTCATCATGAAATTTTTTGGCCGTTCGAATCCTAGCACTCCTACGAACCGCGGAAGCGGGATAAACCTTCCGCTTCCACTTATGCTTGGGTTTACTATGGTCCTCCATCCGGTCCTCATAACCGAGGTCAGTTGGTCTTGCTACTGCATCCTCTAGAATTACATCCTCTTCCTCAGGTTCAAGAGTGGATGGTGCAAGATCCACACAAAAATTATCGAGCACTCTTACCCCCAACGCATCAATCTCTACATCATTCATAGGTTTTACTGCTGCTAGGTTTCGAAATGTTTCTAAAGCGCGTTCCGCTTCCAAATCTAGGAGATCATTAACCGAGTTAGAAATTTCACTATTAGTACTCCCTAGCGAAACTCCTAATTGGTTGGCATTATTAATAATCTCATCTTTAGAAAAATGCAATATAGAATTAGACATGTTGACTGACATACCAGTAGTGACCTCAATGTCACGAAGCTTGGCCGCCCTCATAGCGCACCTCTACTGCATGTCATCAACCTTCGGGTGGTCCTGGAGATGAGAACTCATCCGTCGCCCCGCAGAGACCAGGTCGGGGATCCCACCAAAGGCAATGACCTCCTCCCGAGTAATACCTCGCGCTAAAGAATCAGCCAAGGATACCGGAGGAGGCGGCGGAGGGCTCCCAAGCCCCACGGACGGGAAGCCGGGGGAGGGAGGCGCGGGCGCCGCCTGCCCGAACACTCCCCCCGCCCCAACCCTCTGGCCTGAGGGCGTTGCTGTCCTGACTGCCGAAGGAGAAGGAGGGGTCGAGGCCACCTGCCCTAGACCCCACCCATCACCACTGGAGATGTGGCCACTCTAGCCACCACCGTAGGAGAAGGAACCGGGTCCACTTGACCCAGACGGCCTCCCCCACAGCCGGTCGGCGTCGGCGTCTCTGGCGCCAGGATAGGAGGAGAAGAGGTCGAGGCCACCTGCCCAGGAATCCGCCCCCCCCCCCCAGGCACAAGCTCTGAAGCAGACGACATCTCCTGGCACGTGACCACTAGGGAAGCGGGGGAAAGCGAAACCACCCGAGGCTCCACCTCCCTACCCCCCACCAAGGTCGTCGCCGAGTGCGTCCCCATCAAGCCTCCCACCACAGGACTATCGGCAGCATCAAACTCCAACACCGGAAGCGTGCACTCAAAAACATCATCAGATTCCACCCGGTCGCTCCAAAGTCCGGGAGGGGCAGACGCTGGCTCAAAGGACCCAAACCGCAAAGTACTCATCGGCACCGATGGAGCTGGGGCCGGCTCTACCCTGGGCCCATCCCCGGGCAACTGAGAAACAGGTCCCGATCCATTTGACCTCTCTCGTCCAGCCTCATCAGTCGGTTCCCCACTAGCACCCGTGTTGTCATCACCCTCGTGCATATCCACATCAGTCCCATTAACCGCCTCAGCAAACAACTCTGTATCCTAACTCAATCTCAAGAGGAAACACCTCTCCCCTATAAGTCCAGTTGACCACATCCGGGACGAACTCAATGTCCAGAACACTCACTAGGAGTCGGGCCACCCCATGGGCGCGGGTGAAAGCCATATCCACTTTCTTAGTTTTTCCAACCATAATACCCAAACTAGCCACAACTCGAGCATCCGTCAAAGGCTCAGAGGGAGCCCCGGAAAACCGCAGCCACACCTGAGTGAGGGGCTTTCCCTTAGGCTCCACCTTCTTCCACTCGTGAAATTCCACAATGCATTTAGTACCAGGGACCTTGCACAACCCAAAGCTCAGCAACCTCTGCAAATCGTCCACCGTTGGGAATTCAACCCTAAACATATTGTCCTCAATATGGACAAGCTCCCACTAAAAATCACCTGGAGCCAGTTCCTGAAGTCTCTACACAATCTGAGCCTCAGAAACCACTCCCTAGGTAGCTTTCACAATTCCAGTAGTCAAGCTCTGCATCTCTACCAGAATCTCTCTCGCAGCCGGGGACTCAAAGAACATCAGCTCAGCACAATATACTCCATACATTGTAAGAGCCGGAACCTGATCACGCAAAAGCGGGAAATCCCCCGTGGCATGTGCTGGCTTACCACACGAATCGCATAGCTCCGCCACGCACTCAGCAATGAAGTGACCCTTCTCACCACATCGATAGCATAGCATCTTCTCCTTCTTACGCGCCCACTTGGACGCTCTCTCAGACTCTGTCCTGTCACCTGCCTCAACAGAAACACCAGTAGCAGGAACCTCCACGTTGGCCAATGCTGTCACTACCTCCATCGCCTGGCTAGGCAGTTCGGTTGACTGAACGGGATCGGCCGCCACATCAGTAGCCTGATGGTCAACAACGACCGGTGGCGGAGGCTGTCTGCGGTACCGACCACGACCACCACCACGACCACCACGATGACCACGGTAGCCACCTCTCTGCCGGTAGTCCGGGCCTGAAGCTCCCTCGACAAAACCACCCGGAGGGCCGAGAAATGGTCTCTCGGCAGCACCATCACTCTGCCAGGCATAACCACGTCCACCTCCCGTAGACGACGATCCACGGTGTTGGCCATCCCCATAAGCATCATATCCATCATCCCCCCACTGTCCTCGGGGCGGATCATTAGACTCTCCAGCAACCGCGTTCTGCCTCGTCTACGTTGGGCCCGATCATTTTTGCGTCGGCCTCGCGACGTAGTGCGGCGGTAGCGCAGCACGAGGCTGCGGCGGAGCAGCACCACGCCCCATAGCCGCAGGTGTCGGTGGCCTCGGCGGAGCAACACCGCTCCCCGCAGTAGCATTAGCCGGCGTGGGAGGCCGTATTCCACCACACCCGACCGCCGGCGACACCCCCGCCGTCAGCGCTGGTCGCGGGCCGAGCGGAGTTCCCCGTCCAGCATTCCCCGGGCCCTAAAGTGGCGGCTGAGAACCAAGGCCAGACCCGCCCCGACCCGAGGTGGCAACAGCAACCGGAGTCGGCGGTCTCTGGCCGTTCACTCCACCACCACGACCCACGGCAGTGGGATTTTGCACCGGCCAGCGCCGGCGGTCGCGGCGCACCCTGCACCGCGCCCCCGCGTCCAGCCCCAGCCGCCGGCAGCGTGGCAGTGGCGCGGGCGGTTCCCAGCAGCGTAGCCGCCCCACCGCGGCCAACCCCACCCGCGGCGGCGTTCTTGCCTGGCGGCGCGGTTGACCCGCGGCTAGCCATGGCCAGGAGGGAAGGGATGCGCCGAGCTTTACCAGCGCCACACGCACGGAACCCCGGCTTGCCGCGTCTCGGAACCCTAGACCGACCAGACAATGGCGGACACAGAGGAGAAGCGATCGAACGCGTGCATGGGGAGGCGCAGCATGGACGTATAGGGGTCGGGTTAGCCTGGGCCACATACCCAGCTAACCCTGGCCCGTCTATGCTCTGGCCCAACTCATCCAGAGCCGGCCCAACTGCTTGCGCTCCCAGCTCGTGGCCCAATAGGCAATTCAAACGCAGCGTCCGCTTAGCGGAGATCCCGATCGCCTGAACCACCGGCGATGACGCCACAGCCGCCGCCGGCGTCCTAGACGCGGTTGGCCGGTGCGCATTCTTCTTTCTCTTAACCATGATCCACGATTCCGGCCTAATCAAATCAAAAAGAGTAAGATTTGGAAGACTTACCTTCGGGAGGGGACCTTTCCATGGTTTGATTGTCGTCACCGATGTTCTCCGGTGAACTACGCGACAGATCATTTCTTTCTTCTCTCCTGCGTGCAATCCAATTCTTGTCGGATCATCAGGTGGCAGAACACTATCGATCATTGTTGCCACTTCATCTTCGTCGTACCCTGAATTAAAAAACTCACATATGAGATCTGACGGAGTCGGAGACGGTGGAGAACCCGCCGGGATCCCATCCCCGTCGTCGTCCGCATCCTCCTCATCCGGATCGGCAAGAGCCCAGAACCGGCCTCCGACTCGCCGGCCATCACCGGCGGCTAGGGACGGCGCAGCCGCGGCCGTGGCCCCGGTCGCTCACCTAGTCGCCCATCCCTCGCCCTTCTCAACACCAATCTCCTTCTCGTTATGGTAGAGAGCGATCAATTAGTTTCCCCATTGTCTAGTGTATGAATAAGTTTGGATATAATATTAATAGGTGAGAAACCAATCAGCGACCTCTTTAAAAATGGGGGAGAATTTCACTTCCCCGGCCTCTTGTAACACCCACGATGCGGCTATATCTCCCACGTGTCGGAGCACGACTTAGAGGCATAACCGCATTGTAGGCAATGTCACAAGAGGGGTAATCTTTACACATCCCATGTACTGAACAAGAAAGAGGTACAGAGTTGGCTTACAATCGCCACTTCACACAATACATGAATATAGCATTACATCATCCAGATACAAACAAGGTCCGACTATGGAACCAAAATAAAAGAAGACCACCCCTAATGCTAGATCCCGAATCGCCCCGACTGGGCTCCACTACTAATCAACTAGAAACGAAACAACTCAACGCACACGATCTTCATCGAGCTCCTCCTTGAGCTCGGTTGCGTCACCTGCACAGTATCATCGGCACCTGCAAACTAGTTTTGGAAGTAATCTGTGAGTCACGGGGACTCAGCAATCTCACACCCTCGCGATCAAGACTATTTAAGCTTATGGGTAGGGTAAAGGTATGAGGTGGAGCTGCAGCAAGCACTAGCATATATGGTGGCTAACTTACGCAAATGAGAGCGAGAAGAGAAGGCAAAGCACGGTCGTGAACTAGAAGTGATCAAAAAGTGATCCTCAAACTACTTACGTTCAAGCATAACTCCAACGCCGTGTTCACTTTCCGGACTCCGCCGAGAAGAGACCATCACGGCTACACACACGGTTGATGCATTTTAATTAATTTAAGTGTCAAGTTCTCTATAACCGGACATTAACAAATTCCCATCTGCCCATAACCGCGGGCACGGCTTTTGAAAGTTCAAAACCCTGCAGGGGTGTCCCAACTTAGCCCATCACAAGCTCTCACGGTCAACGAAGGATATTCCTTCTCCCAGGACGGCCCGATCAGACTCGGAATCCCGGTTACAAGACATCTCGACAATGGTAAAACAAGTCCAGCAAAGCCACCCGGATGTGCCGACAAATCCCGATAGGAGCTACACATATCTCATTCTCAGGGCACACCGGATTGTCCAAACTTCTGGTAGGCCAGCCCAGAGTTGCCTCTGGTGGCCACCGGCGGCTAACAAGTTGGACCAACACTCAGAGGAGCACTGGCCCGGGGGGGTAAAATAAAGATGACCCTCGGGCTCCGGAAACCCAAGGGAAAAGAAAAGGCTAGGTGGCAAATGGTAAAACCAAGGTTGGGCCTTGCTGGAGGAGTTTTATTCAAAGCGAACTGTCAAGGGTCCCCATAACACCCAACCCCGTAAGGAACGCAAAATCAAGGAACATAACACCGGTATGACAGAAACTAGGGCGGCAAGAGTGGAACAAAACACCAGGCATAAGGCCGAGCCTTCCACCCTTTACCAAGTATATAGATGCATTAATTAAATAAGAGATATTGTGATATCCCAACAAATATCCATGTTCCAACATGGAACAAACTTCAATCTTCACCTGCAACTAACAACGCTATAAGAGGGGCTGAGCAAAGCGGTAACATAGCCAAACAACGGTTTGCTAGGACAAGGTGGGTTAGAGGTTTGACGTGGCAATATGGGAGGCATGATATAGCAAGTGGTAGGTATCGCAGCATAGCAAAAGAGCGAGCAACTAGCAAGCAAAGATAGAAGTGATTTCGAGGGTATGGTCATCTTGCCTGCAAAGTTCTCCGAGAAGACAAAAGCTTGATCCTCGTAAACGTACTCAACGGGTTCCTCGAACACGAACTCGTCCCCCAGCTCTACCCAAGGCAAAAACACAAGCAAAGGGGACAACAATCAACCACGGTGCAATGCGCAAGCAACATGATGCAAAACATGTCATGATATGCGGGTCGTGATATGCAATGCATATGCATGCTCCGGAAGGAAAAGATTGAACCAGGCCTCAACTTGGCAAACCAACAGTGCCGCTGGAAAGATGAGGTGATTTCGGTCGAAATCGATATAAAGATCACCAGAAACGGATGCACGGTTAGCAAATGGCAAGCAAAACAATAATGGCACAAAGTTGCGATTAACAGCATGATGCCATCTAAATGCATCAAGGAAAATAAGCTATTGCACTCTAACATAGCAACAAAGCACATGGCAGTGATTTACTCAAGATGCTTGACAAAAGATGAACACTGAGCTACGGCTAATTCACACAATAGCAGGTTCAAACAAGTATGGCAAAAGTGCAAAAGATAACAGCATCTCAGACTTAGTGAAAATAACAACATGTCAGGAATTAACATCAGGAAGCAATGTTTAGAGCAAGATATCAACATGCTACAGGATCATAACATGGCAAAGTAAGGCATGGCATGAAACTACTCAAAGCATATAACAAAAGTCCTTTACTCACCATAAGCCAAAAAGGATCAGAAGATATGATGGCACCCATGTAAACATAGCAAGTTTCGTTAACAGATTCAGACTTAGCAGAAAACTGGACATGGCATGAACAGAATTATGAAGGCATGTTTGCGAGCTCGATGCACTCACCACAAGGCATTTCATGACAAACTAAGCATACACCCAGCAAGAAGATATGATCAAGTAGCTAACCATGGCAAGAACAACCTCATAGCATGCATGGATCAACTACAACAACCTCGGCAAAATTGCTTAACACGTAAACAATCTACCAGGAACATTTATAGCAAAAGTAGAGCAATATTGAGTCATGCTAGGGTACTCCATAATTTCAAACAAAGACATGGATGGATAGAACGTAACAATATCTCAAAATCATCCTTACTGAACATGCTCAAAAGAGGCATGGATCACACTGTAGCAACATGAATACATGGCATAAAAATAACATCAGGGAAATTACTTAGAAGAATTCTAAGTCCCTGAAATCAGCAACATCACGAGAGCTACTTTGCATGCTTGTTCTAGTCACCACATTGCTCACAAAAATACATGGCATACACCCCTGTAAAGAGGGCATGGCATAGCCCAAAACACATGTAGGGCTCAAGTTCATAGGAGGCACACAATAATCATGGCAAAAATGACAAATGCTCATAAACTGATAAGAATCAGGAACTAACATTTTATAGCACTCTTGCAACAGCATTTTAGGCATCAAGATGGACTCAAATGAACATGGTGCAATGGAATGAAATGAAGAGGACATCCAGACGAACAATTTGATATCGCATGCACGCAAAACGGAGCAGCGAGCACAAAGTTATGACATGATGAAGGAGGCATAAAAATAACGTAGATCTGGGACTTAGTGGAAATTATACCCCTCCGAGAAGTCAACGGGATGGAGCGGTGCGGGACGAAGGAATCCGGGTCGGAGGACGCGCCGTTTGGATTGGTGAGGTGGTGGATCTGATCCACCCGCGGTGGATCCAGCCGGGACGAGCTCCGACGAGGAAATCCGGCGAGGGGTGGCTGGCGTGGCTGGCCGGAGTTGCCGGGGACTGCGCGGGACGGGCGGAGGAGGCCGGCGACGGGCGGCGCACGGTGGCGACGGAGGCGGAGGCGCGGCGATGGAGGCGGAGTTCCGGCGAAGAAGGACGACGACGAGAGGGCGGCGGTGGCCGGAGCACGGCGAGACGGTGGCGGGGCGCGGAAGGACGCGGGCAGGCGGCGGCGGCCGGATCCGGGCCCGAGCGGGCCTCACGCGGGCTCCGCAGGCCGCGACGCGGTGGGGAGGAGCTGGCGACCACGTGGCGCGAGGGGAGTGGACGACGGCGGCGCGGTGGTGAGGTGTTGGCCTCTCATTGGCCGGAGTGATGTGGCGGCGGGGGTGGACGCGTCCGGCGCGGATGGACATGTCCGGCGGCGCGGAGGGAGTTGGATCTAGGGTTTGTACTGCGTGAAATTTCGAGGGGAGACACATATTTATAGGTAGAGGGAGTTAGGATAGTCCAAATGAGGTGCGGTTTTCGGCCACGCGATCGTGATCGAACGACCGAGAGGATGGAGGGGGTTTGGATGGGTTTTTGGCCACTTTGTAGGGGTGTTGGGCTGCAACACAAACGAGGCATTTACGGTTCCCCGATTAACCGTTGGAGTATCAAACGAAGTCCAAATGGCACGAAACTTGATAGGCGGTCTACCGGTAGTGAACCAAGGCCGCTTGGCAAATCTCGGTCCAATCCGAGAATGTTTAACACCCGCACACGAAAAGAGGCAAAAAAGGGGCGCCGGAGGGCATAGGAGCGCCGGATTGCAAAACGGGCAACGGGGAAAATACCCGGATGCATGAGACGACCACGCATGCAAATGTGATGCACATGATGACATGATATGAAATGCATGACACGCAAACAAATGACAAGGCAACAACAGCGAATAACTGGAAGACACCTGGCGCAACGGTCTAGGGGCGTTACACCTCTGCACCAACTAGGGATGCATACAACCATTTTTGGCATGAGTACCAAGATAAACATGGTCCTCAGAATTTTTTTTAAATGAGTATCAATATATTTTTTGATAAGTGGTTCCACCGCACACCAAACTTGATCCTTAATAAATGGAGGGAAACCCCAGTGCATCACCTGTCAATTCTAGGAATTGAACTCGGGTCGTTAGGCTGCACAACCGCCTTCCCTCCTTCCCTGTCATGCGCCACCCAACACTGATGGGAGGCCGCCGCCTTGAGTTTTCATTGGCCTTGCTGCAGGTCAGAGGTGGTCGAGCTCGACCCGTGCGAAGGAAAGCCGCCGCCAGCTCCGTGAGGGTGGTTTTGGCGGCGTGCTGCCGGAGACGGGATGGTCAACGGGCAGGCCGCCGCGGGCAGGCTCCTCAACAAGTTGGCCAACACAATTCGGTTCTTAGCCATGTACTATATTGTCGAGAAGGCCAACTATGGCCACCCTCGGATGTTCATGGGGCACCACATCCTCTACAACGCAGTCATTAGTTGCTCCAATAATTTGGACTGATTCAGCCACAATTATTTCATTCTCTTTGCTAACCACAACTACATGCTCCTGTAAATGTAAGTAATACTAAAGTTTTGTAGTTGAGATAATGCTATTTTTTCCCTATGTTCTGCTTAGTTTGCGACCATGGAACTACCGGTCTTAAAAGGTGTAAGCAAGCAAAAGAACCAGTGGAAAATGATAAAGCCATATGCTCATTTGACAGGGATGCAACAAACATGGCAAAAAAAACTGAGTAGGAGATCATGAAGGATGATGCCAACGTAGGCCAAGTCAGGATGCCACTAAGATTGGTACAATAAATTTAGTAACTTCAAGTGTCCCCAAGTAAAAGCGGAGTACCGTGGGCGCTTAAAAAATGGTCAACACTAGCAAGTTAGTTTTTTATCTGTGCTTTACAAGTTATGTTTTTTATTCCTTCACAAATTCCATCTCTTCTACAAACCACTTTCATAAATTTTTAATCATGCCATAATATATATGCAATGACTACTTTGCAAGAAATGCAAGTTTTTCTCTTTATATCCTTCAAGATACTGCAATATGTGAGGTGAAACTTTTGTCTTTGTTCTCATGTGGAAAATTGAGTGTGCCACTGCATTACACTGTTATCAATTATTAACTTATTTCTTTATGACATCATCTTCATTAATGTTCCCAAGTAATCTTATATTCCATGTACTAACCAACATGGTTGTCCTTTAACATGGGATTTGTACTAGAAGTTCCCAGTTTGATATAGATTATTTTGAGCAACACTTACATTGAAATATAGTTTTGCAAAGAATTCTTCTGGAAAAGTATTGATTTTTTTCTGAATTTGAAGCCTGAAGTTCATCTATTTTAGTTCACCTGATCAACTAGGTCACCTATGTTTCGAGCTACGAGGCTTAATCGCATGGCCCCGTGGCTGATCGATCAGCATGCTACAGCCTGATTTACACACACAATGACACGGTGCAGGGTGAGCCTCCACATGTACTTACTGCTCAGGTTGTTTTTGTCATATGCAGGTTCAGAGCTTGTGATACGAATCAAAATGGTGAAGTTTCAAAAAGTTATGCTTTGTGCATGATGGCTCTCCTGTATCTATGTTTATCTCTTTCAAATATTCTGATCGTGTTGCTTTTAGCATTTTTGGTTTGTCACTTGCTTTGTTACATATTTTTTTACTAACAATATGCATTTCATTGGAGTTTGATGGTTATTTCTAAAGTCTGAATTCTTCATTGTTGTTACTGTTCATATGATATTTGTTTGTCTAGAATTTTTGTTACTACTTAATGCATCTGAATATATGTGTTCAGACATGAGTATGATTTGAGATTAAAAATTACTCTCTCCATCCCATAATATAATAACCTTTTTTACGCTATACTAGTGTGAAAAACACTCTTATATTATGGGACAAAAGGAGTACAATAAATCCAATAATGATACACACGCTTCAGTGTTTTTCACTTCAGTTATTATTCTTTTGCGGAATTGTTGATCACTTCAATTTAACTAGCCAACCTGAACGATGCTTTGTTCCGTACATTCTTCTGTAGAAATTTTAAATATGCATTTGCTAATAACTATTTTGCCCTCATAAGCTGCTCAGATGTTAATTTTCCTCATTGCTATGTACTACTCTGTTCCATAATGTAAGACGTTTTTGTAAGCTAGTTTAACTTACAAAAACGTCTTACATTGTGGAATGGAGGGAGTACCATATATGAGATTTTAGCAAGATATTACCATGTATGCTCCTTTTGATTTTCAACCGCGTGGGCAGGACATTATCTTCCAGAAAATGATCATCATGGAACTTCTTATTCACAGATTTTTCTGATGTAGTACAGACACGATACGTGTACCTCCTATAGTCCTATATCCTTTGCACATATCTTTTTCAGTTTTATTTGATTCTGTTCTTAGGTTCCGAAAACTGTAATGCAAGTCTTTGAGTTTTCATGTCCATCTCTGTTTGCACATCAATATTGTGCATTTCTATAATAAACATAACTATCATGTTTTCTTTTCCAAGTGATTCAAACAGGCCCTCAATTCTATTTGTTTAACAAAATCAACACCAAAGATTCAAACGGGCTCTTCTATGGGCACAGCGTGTCGCCGCGCTTCAGCTTGCTAGTTTGTACAATTCGGTTCCTGCTCCAAGGTGTGAGACTTCTGATTCGTGCAGAGTTATACTCCCTCCGTCCAAAAAAAGTTTGCCCCAAATTTGTTCTTTAAATGGATGTATCTAGCATTAACTTGGTCTAGATACATTTATTTGAGGGACAATCTTTTTCAAACGGAGGAAATATCCACCTATGGATACCATCTTGATGATGCATTCATTTTTTCTCATGTTCGCAAATCTGATGCTGCTGTGGTTGCCCTTTCGCGGGTGTATGCCATACTGGGCACAGGAGAAGAGCTTTGAAGTGGTTCGCTTTGCCTCTAATCGTCTTTCTCGTCCAGCGCCTTCACTCTCCCGTGCAAGATAGCTCCGTGGGTGGTGGCATACATCAAGCATGCGGCCAGCGGATTCTCATCTTTGGTCTTCAAGCATGTTTAGCTCATGTGTTAGCTATAAAACTTGTATAAAGGGACAAATGCATTTTTGCCCTCAGTCGGAACCACCCCACGGATTTTGCCCTTACTTTTCATCTCTGTTCAATTTTACCCTTAGATTTGTCTCTGAGGTTGTCCGAGTGCCCTTTGACTATTTAACCAATACTATGAAAATTCATAACAGATTCATATAAAGATATCGAAAAGTTTAGAATGACATTATCTTTATGTGCATGTCATTTGCATTTAGAAAAAAAAATACCATTTAAACTACATGAGGTTATTAATGTTATAAACATTATTAAAAATAAGAAGGTATAAACAATACCCTTTTTCATGAATGAAAATTACAAACAAATCTAGGTGATGTTTTTTGAACATCCTAATATCTTTTTTGCATTCTTCAAAGTTCATATCAACTTGCTATGAATTTTCAAGTGACTTTGACTATTACTTTGAAACTTCATAACTTGATACGAACTCAGAACAATGAAAATAAGATATCATGATGTTCAGAAAACATCAAGTACATTTGCCTGCAATTTTTATTCCTATAAAAACTATTATTTGTACCTTTTTATTTTTAATAATGCTTATAAGATTAATAACCTCAAGTAGTTTAAACGGTACTTTTTCATGAATGCAAATGGCATGCACATAATGGTAATGTCATTTTGAACATTGTGATATCTTAGTTGTCATTTTGAACATTTTTGCATTTTTATGACTTCGTATGAATTTGTTATGAATTTTCAAAGTATTGGTCAAACGTTCAAAGGAGACTCCTCAGAGACAAATCTAAGGACGAAACTGAGCAAAGCCGAAAAGTAGCAAAACCCACGGGCTGGCACAACTAAAGGCAAAACTGTAATTGTCCCTTGTATAAACTATACTGGTCTGTGTGTTTTTCTTTCTAATACGAATTGCATCCAGGAGTCATTGTAACTTTGTTACTTAATCAGAAAAAATGCCGACGCTCACTAGAAAGAAGGCATGTCAAATTTTCGCAAACTTCTTGAATATGTTACGTAATAGTTCACTGTACAAATTATACAACAAGAGCTCTTTGGAGCTGTGAGTTTAACTGTCCCATAGGTATTCCCTCTGACTGTAAAGGAAAAAAAAAGACCTGAACCCCCCTGGATCTCGGAGGGGAGCAAGCAAAAGCCGGAAAAAAACCATGATTTACTCATCAGTCGTTACACGTTACCTTCTTCCCGTGGTTAGCATTCGCACTGGAACGTGGAGCTCGGAATACATCTGTTATCGGGGGCGATCTTTCGAACACCTATCTCACCGACTGCTCGGACTGCTTGAGGGGATATATGTATTCTGTCCATCAGGTTTACCTTGGGTGCCTCGAGAATCGCCTTTGGGGGTGACAATGCCCACTGCATTGCCCAGATAGCAAGAGGCCGCATGTATACCAGCGACCTGTAATGCCCATCTGTGGTCCATCCTTCCGGTGTTTGGAACCAATACCTGCAGTACCACAGGAAACTCGAGTGACATTCAGAACACATGGTTTGGCACGCACACTGATGCTGCAAATTGCTGGTGCAAAGTAACAGCTACCAACACTAGATAGATTATTATGGACTTCTTTTTTCTTTTCAAAAAGAGGGTAAAAACACCGACCTCTGCAATAGATTATTATGGATAGCAGCATAAGCAAGCAGTAATAGAATGAAGAAACAAACGGTAACTGAGCTTATGATTATGAAGGTGAAATGCTGCCAAACAATGTGAAAGGCAGCGCTTACCCGTATCCATCTTCTGACCAGCCGGCAAGAAATATTCCTTCCGCAGTGATAAAACCTTGATGCTCCATCCCATGGAGTAGCATGTTTGCTGCAACACCGTATGTAACACCAGTCCAGATTTCCCGAGACTGCATGCATGTCTCATCCACCTTTCCCTTGGGAGTCATACCATTTACAGCTCCCATCCGTCCTCCTTTTACCTTCATAACATTGAATTCAAATATTTTCTGCAGAGCACTTCTTATTTTGTGCTCATCAAAAATTGGGGGCAAGCCTGATGATGCGGCGTACCACTGTCCTGCGAGCTGATCAGCCTGAATGGACCGGCTATTGCTGCTTGTACCACTGTCATAATTGAAATAAGACCCATTCCATAACTTTGCCTCGTACACTGCTTTAGCTTTCATAAACTTCAGCTTGTACTTTTCAGCGTATGGACGATCCCCAAGACGATGAGCCATTGTAGCAGCAGCTTGAAGTGCAGCAAGCCAGAGACCACCACAGTAGGCACTGATCCCGTGAACAGTCCAAGCATCATAGGTTTGATCAGGAAATCCATCATTCTCAATGAGACCATCACAATCGCGATCAAACTGATCCATGTAGTCCATTGCTGCACAGACTGCAGGCCATACATCTCTACCAAATGTCATATCACCTGTGGCAGCAAAGTCTCTGTACACCTGGAGTACAAACTTGGGATTTAGATCTTTCCATTTGCTTGTATCATGTATATTGTAGGCATTCATTTCGTGCCATGGATCATGCGTTCCTAGGTCATGAGGAACAGCACCTTTGACTTTACGGATTCCTGAGGTGCCATCAGCCAAAAATTTGACTCTCCGCCGATCTTCATACAGAACAGCATCAGCAAAATCGCGTTGAATACTCAGCTCTATCTTGGGGAATAAATCAAGGAGAGCAAAAGAAGCATAGAAATGCACATCATACGTGTTCCACATGATGTATTCCACTCCCTCCAGGTACAAGAATTTACCGACATTTTCAGGGCCATCCTTGGAAAGTAAATAAGGAATCGGTTCCTGCAACCTAAGTCCACTGGTTTGTTCAGGCATCTGTGATCCATGAACTGCTGTATACATTGACACGCTTCGCTCTTCACCATTAGGCAGGTCATCTCCATCAGAGACTTGCTCTGCTGCTGGCTTGACATGGTTATCTTTAACTGATTCTGATTTAGTGCCCTTCTTTGAATGTTTATGTTGGTAAGCAGGACTTGATTCACTAAACGCTGGAGGTTGACCATCTGCATCATCAGAAGGAAAGAACATATACATAAGGATGGGTACTACACATGGAAGGGGTAGGTGCTAAAAAGGAACTCTGGCAATTGCAATGTAACTTTGAGAATAAAAAGAATAATGCAACACAAAAGTAGGAGGAAACTATCCTCGTGACCGTAGTTTAAAGGGAAGACTAGAACAGTGAGTGAACCGGTCGAGAGACTGGCTCAATTGTTCGCTGGTTGGATCGCCAGCTAGGATGGTTCAATGCGGATAAAACCATCATATTTTCGTTGATATTTAAGCTAGTTCTAGAAAAAACTCAGGTTGCATGGGTACAAATAATATAAGCAGTACTTCACCAATAAATCACAAAACCAGCTCAGCGCAATTGCCGATTAAGGTCCAGAGTTCGAACCCCGCCTGATATACATCATTCAATTTTTTTAAAGTTCTCTGCAAAAATAGTCTTCTAATCTTATTGAACCGGACAAGATGTTGGTTCGGGTTTTTCAGTCGGAACGCCTGCCCGGTTCAGTTTTTGAAACTACGCTCGTGACATCCAGTTCTTATACTATGCTAGGCATAAAACCATTGAGAAGTATTGATACGACATACCTGTCCAAACAGTTCCCCCAGCTACCAGAAAATAAAGCTCGTTAAAAAGGGTGAACTTGTACCTGCAGATAAGACTTTCACTAGTCAAGATTTAGTTTTTGTGTAAGAGGAAGTTAAGACATCAGCTATCATTGTCTGAAGAAACAAAAATATATTATTGAGACAGAAGTACAGAGCTCCACTGGTCAAATAAATTATTGCGTTCAACCCATGCATAACAACACCCAGGTAGGGATCAGCAGGCCGCTACATGAATTAGAATAAGCTTACACAGAATGAGTTAGATGCATTCAACAATGGTAACAGACAAAGGTCGAAACAATCATATGTGATGCCTAGAACAATAGAGGAATGATAAGACAAATCTGCCAGATGACCTGAGTGTGGGATTGGGTACATATAGATTTAAGTGAGAGTTGAGAGAATAACTAGGAGACAACAGGTTGATTCTTCTTGCTTGTCTCAAAACATAAACAAAACTGCAGCCTTATATAGTGAATGTCCATGCCTTTGACTCTCCTGGTCATGGTTCTAGATATTGGGTGCATCGGTCAATATTGCAGTATCGGTTGGCTGCCGATATTGTGCATCGGCCGATATATCCGTTATCTCAGCCACAATATCGGTCACATTTGCCAATATCTGGTCATACCACTCCTTTGGGGCCAAACTGACACAAGTCCAATATCCAATGTTTTGAACCTTGCTCCTAACATGATATTAGACTTATAAGACCTCTTATGCAATAATATAATTTCCCAATGGTCTCCTCTTTCCTGTTTACCTGCTGCTGCAACTCCTTGCAAAACACTGAGGACCATACCTCCGGACGGAGGGAGTACAATTATCTACAAAGTTTAGACTTGACCCATTTTTTAAATAATTAAGCAAGTTATAAAGTTACACCGAACATGCTTTAGAGGTGCAATGCACAGCTTGATGATAATAACTATATACAAGCACAGCAGGAGACAAAGCTTATACCATTCTGGGAGTTTTTCATCCTTGAGTATGGGGTCTTGCCATTTCTCGATCTCTTCTTCCCAAAGTCTATATTCTGCAAAGCAAGGAAAGGTCATACAGCAGCATATCCGAAGGCAAATAATTAATTGATAAGTGAATCAGTAATGCAAGGACCAATACTGCACCTATCACAGCAACACTACAACAGTTCTGTTGTCAATCTATGGCCGGATATTCAATCCAACTATGAATTACTACACTGCACTTAAAAGTCTAGCAAGTGACAAGAAGCATACTTGTTAAGGCATCATGTACCAAATGAATAGATGATGATCTTTCAGAAGTTCCATAAAATTCGGTGTATCTCCTGCAACATGAGAAAATATATAAGTTATCTCTCATGATTAGGCATTACAGCATACTAACAGTTAGTTGCACATGAACTAACAGATTCACTTGTTAGGTACCACCGTACTGACTCTGTATTCCTTCATACAACCCCATAAAAACAAAAAAAGGAAAGGCGTCTGATGTGTTCAATGTGAACATACAACTAAAAAATGGGTACTCCAATGAAACATTTGACCATGTTGTAAGTGTTGCTTTATAAGTAAAACTTTGTAGATAGATGGCTAGCAGAATGTACATAGAATTGACAAAGGTGTTTTCCCTTTTGTTGAAGCAAAAGAACACTCACCTGTTATATGTGCACCCCTTCTGAAACTTCACTTTAGGTGAGGACCAAGCCAAAGCAAATGCCACAGTACACCTACCATGCGGCTCCACCCAAGTCGATGCCGAGACAGCGGCACAAAGTGTCTCCCCTGAAGAAGAAGGCATACTACAACCAGCATTGAAATTTTCCCGATTGAAGTGGCCATCCTGAGGAATTAGAAAAATGGAACAGAATAAAAATATTAGCTTCATACAGATATATAATATGTTACTAGTGTAAATACGAGAACAAATCAAGAGATAAATGGTATGAAAAATCAGCCACCACACTGCAACATTGAAAGAAAGAGGTATCAGTGATTTACCTTTGACATGGTATCCCACATTTCCTTCGCCGAAGCATGGTTCTCTCCAGAAAGACCAAAAACAGGCAAGACTGTCACGCTCACATTCTGAGTTTCGCAGGCAGCAATAGAGAAAGTAACTGGAGGATTATCCTTTGCTGTTCTGCAACATACACCAGCTTGTCATCATGCAGATGAACAACATAATGCAAAAGAATTCATCAACTTGATGTCATTATTTGAAAGCAGAGGGTTTGGAACTCACTTGTGATGCAAAAGCACTCCTGACACTCCGTCATCCCCACTGATAACAGTTATGAGATCATACAATTGAGTACCAATGTTTCAGAGGGCCAACAGACACACAAAGGTATATTAACAGATCTACTTACATGAATGGTTCATTGAAGTGGCCTCCTGAATGATGAGAAAAACCTCCAATGGAATTCTGTATTTGATAAGATATGTCACTAAAAGCTCATCCAATTTTCGCACTCTCAGTTCTACTAACAAATTAAAGATCAAATAATAGTTGAGTGTAAAGTTCTGAGATTTCAATAATTGTATCTTCGAAACAGTTTTTAACTCCTTTTTAAGGGATAGAACCTACAGCAAACAGTTATTTATCCGTTCCTCTACACCAGGAATAATAATGAAAAATGCATAACCCTCAGTTTTGGTATTTCTTTAGTTGTAGCAGCTACACGACCAGTTATCTATGTATTACTACACACACCAAACTCTACAAATATATGATACGCATGATTGTGGTTATTCTAAAAAAAGAATTCTACAAAAACATCTGCCTCCCACACAGACTTGATTTCAAATGAACATCAAGCACTTCTAATCCTGAACCTCGGGAGGAGAATGTTAGGGTATTTATCAAGATGCGCCATGATGTAAGGGACAGCAGTTACTACTGGAGATGTCTACCAGTTTTTATATTCAAAAATGGCTCTGCCAGCGATAATACTGTTGCATCAGTAGTGTACATAAGCTTTAGTTGTATACTTACCGCCCATGTCATCAACAGGCTCACTTTTGCACGGTCTCTCCCGGTATTCACCAGCTATAATAAATATAACAAAAAGAAGGAATGGCCAAGTAAATATATCAGATAGAAAAGGTTTATTTGTATTAATACTAGCATCTCGGCATGTAAAACATATATGAAACTCAACTGGAACTCGTGTACGCAATATCACTATTCATTTAGCTGCAATGATGTAACATCCCAAAATTTTGAAAACCACAGCTGTAACTGGAGATGCTTTTGTATCTATTATATTCTGAAACATTGGCGTTGATCCTGTGATGGAAGTGATACTTCAATGTGGACAGACCATATCAAAACTCTACTATCAAGGGAATATCTTATCTGAAGTTGCCATTAAACCTGGGAATGGTTTGGATTGGAACCGCAGTTTCAATTTGGTTTCTCTACTGAATCCTCTTTGGATGGGTTTAAATGGGCTGAGCCCCTAATATAATCTGGCGTGGTTTGGGCTTTAGGTATTACGGATTAGTCTGGTTCAATTTGGACACCTACAAATCGGTCTCAAACAGTTTCAACTCGTGGATAGAAACCGGTCTCTCGACCAAAACTGTACGAGACCAATGCCCCTAGCCTCGACAGTCATTGCCATGCGGTTAGCACCCGTCGGGCCGTCGGCCGTCGCCGCCACCGGCTGGAGCTCGCTCATCTCTCCTCCAGCTTTCCGACCCTTGAAGCTGCCCAATTTTAGTTGCCTCCAACGTCCCAAGGCTCGAGTCGTCGCCGTCGCCATGGAGCTCGAGTCTGTCTCCGCCGCTGCCGTTGGTTTCGAGTGTCGAGTCGTCTCCATCGCTGCGGGTTTCAGTCTCCTCATTGGCGTCCAGAGCTCGGCCTACAGGTTCTACCTCCCGCCCACACCGCTTCCCATAGAAAGATTCCTAGATGAAATTCAGAAACTCCACACCTGCATATATGAACTTGTCCACGGCACCTACATATATGGACTTGTCCATGGTTTCAATCTGTGGATTCAGTCCAAAAATGGAACCAGTTTTGGTTTGGGTTGGGTGAAAAACAAGTACAGATTGGTTTGGTTTGGATTCTAGCAGAATTTTGTTGGATCGAGTTGGTCTGGATGCTGCCCGTGGAGTCACCTGATTTGGGCTGGCTTTAGTCTGGATGATAAACTATTCACAGGCTTAGTTGCCATATTAAGTTTGACAACGTCTTTCAAGTATAACATATAGGGAAATAGAACATAAGAGGCTATGTGAATACATCTACTGCAGTCTGGAGGTACCAATTTAGAATAAGACAATTGAGCAAGTCACGTACAGTGTACACAAACACAGATGCCGGAAGACTGCTATCCTTGTAATCATGAGGAATGAATGGTGATATCTGGCGGCATGAGATTTTAAGGTCTGGATCTGGCTCGCCTGCATTCATGGGAAATTCATAACCTTTAGTTTAGAGAGCATGTCTCTCAGCAATCAACAAATGCCATTATCAAGTTTATAATAGCAAAGCTGGGAAGTGAATTATATTCATTCTACAATCAACACATAAGCTGGCTTGGCAACATTACACTGAAGTGCAACAGCGAACTGGTAAACTTCCCAAGAAAATAAAATTAATGGTACGAAGTTGGAAAACGTGTGTGCCCACAGTTCCATAGTGCCATACCATCGTAAATAGTCCAGGCCCTAGGAAACAATGCATGGTAGGTAGAGTGTTGACCACTCAGGTTCCAATCCCATGATGAAATTCCAGAGTCACTACTTTTCCTGAAACCATCGAAGGCATCAAGCCATCAGCAAAGTGTACTTTATTCTGCGGAGGACATAACATTACAAAACAAAATCTAGACTACACAAATTGGTGGAGGTTCATGAAGCGAGCCATGCTGCTTCCACAAGATTATCTTGTATAACCAAACAGCACACAATTGCAATAACGATATCCTGTATCACAAACTTGAACAATTTTACTTACAATGTTTGTGCGACATCATTGGCACTTGATAACAGACTACATAAATTAAATGCAACCAACTGATGCAGATTGTACAAGTTGACCACATAAATTCCATAAATCCATAAAACGAGATAAAGAAGAGAGTCCAGGCAAACCAGAAGAACAGATGCAAGAAGGCAGAGTATACACTGGTTTGGCTAGGAAGTGATTGCGAACAACATTGCCAAAAAAAACAGTCTGGACTCTTAAAAGGCACACAAGATGTGTACATGCTGAAGCTAAGTCAAATAATCAAAATTTCAGTCTGGATCCGCAAAGGATTGCAAAATTACGGTTTGCTCATGAGTCATGGCTAGTAAGCTCGAACCAAATAAACCAGGCTAAAAACTTACTTTAAGCCTTCATGGTGTCCAGGAGCCAATACCGATGAGTATTTTTTATTCCCACTGTCTCGTGATACAAATATCTGAAAGAGCATAATATTAAGGAGAAATCAATATAACAATGTTGTGAGAGAAATTGATACAGTGATACTGGACAGAGACTAAAGTAAAAGGCTGAATGTATAGATGATGTATGTTTACATGCCAAAACACACATAAAATACAAGCCTGCTCACAAATATACAACAACGAAATGGGAAGTTCATTTTTCAGCAACCAATAAGGAATCCGCACAAGAATGCTGTCAATGTACAGCCATTAAAATACATGGAAACGTGATGTCATCTTATATCAACATTTATCCCCCAAAACTGCTAGCACCAACCAATTTCACAGATGAGCACAGTAGCAACAACACAAGAAGTATGTAATACTCAATAAACTAAATGTCATTAGCTGGCAACAACAAAGATAAGATGAAAGCATTACAGAAAACTGGTTCTCCATGACCGGCGAATTCTCGCACAAACCAGGAATGATGTGCCAATTCTTGAACTCTCCCCTGAATCCTCTTGAAATGCTACCACTCCTGCGAACGCAATCTACTAATATCAAAATCTAAAGCCTACATGATGTGAACACAAATGAAGGAGATTAAAGACAGAAACAACAGTCCAGGAAGTCATACCCCATCCCTCCGAGCGGCACACCCTGCGAAGCCGACGGCTTACATCTCTCTCTTGTAAACGGATCAATAGGAGCTTTCTGCAAAAGCACAAATGCAGGCCCCATTCTGTTACCACACAATCTTCCACTGCAATACTACACAGTTTTTTGAAATGAATTTGTGCTAGAGAATATTACCCTTCCATGGGAAGCCTCCTCACGGACATATGACCAAAGCCTCATCCCGAGGGTCATCTGACAAATTCGGATTGCAAGAAAAAAAATTAGCAGCTACGGCAAAAAATTGAACGAGGGACAGAAACCAAACGCCACAATGACCCACAAGCTACTTATGGAAACCAGCCCTTGCAACATATACCATCTTCATTGCTTCCATGAAGGTGACGCTGAATTCCTTGAGTAGGTTGGCGTGACTGTTCAACCTCCTCCGCCATGCCTGCTCCGGCGGCGACCCGCCGTCCAAATCCAACTGCAAAAAATTCCAGCACCACACGATAACATCAGTACACTACACCGGTGCGCACACACCACAGCTCAAAGGAGGCACCAAAATAGCGAATGAGAAAACAAAACTCGCCGCAATTGAGACGCGAGCTCGCCTCACCAGTTGCAGGGCGGTCCGGCCCACATACTCCTCCGGCGGCCACGAATTCTTACGGCTGTGGAATAGGTGGCCGCTCACCATCTCCGCTCACCCTCCAATGCCACAGCCTCCTCCTCACCTCCCGCGCGATCCGTCCCAGGCCCCGGCCGCCTAGCAGAGGCCCGAACCGGAGGCCCAGGCGGAACCAGGAGATCCACAGGTGGCAGGCCGCCTCATGAGCTCCTCCGAGCGCGTGGATCCGAGCCCCCGGCGCTGCTCTTCGCAGAGACTCCGCGCCTCGATCCGCCGCCGCCGGCGACGGCCGTCCTCTTGGAATCGATCCGGCACGGCCGCTAACGAGGGCCCGCGCGCGCTGGCTCGATTGGACCTAGTCTGATCGAAGCGAAACCCTGGAATGGAATTTGCGCGCTTGCTCGCTCGAGGTCCACTTTTTGCTGCTGCTAAGCTGTGTTGGCGGGTGTGGTGGGAGAAGCGCAGCTGCGAGGAAGATGACGAGGAGGGGAAGTGGAGGCTGAACTTTTTGAGAGGGGGAGGAAGGAACGAAGGTGGCTAACTGGCTACGTATGTACCCGCCGGTATGCGCTTATGGGGTGGTGATAGCAGTTATCCATCGGGAAAAAACTTGATGTGTCCATTAGCAATATAAAATTTGTAAAAGTCCCCGAAGCACTTAATTTAAATTCCCCATATTTCTCTGATCCCAGGGAAATAATTATGTTGGTCTAAATCTCTTCTCTATCTTGATTTTATTCAAGTTTCTGTCTAATTAAAAAAAGGAGGGAGTCCAACCAGCCCAATACCATCGCCAAACCTAAATTTTCCACATTGATCGACCTACCTACCCCAATTAACCCTAGAGCCAGGGAGACCGATCCCCTCATCTTCTCTCTCTCGTCTCTCCATCGGCCCCCTCCAGCGTCGTCACCGCACGCACATGCACACAGGGAGGGGGGAGCACCCCGCGCCTTGCCTCGCGGCCAGCCCCGCCAGCACCGGCGCCGACGCCTCCTCCTCGGCACCTTCCTCTTGCTCCTCTTCTCCACCACCCAAACCTCCTCCTTGTTCCATTTCTTTGAGTACTCTTTCTTCGGCCTCTAGGATGTGAGAGCAGCGACATCTTTCTTTGATTTATTTGGTCTTTGTAATCGATTCCCGATTCGCTTTCTTTGATTTCTTTGATCTTTGATAATCGATTTCTGATTTGTGGTGTTGCAATCTGCTCTTCTTTATATGTCTTGCCAGCTTTGTTTGATCGATTATTCGATCCATCGTTTCCTTCCCCTTGTGAATAAGAGTATTCACTATGCCTCATCCTCTTCATCTCTGAATATTCACTATATCTCATCCTTGTCACCTCTGTTTTCTGATTTCTATGATCTCTTATTGAATCATCAATGTGTACCTATATGAACCGGTGAGATTATGCGTAAAGAAGCGATGTGGTATTATTATTTAGCCAAAATTATATAATTTTTTCAGCATGATCCTAGGAAGGCAAGCAAAAAGCCCATCAGCACATGAGGCCCGGTCCGGGCGACGTAGGACGCGGCACGAAGCAGAAATACGAAACATTTTTTCTTTCACTTATTTAC
This sequence comes from Triticum aestivum, assembly GCF_018294505.1. Taxonomy (NCBI): domain Eukaryota; kingdom Viridiplantae; phylum Streptophyta; class Magnoliopsida; order Poales; family Poaceae; genus Triticum; species Triticum aestivum. The sequence continues at coordinate 263,710,671 of NC_057794.1, forward strand.
CAGACTGCGGGTTAATTACTTAAAACCATAGGGGACTTTTTGCAAAATTACTGACGACGGACGGGTAGAAGCATTATTGACTTTATTAGTAGGTATAGATATAACGTCCTCCGATCCAAAAAAGTGCCGCGGCTTTAAAGTAAAGTAAGGTTGAACACATTTTTTCCCGATTAGAGGGAGTAATAGCTATTGAAATCATATACAACAAGATTTGTAGATTGTTGATCCCACTTGTAGCGGTATAATAGGTACTCATCTCCGTTGTTGCATGTAAATGTTGATTAATGGTGTCCCGGCCTAGGGGTCCCTAGCCTGGTGATTGGGCTGAGGACCCCTGGATCAGTTTCGTCCTGGGCCACATTGGGCTAGCATTGTGACCCCAGGCTTTGGCGTAACCCTCTTCAGGTTCTCGTTCACATGGCGTCGTTCCGCAAGCTACCTACATAGCTCGGCGATCGCGATTTTCATCCGCCAACTCCTGCATAAACAAACAAAGGGACAAAGTAAAAGCCCGGGGCTACAATGAAGATTACACAAAGACAATTATTCGACGGGCTACAGGACCTAAGTCTGGTTCCCCTTGTCAACCACACTTAGCCTCGAGGGTTACCACTACTACCAATACCGTTGCATGATAACTTACCAAGTTCAGAGCAAATGAAACTCACCATAAAGCCCAGCTCCACCGAGTTGCCCAGCTTCCAGATCGAAGAATAGAAGGCCTTCATAGTCGTTGTGGCCTCGTCCACAGCGGCCTTGGTGTCGGGGTTGAATCTGGCGGATCTCGGGTAGGGGGTCCCGAGCTGGTGATCTTGGCTAGATGGTAACATGACAAAGAGGGACACGATGTTTTATTTTTAGCCAGGTTCGGGCCCTCTCGAAGAGGTAAAACCTTACGTTCTGCTTCTGTTGTATTGATTGTGGATGGGGTACAAAGTACAAGATGATCTACCTCGAGATCGTATGTGACTGTCTCTAGCCCTACGGTCTAAACCTCCCATATAGACACCGGGGGTACCTAGGATTATATGTAGGTCGGTTACATCAAGCGATAAACATGTCGATGGTTCAAATGTGTCTTGAAGTATGCGCCAAGTTTTCGAAGGATTCCATCTTGGGTACACCATGGGGCATGGCAAATGTGGCCCACCTATCAGTTGTCTGGGGGTTCCTCGGCCCAACCCATGATTGGGGGCCGACGTGGTCAGCACTCCTAGTCCAGGACACCATCACTTGGTCTCCAGAGGCACATTCAGCCCCAATTCACTCCCTTTCGGAATGATGACAGCGTCGACACCACTATAGAGTCTCTGGCACTCTCCTATTCTTCTTCTTCTGCCCTGCCTCCTACCCCTCAGTGTCGTGCTGCGCAGCATCAGTGACGGATTGCGGTGAGGATGCCGGATAGATGGTGGAGGAACAAGCCCAGTCTCCCGCGACACCATGGGGCGGCAATGCGGCCTCGGGTACAGACCCATAAGCATCTACCTCACTTGTGGCCTTTGCAGCGTCAGGACCAGAGGCCCCAAATTTCACCTCGCTAGCAGCAAGCTAGCCAGGGACCCGGGGCTCGGGTGTTGACGCCTCTACGCCCTCAGGATCGGTTGGAGGCAGGACATATGCAAACCATAAAGATCCCTAAAGTTCAATGAGCAAACACTGAAGAGCAAGACACATACAGTCTCCAAAGCGTCGGCTTCGAATGGCGTACCCTGAAAGCCAACCCTGGCCCCTTGTAGGCTGGACACAGGGGCTTCGTCAGTGGCCCCCCTAGACATTTAGGACCCTGGAACCTGTTGGGAAACGTAGTAGAAAACAAAAAAAATTGTCATACGATCACGATCCAGGAACACTATGAAGATGCATTAGAGGTTTAGATCGGATCGTTACCAACTTCTAGTTGCAGCGGAAGAATACTTGGTGTAGATCGTTGATGAAGGCCCTCACATCGTTCATGAACGATCCCTCGTATCGAATATCAAAAGCACGACCTCTGTATTGCAAGCGTACAGGCTTCACGATCCGGCAGTGCTTCGTCGTCCAGAGCTAATCGTCGTCGAAGAATTAGAAGGAGAAGAAGAGAACCACACATGGCTTCTCTATTATAAGGATTAGAGAGATCTAGATCTAGATCAAATCTATAACAAAGATTAGAACTAGAGGAGGGCACCCAAGTGAAGGAAATATGCCCAAGAGGCAATAATAAAGTTGTTATTTATATCTCTTTATATCATGATAAATGTTTATTATTCATGCTAGAATTGTATTAACCGGAAACTTAGTACATGTGTGAATACATAGACAAACAGAGTGTCACTAGTATGCCTCTACTTGACTAGCTCGTTGATCAAAGATGGTTAAGTTTCCTAGCCATGGACAAAGAGTTGTCATTTGATAAATGGGATCACATCATTAGAGAATAATGTGATTGACTTGACCCATCCATTAGCTTAGCACGATGATCGTTTAGTTTGTTGCTATTGCTTTCTCCATAACATATACATGTTCCTATGACTATGAGATTATGCAACTCCCGAATACCAGAGGAACACTTAGTGTACTATAAAACGTCACTTGTGACTGGGTGACTATAAAGATGCTCCACAAGTGTCTCTGATGGTGTTTGTTGAGTTGGCATAGATCAAGATTAGGATTTGTCACTCTGTGTATCGGAGAGGTATCTCTGGGCCCTCTCGTTAATGCATATCACTATAAGCCTTGCAAGCAATGTAACTAATGAGTTAGTTATGGGATGTAGCATGACGGAACGAGTAAAGAGACTTGCCGGTAACGAGATTGAACTAAGTATTGAGATACCGACGATCGAATCTCGGGCAAGTAACATACCGATGACAAAAGGTAACAACATATGTTGTTATGCGGTTTGACCGATGAAGATCTTTGTAGAATATGTAGGAACCAATATGAGCATCCAAGTTCCGCTATTGGTTATTAACCAGAGATGAGTCTCGGTCATGTCTACATAGTTCTCGAACCCGTAGGGTCCACACGCTTAACGTTCGATGACGATCGGTATTATGAGTTTATGTGTTTTGATGTACCGAAGGTAGTTCGGAGTCCCGGATGCGACCACTGACATGACGAGGAGTCTCAAAATGGTCGAGACATAAAGGATTGATATATTGTATGGCTATATAAGGACATCGGAAGTGTTGCGGGTGGTTTCGGATAAAACCGGAGTGCCAAAGGGTTACCGGAACCCCCCCCCCCCTCGGGGGGGGGGGGGACTAATGGGCCTAGATGGGCCTTAGTGGAGAGAGAGGGGCGGCCAGGGCAGGCCGCACGCCCCTCCCCCTTGAGTCCGAATTGGACTAGGAGGGGGGGCGGCGCCCCCCTTTTCCTTCCCCTCTCCCACTCCTTCCTTCCCCCTCCTAGTAGGACTAGGAAAGGATGAATCCTACTCCTACTAGGAGGAGGATTCCTCCCCTCCTTGGGCGCCCCAAGGGCCGGCTGGCCTCCCCCCTTGCTCCTTTATATACGGGGGCAAGGGCATGCTACCTCTTGAGCATGCGTTGGTTTTTCCTTAAAGATGAAAGGGTGATGCAGCAAAGTAGCATAAGTATTTCCCTCAGTTTTTGAGAACCAAGGTATCAATCCAGTAGGAGACTACACGCAAGTCCCTCGTACCTGCACAAACAAATAAGAAGCTTGCAACCAACGCGCTAAAGGGGTTGTCAATACCTTCACGGCCACTTGCAAAAGTGAGATCTGATAAAGATAATAAGATAAATATTTTTTTGGTATTTTTGTTGTATAGATTGGAAAATAAAGATTGCAAAATAAAAGGCGGCAGAAATAGCAAGTAAATAGGAAAATAATATGATGGAAGATAGATCCGGGGGCCATAGGTTTCACTAGTGGCTTCTCTCAAGTCGCCTAGTACCTGCACAAACAAACAAGAACCTCGCAACCAGCGTGATAAAGGGGTTGTCAATCCCTTCACGGCCACTTGCAAAAGTGAGATCTGATAAAGATAATAAGATAAATATTTTTGGTATTTTTTGTTGTATAGATTGGAAAATAAATAGTAAACTAGAACTGTAGATTGGAAACTTATATAATGTAAAGTAGACCCGGGGGCCATAGGTTTCACTAGTGGCTTCTCTCAAGATAGCATATATTATGGTGGGTGAACAAATTACTGCCGAACAATTGATAGAGAAGTGCATAGTTATGATGATATCTAGGCATGATCATGAATATAGGCATCATGTCCGTGTCAAGTAGACCAAAACGATTCTGCATCTACTACTATTACTCCACACATCGACTGCTATCCAGCATGCATCTAGAGTATTAAGTTCATAAGAACGGAGTAACGCATTAGGCAAGATGACATGATGTAGAGGGATAAACTCAAACAATATGATATAAACCCCATCTTTTTATCCTCGATGGCAACAATACAATACGTGTCAATTCCCTTTCTGTCACTGGGATCGAGCACCGCAACATTGAACCCAAAGCTAAGCACTTCTCCCATTGCAAGAAAGATCAATCTAGTAGGCCAAACCAAACTGATAGTTCGAAGAGACTTGCAAAGATATCAAATCATGCATATAAGAATTCAGAGAAGAATCAAATACTGTTCATAGATAATCTTGATCATAAACCCACAATTCATCGGATCTCGGCAAACACACCGCAAAAAGAATTACATCGAATAGATCTCCAAGGACCTCGAGGAGAACTTTGTATTGAGAACCAAAGAGAGAGAAGAAGCCATCTAGCTAATAACTATGGACCTGAAGGTCTGTGGTAAACTACTCACACATCATCCGAGAGGCTATGGTGTTGATGTAGAAGCCCTCCGTGATCGAATCCCCCTCCGGCAGATCGCTGGAAAAGGTCCCCAGATGGGATCTCACGGGTACAGAAGGTTGCGGTAGTGTAATAGTGGTTTCGTGGCTCCCCTGGATGTTTTCAGGGTATAAGAGTATATATAGGCGAAGGAAGTAGGTCGGTGGAGCTACGAGGGGCCCACGAGGGTGGGGGGTGCGCCACCCTACCTCGTGGCCGCCTCGTTGCTTCCTTGACCTTCACTCCAAGTCTCCTGGATTACGTTTTTTCCAAAAAAGATCCTCGCGAAAGTTTCATTCCGTTTGATATTCCTTTTCTGCGAAACACTGAAGTAGGCACAAAAACAGCAACTGGCACTGGGCCTTCGGTTAATAGGTTAGTCCCAAAAATAATATAGAAGTGCATATTAAAGCCCATTAAACATCCAAAACAGATAATATAATGGCATGGAACAATCAAAAATTACAGATACATTGGAGACATATCAGCATCTCCAAGCTTAATTCCTGCTCGTCCTCGAGTAGGTAAATGATAAAAACAGAATTTTTGATGTGGAATGCTACCTAGCATAATTTTCAATGTAATTTTATTTATTGTGGCATGAATATTTAGATCCAAAAGATTCAAGACAAAAGTTTAATATTGAAACAAAAATAATAATACTTCAAGCATACTAATAAAGTAATCATGTCTTCTCAAAATAACATGGCCAAAGAAAGTTATCCCTACAAAATCATATAGTCTGGCTATGCTCTATCTTCATCATACAAAATATTGAAAACATGCACAACCCCGATGACAAACCAAGCAATTGTTTCATACTTTTGATGTTCTCAAACTTTTTCAATCTTCACGCAATACATGAGTGTGAGCCATGGACATAGCACTATAGGTGGAATAGAATGGTGGTTGTGGAGAAGACAAAAAGGAGAAGATAGTCTCACATCAAATAGGCGTATCAACGGGCTATAGAGATGCCCGTCAATAGATATCAATGTGAGTGAGTAGGGATTGCCATGCAACGGATGTACTAGAGCTATAAGTGTATGAAAGCTCAACAAAAAAAACTAAGTGGGTGTGCATCCAACTCGCTTGCTCACGAAGACCTAGGGCATTTTGACGAAGCCCATCATGGGAATATACAAGCCAAGTTCTATAATAAAAAATTCCCACTAGTATATGAAAGTGACAAAATAGGAGACTCTCTATCATGAAGATCATGGTGCTACTTTGAAGCACAATTGTGGAAAAGGGATAGTAGCATTGCCCCTTCTCTCTTTTTCTCTCATTTTTTTATTTGGGCCTTTTTTCTCTTTTTTATGGCCTCTTTTTTTGTCCAGAATCTCATCCCGACTTGTGGGGGAACCATAGTCTCCATCGTCCTTTCCTCACATGGGACAATGCTCTAATAATGAAAATCATCACACTTTTATTTACTTACAACTCAAGAATTACAACTCGATACTTAGAACAAAATATGACTTTATGTGAATGCCTCGGCGGTGTACCAGGATGTGCAATGAATCAAGAGTGACATGTATGAAATTATGAACAGTGGCTTGGCCACAAATACGATGTCAACTACATGATCATGCAAAGCAATATGACAATGATGAAGTGTGTCATAATAAACAGAACGGTGGAAAGTTGCATGGCAATATATCTCGGAATGGCTATGGAAATGCCATAATACGTAGGTATGGTGGATATTCTGAGGAAGGTATATGGTGGGTTTATGGTACCGGCGAAAGTTGCGGGGTACTAGAGAGGCTAGCAATGGTGGAAGGGTGAGAGTGCCTATAATCCATGGACTCAACATTAGTCGTAAAGAACTCACATACTTGTTGCAAAAATCTATTAGTTATCGAAACAAAGTACTACACGCATGCTTCTAGGGGGATAGATTGGTAGGGAAATACCATTGCTCGTCCCCGACCGCCACTCATAAGGAAGACAATCAATAAATAATTCATGCTCCAACTTCATCACATAACAGTTCACCATACGTGCATGCTACGGGAATCACAAACTTTAACACAAGTATCTCTCAAATTCACAACTACTCAACTAGCATGACTCTAATATTACCATCTTCATATCTCAAAACAATCATCAAGTATCAAACTTCTCATAGTATCCAATGCACTTTATATGGAAGTTTTTATTATACCCAGCTTGGATGCCTATCATATTAGGACTAATTTCATAACCAAAGCAAATTACCATGTTGTTCTAAAGGACTCTCAAAATAATATAAGTGAAGCATGAGAGGTCAATAATTTCTATAAAATAAGACCACCATCGTGCTCTAGAAAGATATAAGTGAAGCACTAGAGCAAAATTATCTAGCTCAAAAGATATAAGTGAAGCACATAGAGTATTCTAATAAATTCCGATTCATGTGTGTCTCTCCAAAAGGGTGTGTACAGCAAGGATGATTGTGGTAAACTAAAAAGCAAAGACTCAAATCATACAAGACGCTCCAAGCAAAACACATATCATGTGGTGAATAAAAATATAGCCTCAAGTAAAGTTACCGATGGACGAAGATGAAAGAGGGGATGCCTTCCGGGGAATCCCCAAGCTTAGGATTTTGGTTGTCCTTGAATTTTACCTTGGGGTTAATTGGGCATCCCCAAGCTTAGGCTCTGGCCACCCCTTATTCCAAAATCCATCAAATCTTTATCCAAAAGCTTGAAAACTTCACAGCACAAAACTCAACAGAAAATCTCATGAGCTCCGTTAGTATAAGAAAACGAACCACCACTTTAAGGTACTGTAATGAACTCATTCTTTATTTGTATTTGAGTTAAACCTACTGTATTCCAACTTCTCTATGGTTCATGCCCTCCGGTGCTAGCCATAGATTCATCAAAATAAGCAAACAACACACGGAAAACAGAATCTGTCAAAAACAGAACAGTGTGTAGCAATCTGTAGGTTTCGAGTACTTATATAACTCCAAAAATCCTGAGAAATTAGGAAATCCTAAATAATTTGTATAATGATCTGCTGCAGTTCGAATCAGTATTTTATCTCTCTCTGGTAAAAAATGAAAAATATTCTCATGAGCACAAACTTTCTGTTTTTTTCAGCAAGATCAAATAACAATCACCCAAGAAGATCTTAAAGGCTTTACTTGGCATAAACACTAATTAAAACATAAAAACACATTCATAACAGAGGATAGATGATTTATTTATTACTAAACAGGAACAAAAAGCAAGGAACAAAAATAAAATTGGGCTGCCTCCCAACAAGCGCCATCATTTAACGCCCCTAGCTAGGCATAACAACAAGAATAGATCTAGGTATTGTCATCTTTAGTATGCAATCCATAGGTGGATCTCATAATTTATTCATAAGGAAATTTAATTTTCTTTCTAGGAAAGTGTTCCATGCCTTTCCTTAACGGAAATTGGAATCTAATATTTCCTTCTTTCATGTCAATAGTTGAACCAATCGTTCTAAGAAAAGGTCTACCAAGAATAATAGGACATGTAGGATTGCAATCTATATCAAGAACGATGAAATCTACTGGAACATAATTCCTATTTGCAACAATAAGAACATCATTAATCCTTCCCATAGGTTTCTTAGTGGTGGAATCCACAAGATGCAAATTTAAAGAGCAATCATTAAATTCACGAAAACCTAGCACATCACACAAAGTTTTTGGAATAATGGAAACACTAGCACCCAAATCACATAAAGCATAACATTCATGATCTTTAATCTTAATTTTAATAGTAGGTTCCCACTCATCATAAAGTTTTCTAGAGATAGAAACTTCTAGTTCAAGCTTTTCTTTATGAGATTGCATTAAAGCATGAACGATGTGTTTAGTAAAAGCTTTGTTTTGATCATAAGCATGAGGAGAATTTAGCACGGATTGCAACAAGGAAATACAATCTATCAAAGAGCAATTATCATAATTAAATTCCTTGAAATCCAAAATATTGGTGAAAGGATCAATATGGTTGACTAGAGGGGGGGTGAATAGGCAACTACCAATTTTTAACTTTTCTTTATCAAATTAAACTTCGCATCAAAGTAGGTTGTCTAGATGTGCAACTAGGTGAGCAACCTATATGATGCAATAACAACAAGCATACAAGCAAGCAAGAGGAGTAACACTAAAGAGCTTGCACAAGTAAAGGTAAGAGATAACCAAGAGTGGATCTGATGAAGACGAGGATGTGTTACCGAAGTTCCTTCCTTTTGAGGGGAAGTACGTCTCCGTTAGAGCGGTGTGGAGGCACAATGCTCCTCAAGAAGCCACTAGGGCCACCGTATTCTCCTCACGCCCTCACACAATGCGAGATGCCGTGATTCCACTATTGGTGCCCTTGAAGGCGGCGACCAAACCTTTACAAACAAGGTTGGGGCGATCTCCACAACTTAATCGAAGGCTCCCAACAAAACCACGAAGCTTCACCACAATGGACCATGGATCCATGGTGACCTCAACCGTCTAGGGTGCTCAAACACCCAAGAGTAACAAGATCCGCTAGGGATGAGTGGGGGAATCGAAAATCCCTTGGTGGAAGTGTAGATCGGGGCCTTCTCAACCACTCCCGAGCAAATCAACAAGTTTGATTGGCTAGAGAGATAGATCGGGCGAAAATGGAGCTTGGAGCATTTAATGGAGCTTGAGCATTAATGGAGCTTGAGGGGGAAGAGGTAGGTCAAAGGGAAGAAGGGGACCCCCTTTTATAGTGGGGGCAACAATCCAACCGTTGCCCCCACCAACCAGCCCCGCACAGGGCGGTACTACCGCTAAGAGGGGGCGGTACTACCGCTAGGTCGGCGGTACTGCCGCTCCAGCCAGCGGTACTGCCGCGCAGAGAAGAATAGTAGGGAAAAGGACCCAACGCGGTACTACCGCGGTGGTAAGGGCGGTACTACCGCTCCTGAAACGGTATTACCACCTCTACAACCGCAACTAGTGTGGCAAAACCCGACATGAGAAAAAGAGCCCTCGAGTCGAGGCGATAGGAGCCAGATAGCCCAGCGGTACTACAGCAGCGGGGTCACGGGCGGTACTACCGCTGCGGAGCGGAACTGTCGCTTGTGACCCTTCGGCCGTACTACCGCTGGTAGTGCGGTACTACCGCTGGGACACAGAAGAGAGAGAGGATCTCTTCAAAGAGGCTGAGGACGAGGCGATGGTGCCAGGCACCCCAGTGGTACTACTGCTGTGGAGTCACGGGCGGTACTACCGCTGCGGAGCGGTACTGCCGCTTGTGTCTCCTCAGTGGTACTACCGCTGGGACCCAGACAGGACAAAGAAAAGAGGAGAGATCTCTTCAATGGAATGGAAAACCTCGGAGGGTGAGGAGCTGATGTGTACGTGTTGATTCCACCCATGCAATACCCCAGTGGACCCCCTCTTGATAGTATGGTGCCCTCTACGCAACTAGTCCACCGAGAGAGAAATGAAAGAGCTACACCATCTTGAAAGACACTCCGAAGGGAAGAAAACGTCTCGTGCCAGGGATGAATCTGTGAACTACTCAAAGCACATGATTAGTCCGCAAACATGTTGTCATCAATCACCAAAACTACCTTGAGAGAGATATGCCGTAACAATCTCCCCCTTTTTGGTGGATTGATGACAACTAGGGATTTGCACAAGAAAAGATATAAACGTAAGAAAACTAAGAACTACAAAATATAGACGGGCTCCCCCAGAATGTGTGCGCCTAGAAAGAGGAGCAAAAGGAAAGCAAGACACACACATCCGGATCAACACTCCCCCTATATTTTATAGTCCAACAAACCTAAGCACAAGATATATGAGAGAAGAGTATATAAAAGGACAAGCATGCAACTCATAATATACTACAGTACTGAATAGACATAAGTAATAAGGTAGCGATAGGGAGCATATGTCTCACACCATATGTCTAGAACTTAGGTCTCACAGGCACCAAACCAAACCAAACAAAGACACCGAGAGAACACACAAGAAAACACAAGACGACAAGATGACAAACTCAAAGCTCGCCAACACAAATCCCTACACTCTCCCTTTGGCAGTGAGACACCAAAAAGAGAAAAGAGCGACGCTACGACTCCAGGTGATGGCAAGCTGAGGATCTCGAACATCATATCTCAGCGTGATCGTCTGCATCTCTGTCGTTGGTCGAAAATTGCTCGGCGTCGGAGTCGGTCCAAGGGTAATGCTGATGAATCCACTCCTCCTCTTCAATGATCTGACCCTCAGATCCACTGGCAACTGTCGCTCCCATCTGACGCATGAGCTCCTTGTGGCGCACCCTGGCATGCTTCTCCGCCACATGAGTCATGTACTGACCATGAGACTCCATGCAGAAAAGCTTCTTCAACTTGTGTTTAAGCTTCTTCGCCCATGAGGGTTTAGCACTAGAGGGCCCAAGATCCTCCTCGTGATCATCAGTGGTTGCCCCACCCTCGGTCTCCATGGCAGCAGCAGTAGCAGCAGCAGACGGACCCCCGGATTGAGGTGCTGGGGTGACCCAATTGTCCTTCTTCCTCAGACGCTTGATCTCATGGGAAACCAAGTCTCCAGTTTCCAGCAACACTCTGGGATAGATCTGTGCCCAGGCCCTCTCAATGAGCCTCATGATGAATGGAACATATATCGGGCACTTGCGCTCAGACACGGCAGAGAGAAGTTCAGACCACATGACATGAGAAATATCCAGGCTCTCTCCAGTGTTTGCTTCCTTCTCATGCTGACAGAAAAGGAGCATGTCCACGAGGTAAGAGTGGACCATATCCAGATTCCCGATCCGAGGGAAGAGAGTCTCACGGAAGATGCGATGAAGAATGTCCAGATATGGAGACAGCTCATAGGTTTTCTTCTTGGCCTTGAACACATCAAAATAGATGGCAAACTGAAATCGGTTCCAGAACGGGCGGTTGACCAAAGTGGGTTCTTGGTCCACCTCATAGGGATTGCGACGACGCCTTTCCCAAAACTCCTTGTTGGTCATCTCAGTCACAGTCTTCCCCTTTGGCTTGGTGGAGGATCTCTTCGAGTGCTGAGGAGGTGGAGGAACACTTGCGGATGCACTTGCTGGAGGCGGTTGGGTGCTAGAGGAACCACCGGCTGGCTCAGAGGTGCGGTAGCGGTTTGATGTTGCACGCCCGGGGTTGATACGGCGAGCTTGATGCTCAGGATGTTCATCACCTGGAGCCAAACACAAGAACACGCAAAACAACCAGAAAGAACGAGCATAAGCCAACAAACACAACAAAAGGATCAAAGAAAAGGCAGGAATATGATGGAGCTTGGCAAGCAGCGGTAGTACCATGACATGCTCGCGGTAGTACCACTCCAAGCGGTAGTACCGCTCCAAAGAGAGCGGTAGTACCGCTCGATACGGGGAAACAACAGTTTCTTGCTACCGTGGTCAGATCCGGCACTACCGGCCTGCCAAATTCAAAAATATTCCTACCAAACTCTAATCAAGATAGTCTAGTTGCCTTCTCCAACCTACTCAAGCCTAGATTTAGCCAAAAATCTAGATATGCAACCACCATTGCCCCTAAGAACAAGATTTAAAAAACGAGACAAAATGAGAGAAGGAACGGGGGCAATACCGGCATCCATGGCAAGAGAACGAGGTGGGGATCGACTCCACTGAAGGAAATGGAGAGGGATGCCCCGGAGACGGAGATCCGCCCGAGCCCTCCCGCAGCGAGAGGAGGCTGGAGAGAGGAAGAGGAAAGACAGGGCGAAGCGAATGGGTATGGGGGAGAAGAAACCTCCCCCTGCCCCGATATAACCCCCTGGTCCCATCCCTCAGTGGTAGTACCGCGCACCACCAGCAGTAGTACCGCCCAGTACGCCACGGCAACCAAACAACACGGCTTAGCTCAAGGAAAAACAAAACGGCAAGAAAAGAGAGCACACCAGCAGACGGCCAAGACACACCTCTTCAAGAGAGGGCGGTGGCCGAGGCCACCTATGTTTGAGTCAAGAGGTATGGCGCCGTGAAGATTTTAACCTTGAGCCCATGACCAAAACTCGTCTTTGAAGCACAACTACCATCAAACAATGGCTAAAGAGAAAGACTTGATCAATTTATGCATAATGAGGGGAGGGAGAGTTCATTGAGAGAACAACACTCCCCCTATGTCCATGCCTACACCTAAACTAGACAGCAAATTGAGCATGGTGGGGTGTGCAAGGGTTCAAGCCACATTGCTCAAATCAATGATATTTAGCTCATGCCTTAACTCGCGAAATCTTGCTTCATCCAAGGGCTTCGTGAAAATATCCGCAAGGTTGTCATGAGTGTTGACATAGTTGAGCTCGATCTCTCCTCGCCTAATGTGATCCCGGATGAAGTGATACCGAATCTCAATATGCTTCGTCTTGAAGTGTTGCACCAGGTTGAGAGAGATCTTGATGGCACTTTCATTGTCACACCAAAGAGGCACTTTGTCACAAGTGACACCGTAATCCTTTAAAGTTTGCCTCATCCATAGGAGTTGTGCACAACAACTACCGGCTGCAACATACTCCACCTCGGTGGATGAGAGAGACACACAACTTTGCTTTTTGGAAGACCAACTTACCAAAGAGCAACCAAGGAATTGGCACCCTCCGAAAGTGGACTTCCTATCCACTTTGTCTCCCACCCAATCAGAATCCGAGTACCCTACAAGCTTGAAGTTTGATCCTCTTGGGTACCATAAGCCAAAGTTTGGGGTATGAGCCAAATATCGAAAGATTCGTTTGAGCGCCACATAGTGACTTTCCTTAGGTGCTGCTTGAAACCGTGCACAAATTCCCACACTCAACATGATGTCCGGTCTAGATGCACAAAGGTAAAGCAAGGATCCAATCATGGAGCAATATACCTTTTGATCCACCACTTTACCATTGGGATCTAAGTCAAGTTGGCACTTGGTGGGCATTGGAGTGGAAGCCGGCTTGACGTCACTTAGCTTGAATCTCTTGAGCATGTCTTGAGTGTATTTGTATTGATTGATGAAGGTTCCTTCTCTTCTTTGCTTCACTTCGAACCCTAGAAAGAACTTCAACTCTCCCATGGAGGACATCTCGAACTTTGAGGTCATGAGAGCGGCAAATTCCTCATTGAAAGCTTTGTTAGGAGAACCAAAGATAATATCATCAACATATAATTGGCACACAAACAACTCCCCTTTGACCTTCTTAGTAAAAAGAGTGGGGTCGATTAGCCCAACTTCAAAACCACGGTCTTGTAACAACTCGGTAAGGTGGTCATACCACGCACGTGGGGCTTGTTTAAAGCCATAGAGTGCCTTATCGAGTTGATACACATGATCGGGAAAGTAGGGATCCTCAAACCCGGGGGGTTGCTTGATGTAAACCAATTCATTAATAGGACCATTAAGAAAAGCACTCTTCACATCCATTTGTTGTAACTTAAAGTTATGATGAGAAGCATATGCAATCAACATGCGAATGGATTCAAGACGAGCAACGGGAGCAAAGGTTTCACCGTAGTCGATACCCTCGACTTGGGAGTAGCCTTGTGCTACCAAACGAGCCTTGTTGTGAATGATAATCCCATGGGCATCTTGCTTGTTCTTAAATATCCACCTGGTTCCTATGACATTGTGATTCCCGGTCGGTCTTGGCACCAATCTCCACACTTTGTTGCACTCGAAGTTGTTGAGTTCTTCATGCATGGCATTGAGCCAATCCGGATCTTCTAGCGCCTCATAGACCTTGTGGGGTTCCACACAAGAGACAAACGTGTGATGCTCACAATAATTTGCTAATTGTCTACGAGTGCTTACCCCCTTTCTTAAGCTTCCAAGCACATTCGTCATGAGATGATCCTTGGTGGAGAGCTTGGAAGCAACCTTGGTGGCACGACGCTCTAATTCCTCCTCGGGGGTGAGACGAGGAGTGGTCACTTGATCATCTTGAGCGTCGTCTTGGGCTTGTTCTTGTTCTTGAACTTGCTCGGAGGAGAGAACTTGACCTTGGGCATCACTTGATGTGTCAACATCGTCTTGAGCGTGATCTTGCCCTTGGTCATGTTCTTGAGGATGAGGGCCTTCATGTTGTTCATCGGAAGCGTGTGGGCCTTGGGTTGGTGATGGCTCCACTTGAGTGGAGCTTTGTCCTTCTCCTTCGGCCACAAGGGGTTCCTCAATGGGTAGTATAAAGCCAACACCCATTCTTCTTATGGCTTGGGGAGGAATTTCATCACCTACATCACAAGTGCCACTTTGCTCCACTTGGGAGCCGTTATTCTCATCAAACTCCACGTTACACGTCTCCTCAAGTCCCGTGGATTTATTGAGGACACGGTAAGCATGAGAGTTTGTAGCATAACCAACAAATATGCCCTCATAAGCTCTAGCCTCAAATTTAGACAACCGAACACCTTTCTTGAGAATGAAACACTTACACCCGAATACCCGGAAGTACTTGAGGTTGGTCTTGTTACCGGTGAGTATCTCATATGGAGTCTTGTTCAAGCCCTTGCGGAGGTAGAGCCGATTGGATGCATGACACGCAGTGTTGATGGCTTCGGCCCAAAAGTTGTACGGAGACTTGAACTCCGCCATCATGGTCCTTGCCGCATCCATCAACGTCCGGTTCTTCCTCTCCGCAACACCGTTTTGTTGAGGGGTGTAGGGTGCAGAATATTGATGCTTGATTCCCTCATCACTAAGAAACTCATCCAAGGTGTAGTTCTTGAACTCGGTGCCGTTGTCACTTCTTATTGTCAAGATCTTTGCATTGTGTTGACGTTGTGCTTCATTTGCAAAGTCAATGACGGTTTGTTGGGTCTCGCTCTTCCTCTTGAAGAAATACACCCACGTGTACCTTGAGTAGTCATCCACAATCACCAAGCAATACTTCCTACCTCCAAGACTATCGAAGGATGGAGGCCCAAAGAGATCCATGTGAAGGAGCTCCAAAGGCCTCTTTGAATAAATGATAGTCGTGGGAGGGTGAGCCTTCTCATGTAGCTTTCCTTCGATACAAGCACTGCAAGCACGATCTTTAGCAAAACTAACATTCGTTAGTCCACGGACATGGTCCCCCTTGAGGAGACTTTGCAAAGATCTCATATTGACATGGGCTAAACGGCGATGCCAAAGCCATCCCACATCAACTTTAGCCATTAGGCATGTCGCGGTCTTAGTGGGTCGCTCCGAAAAGTTAATCACATATAGACTATTCTCGACATGCCCAACAAAGGCTACTTTAAGAGTCTTGCTCCACAAGAGGGCCACGGTATCGATATCAAAGAAAGTGGCAAAGCCCATGATTGCAAGTTGACGAATGGAAAGTAAATTGTATGCAAGGGACTCAACAAGCATGACCTTCTCTATCGTGAGATCATGAGAGATGACCACCTTGCCAAGTCCCAATACCTTAAACGATGAGGCGTCACCCCACTCGACATTGGTGGGCATAGATGGAACTTGTGCATGTCCACCACCAAGTCCTTGCTTCCAGTCATATGATTTGTAGCTCCGCTATCGAGCAACCATGACCCCCACCGGAAGCAAACACCTACAAGAGATCAATGCTTGGTTTTAGGTACCCATTTTGTAATGGGTCCTTTGATGTTAGTAACAAGGGTCTTTGGAACCCAAATAGACCATTCAATGTATTCATGAAGAGAACCAACAAATTTGGCATAAACATGCCCATCACTAGCACGACATAACACATAAGAAGGATTAAAATCGCCGGCTTTGTTGGGAGGGGTGACATTGCCCTTCTTGACATTTCCACCATTTGCATTGTTCTTCTTCTTCTTCTCCTCGGAGGCACTCTCTCCCTCCTTCACAAAGGTTTGCATGAGAGGAGGAGGTTGTTTAGTCTTGTCATTCTTCTTCTTGTTCTTGGAGTCGGGCACGTACCCAACCCCTTCCTTGGCCACAACTCCCTTTTGGTTGATCAAGAGATCGTTGAGGTTCTTCTTGCCTTGTATGCAAGTCGCAAGACCTCTCTCAAGTTACCCCTTTAGCTTAGCGTTCTCCTCAACGAGATGCACATGCTCACAACACGGGTTAGTAGCATTTGCATTATCAATTAACATCATACAAGGGAAAGTGGCTTTTCCTTGGTTAGCTTTACTTGAAGTTGATCATGAGACTCTTTGAGGCTAGCATGAGCACCCTTCAAGACCTTGTGAGCCTTGTCAAGTAGATCAAACTCCTCTTTGAGTCTAGCAAGATCAACCTCAAGTTCGGCCTTCTTGGAGTTTAGCACATGAGAAACTATGAGGAAATGATCATAATCTTTCTTTAACTTAGCATGATCAACGTTGTGTGACTCCTCAAGAGCCAAACGAAGACCACACTCTTCCTCAAGAGCATTGGAAAGACCCGAAATCTCATCGGCATAGTCACGACTATGCCCTTCCATCTTAGTGATGGTGTCTTCGTGAGCCTCGATTATGTCATTGGCTTCACCAAGTTGTTCCAAGAGAGCAACAAAGTGCTTCTTGGATTTTCCCTTGAGTTTGCCCATAAAGGCCTCAAACTCATTAGCCTCCACATTAGCTCCCTCAAGTTCATTAATGCTATCCGTCGGAGAAGGATGATTAATGATGGTAGTTTTGATGTTGGAGGTTATCTTGTTGGTGGCTTTAGCCATGAGGCACTTGGCGGTGATGCTCTCATTGGGTGAGTCAAAGAGAGACACCCGTGAAGTCGTTGCAATGGCAATGGAGGCCATGGCAACCGACTCATGACCTTCATCATCATCATCATCCTCATTGTACTCTTCTTGTACCACCAATGCCTTGGGAGGAGTCTTCTTGGTGAAGTTGCTCTTGTTGGGGAACAACTTGGCCTTTTCCTTTCGGATGAGCTTGCCACCATTGTCTTCCCTCTTCTCATACGGGCACTCCGCAACAAAATGACTCACGTTGCCGCAGTTGTAGCAAGTCCTTACACGTTGATTGCTCTTCGTGCCACTTGAGTTGTTTTTGCTAAAGTTTGGCCTCGAGTTTTTCTTGCTCCAAAATTGCCTTGAAGCAAGTGCCATGTGTTCATAATACACATACTTCGTATCTTCGGGGTTGCTCTCCTCTTCTTCCTCTTCTTATTCTTCAACGGTGAGCTTGGCCTTCAATGCAAGGTTAGGCTTCTTTGCCTGTTGAGAACGGAGCACCGCATTGTCGGCGGTCTTGTCCAAGATGTTCATGGCCACAAACTCATCCAACACTTCGCTTGAGGTCAAAGTGTGGAAGTCCGGTCTTTGACGAATGACGAAGGACATGGCCTTGTGGTAGGGCATCATTGCCTTGAGGAATTTGCACTTGATCCAATTGTCATCCGTGTCCTTGCTCCCGTGATCTCGTAGTGAGACCGCGAGTTTGGTTACTCTCCGATAAAGCTCACGAGGTTCTTCATCTTCTTTCATAGAAAACTCATCGGCCTCATCTTGCACCACTTCATAGTTGGAGCGTTGAATGCTTGCGCTTCCCCGGTAGAGAGAGACAACACAATGCCATGCATCTTTGGCCAAGGCGAAGAGACGAAGATGAGGTAGGTCTTCTGGTGGAATTGCATCTTGAATGATGAAGAGAGCATTCTCATTGAATTGATTATCCGCGGCTTCTCGAGGAGTGAAGTTGCTTGGATCATGCAGATAGAAACATTCTTCAATGATTCTCCAAAGGTTAGTGTTCACATGATTTAAATGACGTTTAAAGCGGTAAACCCAGGAATCAAAGTCCTCATTTTTCACAATCTTAGGGGGAGGACCGGCATGATTCAAATGAGTAGAAGGAACCGGTCCACCATAAACAAGTGGTGGTTCCACATGAGCAAAGATGTCGGTGCCATTTTTACCACTAGAAGAAGGAGCCTTTTCACTACTAGCTTCCCCCTTGTCGGGGATAGCATCCGTCACCTTGTCGGTGGGGTCACCCACTTTTAACGGTGCGGTGGATAGTTTAAGCCCCTCAAGAAATTTAGTAAACATGCTTTCAACCTCGGTCGTCATGGAGGTCTTCAATGTCTCTAAGGCCACATTGAACTCCTCACGAGAGACCGAGGTTCCCCCATAGCCCGTAGACGAGATCGAATTCACACCGGAGTGTTCCTCCACACCGTCTACGGTATCAACCATACTCTTTGGACGGTAAAGTCCTTAATAAAGAGACGAGGCTCTGATACCAATTGAAAGGATTGATATGGTTGACTAGAGAGGGGGGGGTGAATAGGCAACTACCAATTTTTAACTTTTCTTTATCAAATTAAACTTCGCATCAAAGTAGGTTGTCTAGATGTGCAACTAGGTGAGCAACCTATATGATGCAATAACAACAAGCATACAAGCAAGCAAGAGGAGTAACACTAAAGAGCTTGCACAAGTAAAGGTAAGAGATAACCAAGAGTGGATCCGATGAAGACGAGGATGTGTTACCGAAGTTCCTTCCTTTTGAGGGGAAGTACGTCTCCGTTAGAGCGGTGTGGAGGCACAATGCTCCCCAAGAAGCCACTAGGGCCACCGTATTCTCCTCACGCCCTCACACAATGCGAGATGCCGTGATTCCACTATTGGTGCCCTTGAAGGCGGCGACCAAACCTTTACAAACAAGGTTGGGGCAATCTCCACAACTTAATCGAAGGCTCCCAACAAAACCACGAAGCTTCACCACAATGGACTATGGCTCCATGGTGACCTCAACCGTCTAGGGTGCTCAAACACCCAAGAGTAACAAGATCCGCTAGGGATGAGTGGGGGAATCGAAAATCCCTTGGTGGAAGTGTAGATCGGGGCCTTCTCAACCACTCCCGAGCAAATCAACAAGTTTGATTGGCTAGAGAGATAGATCGGGCGAAAATGGAGCTTGGAGCATTTAATGGAGCTTGAGCATTAATGGAGCTTGAGGGGGAAGAGGTAGGTCAAAGGGAAGAAGGGGACCCCCTTTTATAGTGGGAGCAACAATCCAACCGTTGCCCCCACCAACCAGCCCCGCACAGGGCGGTACTACCGCTAAGAGGGGGCGGTACTACCGCTAAGAGGGGGCGGTACTACCGCTAGGTCAGCGGTACTGCCGCTCCAGCCAGCGGTACTGCCGTGCATAGAAGACTAGTAGGGAAAAGGACCGAACACGGTACTACCGCGGTGGTAAGGGCGGTACTACCGCTCCTAAAATGGTACTACCACCTCTACAACCGCAACTAGTGCCGCAAAACCCGACACGAGAAAAAGAGCCCTCGAGTCGAGGCGGTAGGAGCCAGACAGCCCAACAGTACTACGGCAGCGGGGTCACGGCCGGTACTACCGCCGCGGAGCGGAACTGCCGCTTGTGACTCTTCGGCCGTACTACCGCTGGTAGTGCGGTACTACCGCTGGGACATAGAAGAGAGAGAGGATCTCTCCAAAGAGGCTGAGGACGAGGCGGTGGTGCCAGGCACCCCAGCGGTACTACTGCTGTGGAGTCACGGGCAGTACTACCGCTGTGGAGCGGTACTGCCGCTTGTGGCTGCTCAGCGGTACTACCGCTGGGTTGCGCGGTACTACCGCTGGGACCCAGACAGGACAAAGAAAAGAGGAGAGATCTCTTCAATGGAATGGAAAAGCTCGGAGGGTGAGGAGCTGATGTGTACGTGTTGATTCCACCCATGCAATACCCCAGCAGACCCCCTCTTGATAGTACGGTGCCCTCTACGCAACTAGTCCACCGAGAGAGAAACGAAAGAGCTACACCGTCTTTAAAGACACTCCGAAGGGAAGAAAACGTCTCGTGCTAGGGATGAATATGTGAACTACTCAAAGTACATGATTAGTCCGCAAACATGTTGTCATCAATCACCAAAACTACCTTGAGAGAGATATGTCGTAACAATTGGGTTCATTGCTATGTAAAGTTTTGACCTCTTCGATCCCACTTTTATTAATTTTTGCATCAAGATCTAAAAACTCCGAATCATTGGTACACCTTTTAACTAAAGTTGACTCATCTCCAGTCCATCTTTATCAAGATTCATATTGGAAAACAAAGATTTAATAGTAGACACATCAATCACTTTTAGATCTTCATCATTATTATTTTGTAGATCCTCTGGTTTAGTGGCCATCTTATTAACTAAGGTGGCTTGCTTATCCGAAATTTGACCCACTAAATTTCCAAGATGAGCAAACTGAGGTTTCAAACCATAAAATTCTTTGGTCATATCATCGAGCTCTTTATTCATATACTCCATAAAACATTTTTGTCCTTTAAGCTCATTTATGAAGAAATTATTGTGCTCAAATTGCAAAGACATAAAGCTTCTAACGTTGTTCTCAATTTCTTCCAACCTTCTAAGGTGAGGATCAACGCTTTTAGGCAAGGACATCGGGGCAAGCAGGCACACAAGAGACAAGCGAAAGAAGGCGAATGGAAAAGAGGCGAATAAAACGGCAAGGATGAAGTGGGGGAGAGGAAAACGAGAGGCAAATGGCAAATAATGTAATGCGAGGGATAAGAGTTTGTGATGGGTACTTGGTATATCTTGACTTGAGTGTAGATCTCCCCGGCAACAGTGCCAGAAATCCTTCTTGCTACCTCTTGAGCATGCGTTGGTTTTCCCTTGAAGAGGAAAGGATGATGCAGCAAAGTTGCATAAATATTTCCCTAAGTTTTTGAGAACCAAGGTATCAATCCAGTAGGAGACTACACGCAAGTCGCCTAGTACCTGCATAAACAAACAAGAACCTCGCAACCAACGTGATAAAGGGGTTGTCGATCGCTTCATGGCCACTTGCAAAAGTGAGATCTTATAAAGATAATAAGATAAATATTGTTGGTATTTTTTGTTGTATAGATTGGAAAATAAATAGTAAACTAGAATTGTAGATCGGAAACTTATATAGTGTAAAATAGACCCGGGGGCCATAGGTTTCACTAGTGGCTTCTCTCAAGATAGCATATATTACGGTGGGTGAACAAATTACTGCCGAGCAATTGATAGAAAAGCGCATAGTTATGATGATATCTAGGCATGATCATGAATATAGGCATCACGTCCGTGTCAAGTAGACCGAAACGATTCTGCATCTACTACTATTACTCCACACATCGACCGCTATCCAGCATGCATCTAGAGTATTAAGTTCATAAGAACAGATTAACGCATTAGGCAAGATGACATGATGTAGAGGGATAAACTCAAGCAATATGATATAAACCCCATATTTTTATCCTCGATGGCAACAATACAATACATGTCGATTCCCTTTCTGTCACTGGGATTGAGCACTGCAAGATTGAACCCAAAGCTAAGCACTTCTCCCATTGCAAGAAAGATCAATCTAGTGGGCCAAACCAAACTAATAATTCGAAGAGACTTGCAAAGATATCAAATCATGCATATAAGAATTCAGAGAAGAATCAAATATTGTTCATAGATAATCTTGATCATAAACCCACAATTCATCGGATCTCGGCAAACACACCGCAAAAAGAATTACATCGAATAGATCTCCAAGGACATCGAGGAGAACTTTGTATTGAGAACCAAAGAGAGAGAAGAAGCCATATAGCTAATAACTTTGGACCCGAAGGTCTGTGGTAAACTACTCACACATCATCGGAGAGGCTATGGTGTTGATGTAGAAGCCCTCCATGATCGAATCCCCCTCCGGCAGATCGCCGAAAAAGGTCCCCAGATGGGATCTCACGGGTACAGAAGGTTGCGGCGGTGGAATAGTGGTTTCGTGGCTCCCCTGTATGTTTTAAGGGTATAAGAGTATACATAGGCGAAGGAAGTAGGTCGGTGGAGCTACGAGGGGCCCATGAGGGTGAGGGCGCACCGCCCTACCTCGTGGCCGCCTCCTTGCTTCCTTGACCTTCACTCCAAGTCTCCTGGATTGCGTTCTTTCCAAAAAAGATTCTCGCGAAGGTTTCATTCCGTTTGGATTCCGTTTGATATTCCTTTTCTGCGAAACACTGAAATAGGCAAAAAAAACAGCAACTGGCACTGGGCCTCCAGTTAATAGGTTAGTCCCAAAAAATAATATTAAAGTGCATATTAAATCCCATTAAACATCCAAAACAGATAATATAATAGCATGGAACAATCAAAAATTACAGATACGTTGGAGACGTATCAGGGCACCCTAGAACACACAAGTTGACATTTTTTAGCCGTGTGCGGTGCCCCCCTCCACCATAATCAACCTCGGTCGTATTGTTGCAGTGCTTAGGTGAAGCCCTACGCCGGTAACTTCATCATCACCATCATCATGCCGTCGTGCTGACGAAACTCTCCCTCGACACTCAGCTAGATCTAGAGTTCGCGGGACGTCACTGAGCTGAACGTGTGCAGAGGTGCCGTATCTTCGGTGCTAGGATCGGTTGGATCGTGAAGACGTTCGGCTACATCAACCGCGTTATCATAACGCTTCCGCTTACGGTCTACGAGGGTACGTGGACAGCACTCTTCCCTCTCGTTGTTATACATCACCTAGATAGATCTTATGTGTGCGTAGGATTTTTTTTGAAATTACTGCGTTACCCAACAATGGCATCCGAGCCAGGTCTATGTGTAGATGTTATATGCATGAGTAGAACACAAAGGATTTGTGGGCGTGGGTATATACATATTGCTTGTCGTCACTAGTTGATTCTTGATTCAGTAGTATTGTTAGATGAAGCGGCTCAGACCGACATTACGCGTACGCTTACACGAGACTGTTTCTACCGACGTGCTTCGCACACAGGTGGCTGGTGGGTGTCAGTTTCTCCAACTTTAGTTGAATCGGATTCAATGAACAGGGTTCTTTCTATAGATAAAAAAGCAATCACTATACCACGTTGTGGTTTTTGATGCGTAGGTAAGAATGTTTCTTGCTCAGCCCGTAGCAGCCACGTAAAACTTGCAACAACAAAGTAGAGGACGTCTAACTTGTTTTTGCAGGGCATGTTGTGATGTGATATGGTCAAGACATGATGCTAAATTTTATTGTATGAGATGATCATGTTTTGTAATGGAGTTATTAGCAACTGGCAGGAGCCATATGGTTGCCGCTTTATTGTATGAAATGCAATTGCCATGTAATTGCTTTACTTTATCACTAAGCGGTAGCGATAGTTGTAGAAGCAATAGTTGGCGAGACGACAACGATGCTTCGATGAAGATCAAGGTGTCAAGATGGTGATGATGGTGATCATGACGGTGCTTTGGAGATGGAGATCAAAGGCACAAGATGATGATGGCCATATCATATCACTTATATTGATTGCATGTGATGTTTATCCTTTATGCATCTTATTTTGCTTAGTTCGACGGTAGCATTATAAGATGATCTCTCACTAACTTTCAAGGTACAAGTGTTCTCCCTAAGTATGCACCATTGCTACAGTTCGTCGTGCCGAGACACCACGTGATGATCGGGTGTGATAAGCTCTACGTTCACATACAACGGGTGCAAGCCAATTTTGCACACGCGGAATACTCGAGTTAAACTTGACGAGCCTAGCATATGCAGATATGGCCTCGGAACACTGAGACCGAAAGGTCAAGCGTGAATCATATAGTAGATATGATCAACATAGTGATGTTCACCATTGAAAACTACTCCATCTCACGTGATGATCAGACATGGTTTAGTTGATATGGATCACGTGATCACTTAGACGATTAGAGGGATGTCTATCTAAGTGGGAGTTCGTAAGTAATTTGATTAATTGAACTTTAATTTATCATGAACTTAGTACCTGATAGTATTTTGCATGTCTATGTTGTTGTAGATAGATGGTCCGTGTTGTTGTTCGGTTGAATTTTAATGCGTTCCTAGAGAAAGCTAAGTTCAAAGCTGATGATAGCAATTACATGGACTGGGTCCGTAACTTGAGGATTATCCTCATTGCTTCACAGAAGAATTACGTCCTGGAAGCACCGCTAGGTGACAAACCCGCTGCAGGAGCAACGCCAGATGTTGTGAACACCTGGCAGAGCAAAGCTGATGACTACTCGATAGTTCAGTGTGCCATGCTTTACGACTTAGAACCGGGACTTCAACGGTGTTTTGAATGTTATGGAGCATATGAGACGTTCCAGGAGTTGAAGTTAATATTTCAAGCAAATGCCTGGATTGAGAGATATGAAGTCTCCAATAAGTTCTACAGATGCAAAATGGAGGAGAATAGTTCTGTTAGTGGAAATATACTCAGAATGTCTGGGTACCACAACCACTTGACTCAGCTGGGAGTTAGTCTTCCTGATGATAGTGTCATTGACAAAGTTCTTCAATCATTGCCACCAAGCTACAAGAGCTTCATAATGAACTATAGTATGCAAGGGATGGATAAGACAATTCCGGAGCTCTTCGCAATGCTAAAGGTTGCGGAGGTACAAATCAAGAAGGAGCATCAAGTGTTGATGGTCAACAAGACCACCAGTTTCAAGAAAAAAGGGTAAAGGGAAGAAGGGGAACTTCAAAAAGAACAGCAAGCAAGTTGCTGCTCAAGTGAAGAAGCCCAAGTCTGGACCTTAGCCTGAGACTGAGTGCTTCTACTGCAAATGGACTGGTCACTTGAAGCGGAACTGCCCCAAGTATTTGGTAGAGAAGAAGGATGGCAAAGTGAAAGGTATATTTGATATACATTTTATTGATGTGTACCTTACTAATGCTCGCAGTAGCGCCTAGGTATTTGATACTAGTTTCGTTGCTAATATTTGCAACTCAAAACAAGGGCTACGGATTAAGCGAAGATTGGCTAAGGACGAGGTGATGATGCGCGTGGGAAATGGTTCCAAAGTCGATGTGATCGCTGTCGGCACGCTACCTGTACATCTACCTTCGGGATTAGTTTTAGACCTAAATAATTGTTATTTGGTGCCTGCGTTGAGCATGAACATTATATCCCGATCTTGTTTGATGCGAGACAGTTATTCATTTAAATCAGATAATAATGGTTGTTCTATTTATATAAATAATATCTTTTATGGTCATGCACCCTTGATGAGTGGTCTGTTTTTACTAAATCTTGATAGTAGTGATACACATGTTCATAGTATTGAAGCCAAAAGATATAAGTTTAATAATGATAGTGCAACTTATTTGTGGCACTGCCGTTTAGGTCATATTGGTGTAAAGCGCATGAAGAAACTCCATGCTGATGGACTTTTGGAATCACTTGATGCTTGCGAACCATGCCTCATGGGAAAGATGACTAAAACTCCATTCTCCGGAACAATGGAGCGAGCAACAAACTTGTTGGAAATAATACATACTGATGTATGCGGTCCGATGAGTGTTGATGCTCGCGGTGGGTATCGTTATTTTCTTACCTTCATAGATGATTTAAGAAGATATGGGTATATCTACTTGGTGAAACATAAGTCTGAAACATTTGAAAAGTTCAAAGAATATCAGAGTGAAGTGGAAAATCATCGTAACAAGAAAATTAAGTTTCTACGATTTGATCGTGGAGGTGAATATTTGAGTTATGAGTTTGGTCTTCATTTGAAACAATGCGGAATAGTTTTGCAACTCACGCCACCTGGAACACCACAACGTAATGGTGTGTCTGAATGTCGTAACCGCACTTTATTAGATATGGTGCGATCTATGCTGTCTCTCACTGATTTACCGCTATCGTTTTGGGGTTATGCTTTAAAGACGTCTGCATTCACGTTAAATAGGGCACCATCAAAATCCGTTGAGACGACACCTTATGAACTGTGGTTTGGTAAGAAACCCAAGTTGTCGTTTCTTAAAGTTTGGGGCTGCGATGCTTATGTGAAAAAGCTTCGACCTGATAAGCTCGAACCCAAATCGGAGAAATGTGTCTTCATAGGATACCCAAAGAAGACTGTTGGGTACACCCTCTGAGGGAGTCTTGGATTAGGGGGTCTCCAGACAGCCGGACTATATCCTTTGGCCGGACTGTTGGACTATGAAGATACAAGATTGAAGACTTCGTCCCGTGTCCGGATGGGACTCTACTTGGCGTGGAAGGCAAGCTAGGCAATACGGATATGTATATATCCTCCTTTGTAACCGACCTTGTGTAACCCTAGCCCCCTCCGGTGTCTATATAAACCGGAGGGTTTTAGTCCGTAGGACAACAGACAATCATACCATAGGCTAGCTTTTAGGGTTTAGCCTCTCCGATCTCGTGGTAGATCAACTCTTGTACTACTCATATTATCAAGAATAATCAAGCAGGACATAGGGTTTTACCTCCATCAAGAGGGCCCGAACCTGTGTAAAACATCGTGTCCCCTGCCTCCTATTACCATCCGCCTTAGACGCACAGTTCGGGACCCCCTACCCGAGATCCGCCGGTTTTGACACCGACATTGGTGCTTTCATTAAGAGTTCCTTTGTGTCATCGCCGTTAGGCTTGATGGCTTCTTCGATCATCGATAGCGATGTAGTTCAGGTTGAGACTTTTCTCCCCGGACAGATCTTTGTGTTCGGCGGCTTCGCACTGCGGGCCAACTCGCTTGACCATCTGGAGCAAATCGAGAGTTACGCCCCTGGCCACCAGGTCAGGTTTGGAAGCTTAAACTACACGGCCGATATCCGCGGAGACTTGATCTTCGACGGATTCGAGCCCCTGCCTTATGCGCCACACGGTCACAATGAGTATGATTTAGCTCTACCATCAGACAGTGTTCAGGAGATCGCACCGGCAACCGCTCCGACCCTCAATTCGGAACCAGTTGCGCCATCCATGGACGGGTGGATAGACCCTGCCACGGAGGCCGCACTTTCATTGGTGATCGAGCCGAGTATCGACCTTACCCTTCACGAGAGCCGTGATGCCGAACTGCCGGATTCCTCCCCGGCCACGGACTCCGAACCGCCTGCGCCCATGCCTATCGAATCCGATTGGGCGCCGATCATGGAGTTTACCTTCGCAGATATTTTTCAGCACTCGCCCTTTGGCGACATACTGAACTCATTAAGGTCTCTCTCCTTGTCGGGAGAATCCTGGCCGAACTATGTCCGGTAGGATAGGGATGCAGATGACAAAGAAATTCACCACCCACTTAGTAGCCACTGTCGCGACTTAACCGACATGCTCGACTTCGACTCCGAAGACATCAACGGTATGGACGACGATGCGGGAGGCGAAGAGGAACCACTGCCCACAGGGCACTGGACAGCCACCTCATCATATGATATATACATGGTGGACACACCCAAAGAAGGCAATGGCGACGAGACAGTGGAGGATGACCCCTCCAAGAAGCAACCCAAGCGCTGACGTCAGCGGCGCCGCTCTAAGTCTCGCCAAAGCAAAAGCGGTGACACCGACACAAGAGATAATACCACTCCGGACAGTGCCGAAGACGACAACAATCCCCTCCAACAAGATTTAGGGCAGGAGGATGGAGAAGCCAGCCCTCCCGAGAGAGCGGCAGATGGAGAGGCGGAGGATGACAATTACGTGCCTCCCTCCGAAGACGAGGCAAGCCTCGACGATGACGAATTCGTCGTGCCTGAGGATCCCGTCGAACAAGAGCGCTTCAAGTGCCGGCTTATAGCCACGGCAAATAGCCTTAAGAAAAAGCAATAGCAGCTTCAAGCTGATCAAGATTTGCTAGCTGACAGATGGACCGAAGTCCTTGCGGCCGAGGAATAGAAACTCGAACACCCCTCCAAGAGTTACCCAAAGCATAGGTTGCTACCCCGACTGGAGGAGGAAGCACTCAAACCTACATCTCCAGCATATGATGCGGCTGACCGGCCACCTCATGGCCGCGACAGAGAGGCATTTCAGCCAAAAACTCAGCCCGCACCCCGACGCTTCTCAAATAAAAATGACAAGGCATGGGGAAACATGCTATACCTGCGAGATGTATTGGAGGACAAAGCAAAACATTTAAGATCAATCTACGGATCATGAGGGCGCGCCACTATGCGAGACGATAACCGTCACGCCGAATACAGTAAAAGTAAATCTGGTCGGGCCGAACACAGCGGGCAAGACTAATTTGAGCTGCGTCGCGATATAGCCCAGTACAGAGGCGCCGCACACCCCCTATGCTTCACAAACGAAGTAATGGATCACCAAATCCCAGACGGTTTCAAACCCGTAAATATCGAATCATACGACGGCACAACAGATCCTGCGGTATGGATCGAGGATTTCCTCCTGCACATCCACATGGCCCGCGGTGATGATCTACACGCCATAAAATACCTCCCACTCAAGCTCAAAGGACCAGCACGGCATCGGCTCAATAGCTTGCCAGCAGAGTCCATTGGCTATTGGGAAGATCTGGAAGCCGCATTCCTCGACAACTTCCAGGGCACTTATGTGCGACCGCCAGATGCCGATGACTTGAGCCACATAATTCAGCAGCCAGAGGAATCGGCCAGGCAATTCTGGACACGGTTCCTAACAAAGAAGAATCAAATCGTCGACTGTCCGGATGCAGAGGCCCTAGCAACTTTTAAGCATAACATCCGTGACGAGTGGCTCGCCCGGCACCTTGCCAGGAAAAGCCGAAATCTATGGCAGCCCTCACGACACTCATGACCCGCTTTTGTGCTAGAGAAGACAGCTGGCTGGCTCACAGCAATAACATATCAAAGAACCACGGTACTTCAAATACCAAGGATGGCAATGGCAGGTCGCGTCACAACAAACACAAGCGCCGCATTAACAACGACAATACAAAGGATACGACAGTCAATGTCGGATTCAAAGGCTCTAAACCCGGTCAGCGGAAAAATCCATTTAAAAGAAGCACTCCAGGCCCGTCCAGTTTGGACCGTATACTCGATCGCTCGTGTCAAATACACGGCACCCCCGACAAGCCAGCCAACCACACCAACAGGGATTGTTGGGTGTTCAAGTAGGCCGGCAAGTTAAATGCCGAAAACAAAGATAAGGGGTCGCATAGCGATGACGAGGAGGAGCCCCGGCAGCCGAACACCGGAGGACAGAAGAGGTTCCCCCACAAGTGCGGACGGTGAACATGATATACGCAACCCACATCCCAAGAGGGAGCGGAAGCGTGCGCTAAGGGACGTATATGCGTTGGAGCCAGTCGCCCCAAAGTTCAACCCATGGTCCTCTTGCCCGATCACCTTCGATCGCAGGGACCACCCCACTAGTATCCACCATGGCGGATTCGCCACACTGGTCCTAGACCCAATCATTGACGGATTTTACCTCACTTGAGTCCTTATGGATGGCGGCGGCAGCCTGAACCTGCTTTATCAGGACACAGTGCAGAAAATGGGTATAGACCCCTCAAGGATCAAACCCACAAAAACGACCTTCAAAGGCGTCATACCAGGTGTAGAGGCCCATTGCACAGGCTCAGTGACACTGGAAGTGGTCTTCGGATCCCCGGATAACTTCTGAAGCGAGGAGTTAATCTTCGATATAGTCCCGTTCCGCAGTGGCTATCATGCACTGCTCGGGCGAACCGCATTTGCGAGATTCAATGCGGTACCACATTATGCATACCTCAAGCTCAAGATGCCAGGACCTCGGGGGGTCATCACAGTTAATGGAAACACAGAGCGCTCTCTCCGCACGGAGGAGCACACTGCGGCCCTCGTAGCAGAAGCGCAAAGCAGCCTCTTAAGGCAATCCACTAGTTCGGCGATTAAGGACCCGGACACCTTCAAGCGCGCCCGGAGTAATCGGCAGCAAGACCGCCTGGCATGTTCCGAGCTCGCATAGCAATGCGGCCCCCACCCCAGTACCAGCCAAACGTCGAAATCCGTGCCACGCATACATAATTACGCATTGAAAATACCATGTGCACAAGTGGGGAGGGGGCACGACTACGGCACGCCCCAAGACGCGGCTCAACCGAACTAGGGGCTTCCCGCTTTGTTATTTTTCTCTCTTTCAGGACCTTAATATCTGGAAACCCTGTCCGGCAGTATGATTGCCGAACACATGATGCAGCAACCAAGGAGGCAGAAAGCTACGTCGCACCACGGAACTCCCATGTGGTCTCTGACAACGAGTGAAATACTCTCTCTAAATACCATTCCTCAGCTTGCCTTTGGAGGGGACATGTCAAATAGTCCTACTTTTTGCTTACCGCACCACTTGTATCATTCTGCTTGAATGCACCTTTTTTGAATAAACAATGCATAGCACTAGACTATTATCGCATTCTTTATTCTTCTTTTTTTATATACATATGTTCATTCATGACATCCAGCACCCGTACACTCTGTTATGACCAATACGCTAGGGGCTTAAGCATACCCCATAATACGGCTTGAGAAGTCCGAACACTTTAGACAGTGCGGCACCCGAACTTATAGCATTATATGCATCAACTCCGAATCATGTTTTGGGTCAATAGTTGGGTTTGCCCGGTTCCCATGTTTTGGTACCTTACGTTCCGCTATATCGGCTAAGGTAGCATTGGGAGAACTACTGCGATTGTGCCCCGGTTCAGCTGGGCTAAGCACCTCAGTAGAGAAAGCTAAAACTGACTGTCATGATAAGGCGAGAGACTGGTCGCTGTTCGAGAGGTTTCGAGTCCCTAAAGACTTATGCCGCTTAGAGCGAGGAGTCGGCTTTGTCCGGCTTAAGGCGTGTATAGCGCCCCAAATTCGGCCTTCCGAATACTAGGGGCTTCGCCAAAATTTAAAATTATAGAATTCTATGGCTAAGTGAGAGTGATAAAGCATTATAGTCAGATTGCCTTGTTCGCTGCGCTGAGCACCTCCCTCGAAAGTCCCAAAAATGGGAACAAGAGTGCTCAGGTTTATCCTAAACACCCTAGCACTCGTGGCATGGGGGCAGAAGCCAACGACTAGCCATCTCTCAGATTTGATAAACAGCCGAACAGAAGGTAATATTTTAAATTCAAACAAGCGTTGCATGGCGCATATGAACAAGTTTTCATACCACAGGATCACACGAGCAAGTTCATTCAAATATTACATCTTTCGCACACATGTCCGCTACAAGACGGGCACCCTTCATGACACCCTCATAATACATCTCGAGGTGGCGATGCTCCTTGCCCTGCGGCGGCCCCTCCTTCACCAGCTTCTCGGCGTCCATCTTGGCCCTGTGCACCTTCGCACGGGCAAAAGCCCGGCGTGCACCCTCGATGCAGACGGACTGCTTGATGACTTCCAGCCGTGGGCAGGCATCCACAAGCCGGCTCACCAGGCCGAAGTAGCTGTTGGGAAGGGCGTCGCCAGGCCACATCCAGACTATAAAGCCCTTCATGGCCTGTTCAGCCGCCTTGTGCAGTTCGACCAGTTGCTTCAGCTGGTCGCTCATAGGCATCGGGTGTTCGGTCCCAGTATATTGAGACCAGAACATCTTCTCCGTCGAGCTTCCCTCCTCGGCCTGGTAAAACTTTGCGGCATCCGACACGCTGCAGGGCAAATCTACGAATGCTCCTGGAGAGCTCCGGACTCGGGTAAGTAACAAGTAATTTACTTTCACATGCTTACTTTGCATATTGAATGCCTTACCCGCCGCTATCTTCCTCATCGCCTCAATCTCCTCGAGGTCCTTTTGGGCTTTAGCCTTGGCATTCTTTGTGCCCTCAAGGGCCGTGGCAAGCTCAGACTCTCGCGTCTTCGAGTCAAGATCCAACGCCTCGTGCTTCGTCACGAGAGCTTGGAGCTCTTGCTGCACCTCGCCCACCCGTGCCTCTTGCTTTTCCCGCTCGGTGCGCTCCCGGGCCGCTTTGTTTTCGGCCTCGGACAGCGCTTGCTTCAGGGTTGCCACTTCGGTCGTGGCCCCTGGCAAATTCATAATGATCCTGTCATTTTGCAATCGCATCTTATATATATATATATATATGTAGACAAGGTATTACTTACCTTTGTTCTCCTCGAGCTGCCTCTTGGCAAGACCGAGCTCTTTCTCGGACCACTCGAGGTCCTGCTTCAGTGCGGCGACCTCCGCAGTCAGTGCAGCAGAGGCCAGCAGCGAAGCCTGCATACGCATATAGACATACTTATATTAGACTCCTACAGATATTATTTGATCCTCTATTCGGCTTTTCTTTGTGAACACCAAACAGAGCATCACGGGCTACTGTCTATGCGGTAATATTTTCCCTATATTTTAAATACTTACCTCAAAGCCTGTTAGAAGGCTGGCACAGGCTTCAGTCCGTCTGCTCTTGGCGGACTGAACCTTCTCGATCACCGCACTCATAATAGTGCGGTGCTCTTCGTCAATGGAAGCACCACGAAGCGCTCCCAGCAGGTTGTCCGGTGCCTCTGGATGGACAGAGGTCACCGGCACGGGCGTCTTACCCCTTTTGGAATGGGGCCGCCTGCCCCAGTCAGGAACCACTAGAGGTTCCGGCGCGGTGTTCGGCTGAGAGCCAAACTTGGAGCCCCCGGGAGCCTGGCTCCCTCTGCTCCTGGAGTCCGGAAGGTCGCCTTGAGGCGCCTCCGGGACTGTCTCCCCCCGGCTCGGTGCCCCTTGAGACAATACCTCGGCATTGTCCGTAGGGCAAGGGGAGGCGGCGGTCGGAAGTGGATCGCTATCCATATCCGACGAATCCAAGGAGCCGTCCGACGAGGATACGTCGATACGGGCTTGGGGTGGTCTGCATAATCATATTCGGCGTTAGGAGAAGCAGTGCGACAAAGGTATGCTATGAGTTACTCTGGTATCCGAATACTTACGACTTCGCCAGGGGCTTGGCCCTGAGCAGCCACTCGTCTTCGCCTTCGACGACGATGGTGGAACAGTCCGGAAGAAGAGTCCTTCCCTTCTGGGACCCTTCGGCCTCCCCGGTCATTGAAGTCTGGTTCAGGGGCTACCGAGGGAGTCCTGGATTAGGGGGTCTCTGGACAGCCGGACTATATCCTTTGGCCGGACTGTTGGACCATGAAGATACAAGATTGAAGACTTCGTCCCGTGTCCAGATGGGACTCTACTTGGCGTGGAAGGCAAGCTAGGCAATACGGATATGTATATCTCCTCCTTTGTAACCGACCTTGTGTAACCCTAGCCCTCTCTGGTGTCTATATAAACTGGAAGGTTTTAGTCCGTAGGACAACAGACAATCATACCATAGGCTAGCTTTTAGGGTTTAGCCTCTCTGATCTCGTGGTAGATCAACTCTTGTACTACTCATATTACCAAGAATAATCAAGCAGGACGTAGGGTTTTACCTCCATCAAGAGGGCCCGAACCCGGGTAAAACATCGTGTCCCCTGCCTCCTGTTACCATCCGCCTTAGACGCACAGTTCGGGACCCCCTACCCGAGATCCACCGGTTTTGACACCGACACCCTCTATCACAGATCCGAAGGCAAGATATTCGTTGCTAAGAATGGATCCTTTCTAGAGAAGGAGTTTCTCTCGAAAGAAGTGAGTGGGAGGAAAGTAGAAATTGACGAGGTAACTGTACCTACTCCCTTATTGGAAAGTAGTTCATCACAGAAATCAGTTTCAGTGATTCCTACACCAGTAAATGAGGAAGCTAATGATGATGATCATGAAACTTCTGATCAAGTTACTACCGAACCTCGTAGGCTAGCCATAGTAAGATCCACACTAGAGTGGTACGGTAATCCTGTTCTGGAGGTCATGTTACTTGACCATGACGAACCTACGAACTATGAGGAAGCGATGATGAGCCCAGATTCCGCAAAATGGCTTGAGGCCATGAAATCTGAGATGGGATCCATGTATGAGAACAAAGTGTGAACTTTGGTTGACTTGCCTGATGATCGGCAAGCCATAGAGAATAAATGGATTTTCAAGAAGAAGACTGACGCTGGCGGTAATATTACTGTCTACAAAGCTTGACTTGTTGCGAAAGTTTTTCGACAAGTTCAAGGAGTTGACTACGATGAGACCTTCTCACCCGTAGCGATGCTTAAGTCTGTCCGAATCATGTTAGCAATTGCCGCATTTTATGATTATGAAATTTGGCAAATGGATGTCAAAACTGCATTCCTTAATGGATATCTTAAAGAAGAGTTGTATATGATGCAACTAGAAGGTTTTGTCGATCCAAAACGTGCTAACAAAGTGTGCAAGCTCCAGCGATCCATTTATGGACTGGTGCAAGCCTCTCGGAGTTGGAATATACGCTTTGATAGTGTGATCAAAGCATATGGTTTTATACAGACTTTTGGAGAAGCATGTATTTACAAGAAAGTGAGTGGGAGCTCTGTAGCATTTCTGATATTATATGTGGATGACATATTGCTGATCGGAAATGATACTGAATTTCTGAATAGCATAAAAGGATACTTGAATAAGAATTTTTCAATGAAAGACCTCGGTGAAGTTGCTTATATATTGGGTATCAAGATCTATAGAGATAGATCAAGACGCCTAATTGGACTTTCACAAAGCACATACCTTGATAAAGTTTTGAAGAAGTTCAAAATGGATCAAGCAAAGAAAAGGTTCTTGCCTATGTTACAAGGTGTGAAGTTGAGTCAGACTCAAAGCCCGACCACTGCAAAAGATAGAGAGAAAATGAAAGTCATTCCCTATGCTTCAGCCATAGGTTCTATCATGTATGCAATGCTGTGTGCCAGACCTGATGTGTGTCTTGCTATTAGTTTAGCAGGGAGGTACCAGAGTAATCCAGGAGTGGATCGTTGGACAGTGGTCAAGAACATCCTGAAATACCTGAAAAGGACTAAGGATATGTTTCTCGTTTATGGAGGTGACAAAGAGCTCGTCGTAAACGGTTACGTCGATGCAAGCTTTGACACTGATCCAGATGACTCTAAGTCACAAACCGGACGCGTATTTTTACTAAATGGTGGAGCTGTCAGTTGGTGCAGTTCCAAGCAGAGCGTCATGGCGGTATCTACATGTGAAGCGGAGTACATAGCTGCTTCGGAAGCAGCAAATGAAGGAGTCTGGATGAAGGAGTTCATATCCGATCTATATGTCATACCTAGTGCATCGGGTCCGATGAAAATCTTTTGTGACAATACTATTGCAATTGCCTTGGCAAAGGAATCTAGATTTCACAAGAGAACCAAGCACGTTAAGAGACGCTTCAATTCCATCCGCGATCAAGTCAAGGAGGGAGACATAGAGATTTGCAAGATACATATGGATCTGAATGTTGCAGACCCGTTGACTAAGCCTCTCTCACGAGCAAAACATGATCAATACCAAGACTCCATGGGTGTTAGAATCATTACAATGTAATCTAGATTATTGACTCTAGTGCAAGTGGGAGACCGAAGAAATATGCCCTAGAGGCAATAATAAAGTTGTTATTTATATTTCCTTATATCATGATAAATGTTTATTATTCATGCTAGAATTGTATTAACCAGAAACTTAGTACATGTGTGAATACATAGACAAACAGAGTGTCACTTGTATGCCTCTACTTGACTAGCTCGTTGATCAAAGATGGTTAAGTTTCCTAGCCATGGACAGAGAGTTGTCATTTGATAAACGGGATCACATCATTAGAGAATGATGTGATTGACTTGACCCATCCATTAGCTTAGCACGATGATCCTTTAGTTTGTTGCTATTGCTTTCTCCATAACATATACATGTTCTTATGACTATGAGATTATGCAACTCCCGAATACCGGAGGAACACTTAGTGTGCTATCAAACGTCATAATGTAACTAGGTGACTATAAAGATGCTCTACAGGTGTCTCCGATGGTGTTTGTTGAGTTAGCATAGATCGAGATTAGGATTTGTCACTCTGTGTATCGGAGAGGTATCTCTGGGCCCTCTCGGTAATGCACATCACTATAAGCCTTGCAAGCAATGTAACTAATGAGTTAGTTACATGATGTAGCATTACAGAACAAGTAAAGAGACTTGCCGGTAACGAGATTGAACTAGGTATTGAGATACCAATGATCGAATCTCGGGCAAGTAACATACCAATGACAAAGGGAACAATGTATGTTGTTATGCGGCTTGACCAATGAAGATCTTCGTAGAATATGTAGGAACCAATATGTGCATCCAGGTTCCGCTATTGGTTATTGACCGGAGATGAGTCTCGGTTATGTCTACATAGTTCTCAAACCCGTAGGGTCCGCACGCTTAACGTTCGATGATGATCAATATTATGAGTTTATGTGTTTTGATGTACCGAAGGTAGTTCGGAGTCCCGGGTGCGATCACATGACGAGGAGTCTCGAAATGATTGAGACATAAAGATTGATATATTGGACGGCTATATTCGGACACTGGAAGTGTTCCGGGTGGTTTCGGCTAAAACCGGAGTGTCGGAGGGTTACTGGAAAACCCCCGGGGAACTAATGGACCTAGATGGGCCTTAGTGGAGAGAGAGGGGCGGCCAGGGCAGGCCGCGCACCCCCTCCCCGTTGAGTCCAAATTAGACTAAGAGGGGGGCGGCGCCCCCCTTTTCCTTCCCCTCTCCCACTCCTTCCTTTCCCCTCCTTGTAGGACTAGGAAAGGATGAATCCTACTCCTACTAGGAGGATGATTCCTCCCCTACTTGGGTGCCCCAAGGGCCGGCCGGCCTCCCCCTTGCTCCTTTATATACGGGGGCAGGGGCACCCTACAACACACAAGTTGACATTGTTTAGCCGTTCGCGGTGCCCCCCTGCGCCGGTAACTTCATCATCACCGTCATCATGCCGTCGTGCTGACGAAACTCTCCCTCGACACTCAGCTGGATCTAGAGTTCGCGGGACATCACCAAGCTGAACGTGTGCAGATCGCGGAGGTGACGTATCTTTGATGCTAGGATCCGCCGGATTGTGAAGACGTTCGACTACATGAACCACGTTGTCATAACGCTTCCGCTTACGGTCTACGAGGGTACGTGGACAACACTCTTCCCTCTCGTTGCTATACATCACCTAGATAGATCCTGCGTGTGCGTAGGAATTTTTTGAAATTACTTACCCAACACCAAGATAATGGGGGAAACTTGTGCCACTAGTGGGCGCCCTCCTCATGTATATATAGGTGGATGGGAGAGGGGGCAACCAACTTGAGGAGAAATCCTCTATTGGTGTGCCCCCAAGGGGAGAGGGGGTCCCTCTCCCACTAGGATTCGGCCCCTCAAGGTCCAACAAGCTAAGGGGACGCCATATCCCTATTGGGCCTAATAGGCCCATTAACTCTCCCCTATAAGGCCTTTTGCAATCTCTATTAACCCATAGGATTTAAATAAATCCTAGGAGCCTGCTAATCATTATTAAAGCCCTTCATTATTTATATTATGTCTCCAGAAACAATTTCTACCTATATATCATTTTCTGGTATTACCCGGTATTCCCCGAAACACTTCTGGTAACCCTGAAACGCTTCTGATTTCTCTCGAAACTATTTCTAATATTCGCAAAATTGTTCCTTGAATATTTTCTCATAACTCTAACTCCACTAACACTCAACAGATCTTGATCCCCTTAAGCTTGTGACCCTATAGGTTCAGTAAAACATAGACATGAACAAAACCCCTTTCGTTCAATGACCAATAGCGGAACCATGGACATCCATATTGATTCCTATATACACGAATGATATTCAAGTGAACCTTTGGTTACCATGTGTTATTCCCTTTGGTTCGTGATACTTTACAACGAGGTGAGATATATCGGTATCCTCTTGAGTTATTGTCATGATCACTATACCGGTCTCCTCATTACCAATTTTGTTCTTATTTCTCGTTGACATGTTACGGGCGTCCCTGTGATCTAGTCACCTTTGTCTGGCTAGATGATGATGGATGCCATCACACCGAGAGGGCCCTAAGAATATCTCTCCATCGTCGGAGGAGCAAATCTCACTCTTGAGCTATCTAGCCCATTTTTAAACTTTCTGGTGAACCTGTTAATTGTCGTTATGATCACCGTGTTACAAGTGGCGTTTGAGAAACCCCAAAGTCCATCCTACGGTAAAAAGTGACTACAACACTCTCATGGTAAAAGTAACTAAAGCATGCATTAACCCTCTAGGTTATATCAATTCGACTTGTGTTGATGGTATCTAAAAGTATAACAAACAAGTTGGGTCAATTAAATATGATCGTTCTTCTAACATCATATTCTCAAAGTTGTTTTGGGACTATCGTTACACTTAAGGATACCCGAAGATCTAGAAAACATGATCACAAACAACACTTGAGCTAATTCTAGAGGCGAGATTAGGAATTAGGTTTTACCGTTTATCATTCAACATGTGCTTATGAGTTTTCCACTGAATTGCATATTCCAGAATCATAGCGGTTACATTATATAATATAAACTCTTAATTATAAATGTGAAAATAAATAATACAATATTATTGCCTTTATGGCATATGTTAAACAGACCCCACTTGCACTAGAGTTAGTAATCTAGTTAGCACCTTTTCTTTTTACACCAATGGCAATCTGGTGTTGGTCCATGCTTTGCTTGTGGTATAGCCTTCATCCTATCGGATCCAAGTTCAGATCCAGCTGTATCATCTGCATTTCAATGCATCTATCATGCTTTCACAAAATCATAATTTGTGTGACACTGGCTTTGTATATATTGAATACTGGCAAGACCTTTGTTCCTTAGACTAAGCTATGGAACCACTATTAAGAACAGTGCTCCATTGGCTCAAACCGTTTAGAAACCATACCAAGTTCGTAAATGAACTTTTAATTCATCACCCTCCATTGTTTCTTCTAAAGCGACAACATACTCAGCCTTCATTGTAGAATTTTCCTCAATAACTTTCTTAGACTAATTCCAACTTACCGTACCACCAATTGACACAAATCCTTTTAATTGAAATCGAGAATCACTTGGAGCACCGATGAATACTTTATTGATGTAACTACTTACAATGACCCTATATTGATGTAAGTCCTTACACGAATCTCTTCATTTTCTCCGTTTGTGAGAAACATGTCATCTTTCTTATTTTAGTACTTAACGACATTTTCACTGTTGTCTTGTGATCAATAATTTGATTATTCTGGTAACTTTACTCATAACTTACTTGGAGCACTAGACATATCTGGTTGTTTATATACCATGGAATATTCTATGTGACTTCGGCAAGAAATATTTGTTGATGATTTTCCATACTAAACTGCTTTAGTACCTTGTCAATATGTGTTCGACAAACCTCGATTATGCACTAATATCTCCATAGATTATTATGCCTAATACCAATGCTATATTGCCTAAGGAAGTAAAGCATACGTTAACTCTTCGTGTTATATCGATTGACTTGTGACGATAGTATCTCAAAGTATAACACAAAAGTTGGGTTGATTCAATATGATTATTCTTCTAACGTCATATTCTCAAAGTCATTTTGGGACTATCGTTACACTTAACGATATCCAAAGATCTGGAGAACATGACCACAGACAACACTTGAGCTAGTCTTAGAGGCGAAACTAGGAATCAAGTTTTACCATTTATCATTCCACACGTGCTTCTGAGTTTTCCACTGATCACATATTCCAAAATCATAGCAGTTATAGCATACAATATAAACTTCTAATTATAAACATGGAAATAAGTAATACAATATTATTGCCTCAAGGACATATTTCCAACAGAACCATGGTGCCCTGAAGTTAGCGGATAAAGCAAAATAATCTTTATGGACCAAGACAAGGTAAAGGACGAAAGGCTTACAAGAGAGGAAAATGTGTTGCACTTCCTCGGGGCTTCACCGCCCGGATCAGCACCGCCAGCACAAGAGGAGTGTCGGCCTCCTCAACGGCTTCCAGAATCCTCAAGGAGTCCATGCAAGGCTTCCCCTCCGACTTGGCCCTGACGACGGAAGTCCCCTCCTTGCGAGTTCTCTTCAGAGCCAGTGTAGGTGAAATCGTCGGTACTTCCCCTTCAACATGCTCGCCCTCCTCCTTGGAGGGATCGTCTTCATCTTCTTCTTCTTCCTCCTCCGCCTCACTACCACCGCCGCCGTTTTCCTCCTACTCAGGTACTATCGTGGCCTCCTTTAGGGACGCACTGCAACACCTGAGAAATACTACCGCTCAGGGGTTCGGTAGTACCGACTAAAATAAAATAGCCCGTACTTTCGTTGTAGCACCGCTTCCAAAATAGAAGGGGATTACTCCCCTGCGGTAGTAGGTCTGATGTTCGGTAGTACCGCTCCAATAGGGGAGTGGCAGTACCGACCATGTCTGCGGCACTACCAACCTTGTCTGTGGCACTATCGGCCTGGAGCCAGCTGTATTAGTACTTCTCCCATGAAGGAAGCAGTACTACCGCTGCCACGTGCGGTACTACCAGTGTACAATGACAAGCATATTGGTAGAATTTGAGGCTCTCCTCGTAAACATGGAAGGTGATGTGGGTGCAATATTTTTTTGTTTACGTGATTTGATTCAACCCGTTCCATCCAACGTGGCCCCCCTCTTAATATTACACATTTCCTATGACCCAAAGAAAATAAAAGTGTCCGAAACACCATCTTCGATCTTTTACTTCCAGAGGGGAATCTAACCGTCTTGTGCCACTTCCGTATATGCATGTATAGCTCACACACATGGTTAGTCCGCAAAATGCATTGTAATCAACACCAAAATAACTTAGGAGGGAAATCCCCTTTCAATCGGGAACCCATCTGGCCTCCGCGCCTTATTGTGTTCCATCTTTGAGATAGCATCACATACTTCTTTTTCAGTAAAATAGGAGATTAGGATGGCATTCTCCTCTATTGATAACTACAAGATGTCACCTTTGACATCCTCGTCAAGCTTCACATAATCGAAAACACGTGAACTAAAGAGAAGCTTATAAAAATTAGTAATGT
Organism: Triticum aestivum; assembly: GCF_018294505.1. NCBI lineage: Eukaryota > Viridiplantae > Streptophyta > Magnoliopsida > Poales > Poaceae > Triticum > Triticum aestivum. The sequence continues at coordinate 263,752,121 of NC_057794.1, forward strand.
AGGTCTTAGTTGGTCTTCACCAACAATAGTACCATCATCTTGCTCGAGAAGGGTTGTTTTCTTTTCCCTATGTTTACCATTGGCAATGATATGGAGGTATTTGGTGTTGTTGTCCCCTTCTAGGAGTTCTCGCACGTTGGCCCGTTCAAGCCATTTTGTTTTCTTCTCCTACATAAGCTTAGCAATGTGATCATCTGCCTCTCTCTTAGTAGCACATGCTATTTAATTAAGGGGAACGCTCTCTGCATTCACTTATAAGGCATCAATTAGAGCAGTGAGCCTCTCTTTCTCTAGCTTATACACACCAGACACGCATTTTGCCCACCCTTTTAGAAATTCTCTCAAGTGTCAGATCTTATTCTGCCAACTTTTGACATGGGTATGTCATTTATTTACCTTACCCCACTCGACAATTACTAAAAAAAGAACTTTTGAAACCATGAAAGTTCAAAAGAAAACACTTACCTATTCCCCACATGAGCAGTCGCTCTTGAATTCATCAAAAGAGGTGTGTGATGAGAACTCTTCGTTGTAGTGCATGAACGCTCATGTGGTTCATAGAAACTCCCACATTAGTCAGGTCCCAAAGATCTCTGTTCTAGAAATAGTCAAAAAAATCTGAATGGGATGACATACACCATGGTGTATCACAGACATATCATATTGATGTCATATTGTTTTTCAGTTACCGAAAAAGGCTTTTGCCTCGCTTTTATAAATAAAGCAAAATGCCAAAGAGCACACATATAAGGACTAGTTCGAACACACACACCCAAGTCTCACAGAGAAGTACACAAGTTCTGCTGAGGGCACAACTCAACAAGCCCAAAAAAGCTAAAATAAAAGCGCCGGAGAACAAGACAAGCTCCTAGTCAGGTTCCGGCGGAGGCGGCGGGGGCAGCGGTGACAGACGGACAGCCATCGAGTGGAGATCGACGATGAAGGCAGAGATGGCGTCGCGGTCCTGAGGGCGGCTAAGCAGTCGCCAAAGCTGCAAGAAACCAGACAGTTTGAAGATATCGTCAATATCCCGTCACAGAGGAGTGCGCTGGATCACAAGCTTATTGCGGACCGTCCAGAGGGTCCAAGCGATGGCCCCAATCTCAAGCCACCTAATGTGGCGAGAAGGCAAGGGGAGTTCTGGAGTTCGGCACGCATGTCTGGGAAGTTGGTGTGGCACCAATTTCCACCCACCATGTCGCGGAAGTATCTCCACACAAATTGAGTGGACACGCATGAGAAGAAGATGTGATTCGAGCCTTCGGGGATACCGCAAAGTGGGCAAAGGCCAGTGCCTGGGCCATTGCACTTGCAAACCTCGACCCTAGACGGGATCCGACCGCGAATCCATTTCCACATGAAGAAACATATTTTTAGAGGCAGGCGGATGGACCACACCGTCGTAAGGGGGGAGGGGTGGAGGAGGGGGCGATGGCTTGGTAGAGAGACTTGGTGGAGAATTGGCCCAATGGCTCGAGCCGCCATCTCACCTGATCCGGGCCACCTTCCACCACAGGCTCAAGGAGAGCAACGCAATCCAGTAACTCACGCCACGCGACAGACTTTGGGGGGGCCAAAAGGCCTCCGGAAAGCAAGGCGCCCTAAGTCAATAAGGGCCCTCTCAAGGAGGGGGCAATGTGCAAGGGGTTGACAGCGATGGAGAAGAGGTCGAGGAAGCACACAGCGAAGGGGGTGTCTCCAGCCCACCGGTCAAACCAGAACAAAGCCACAGCTCCGGACCCCACCGAGATGGAGGTCCCAATGCGAAGGACAGGGAGAAGTTGGACGACCGACTGCCAGAACTGGGAGCCGCCAGATCTATGACAGAAGGCTAGGGGCTGTCCACGCAGGTACTTGTTCCGGATGATGTCGAGCCAGAGGCCACCATGCCCTTGCGAGATGCGCCAGAGCCATCGGTATAGAAGGGAGATATTCATGCGCTTAGAGCACATGATACTGAGGCCTCCTTGGTCCCTGGGCTTGCAAATGTCAGGCCAGATGACCATATGGTATTTCTGCTTATTGTTGTCGCCTGCCCAATAGAAACGAGACTGGACTTTGGCAATCTCATGGTGTAGAGTTTCGTGAAGGCTGTAGAAGCTCATGAGGAACAAGAGGAGGCTGGAGAGGGATGAGTTAATGAGAATTGTCCTAGCCGCCTTTGACAACCATCTACCCTGCCATGGCTCGATGCGCGTTTGAAGCTTGGCCACGGTCGGGCGCAAGTCTGCGACGATGAGCCGGGAGTCACTAATGGGCGTTCCCAGGTAGGTCGTGGGAAAGGAGCCCAGGCGGCAGTTAAGCCGGTTGGCAATGGCAAGGGACTCGGCCGGAGAGTAGCCCATCACCATCACATCACTCTTGTCGAAGTTTATTTTAAGGCCATACATTTGTTGGAAGCAGAGGAGAAGGAACTTAAGATTGGAGATGTCCGTCTCCGAGCCTTCAACCATGATGATGGTGTCGTCCGCGTACTGGAGGAGGGAGATCCTGAAGCCGTCAGCCAGGTGGGGGGTGATCCCACGAATATGGCCAGCTGCCTTAGCCTTATCCAGGATGGCGACAAGCGCGTCCACCACCATATTGAACAAGAAAGGGGAGAAGGTATCGCCTTGTCTAACCCCACAAAGGATGGGGAAGTAAGGGCCGATCTCCCCATTGATGTTCACGGTAGTGCGACCGCAAGAGACCATCTGCATCACTCTGGAGATCCAACGGTCGTCAAAGCCTTTCCGGAGCAAAACTTCCCGATGGAAGGGCCAACTAACAGTGTCATAGGCTTGATGGAAATCGATCTTCAGGAAAACCGCCTTGAGGTGTTTAGACCGAACCTCATGGAGGACTTCATGAAGAACAAGCACCCCATCCAAGATATACCACCCTTGAATGAAGGTGGACTCGTTGGGTGGGTAACGCGGTCAGTAAGAAGGGTCACCCTATTGGCGTACCCTTTTGCCAAAATCCAGAAAATCACGTTGATGACCATGATTGGACGGAACAGGCGGATGTCGGAGGCGCCCGACACCTTCGGGATAAGCGAGATTATCCCATAGTTGAGGCGTCCAAGGTCGATGGACCCAACATAGAACTCATTGAAGATGGCCATGACTTCCGGTTTAATCACGTTCCAGAAGGTCTGGAAGAATTTCACCGGAAGGCCGTGAGGACCCGGAGCCAAGGTCGGGTTCATGCCTCGAATGGCAGCCCAGACCTTGCCCTCGGAGAAGGGGTCCGTAAGGGCCGCGTTCTCTGCTTCAGTGACCAGCTAGGGGCCGGTCCAGCAATCAGGAGCCAAGGAGAGGCCGCTCCTAGGAGCAGCAGAGAATAAGGACCTATAGAATCCGTAGACACGGACCGGATGTCACGGGGGTCCTATAGAGGGACGCGCCATCCCAGAGGAGGGGGATGGTGTTGCGTCTACGGCGGTCGTTTGCGATGGCTTGAAAGTAGGCCGTGTTCGCGTCGCCCTTCAAAACCCATTTCTGGGCATATCAAAGATGCCAATAGGCCTCCTCATTAGTGTAGATGATGGAGAGCTGGTCTTCTAAGTCGTAGTGAGAGAGAAACTCGTCAGGAGAGAGGCCGGTTGCGTCAGCACGCAAGTCTAGGGTCTGGATGGCGGTTAACAAGGCCTTCTTACGATCGCGGAGGTCATGCCCCAGGTTGGCACCCTATCCCTTCATGAACTGCCAACCATGCTTGGCACAGAGATGCCATGAGTCGATGGCCGGGGAGGGTGGGGATGAGGGTGCGCACGGGCCTCCACCCAGCAGGTGCCAACAGCCTACACAAAACCGGATTGGGACAACCAGAATGTCTCAAACCGGAATCAGGAGGGTCGGCAGCCGCTCGTCGGCGGAGGACAGGAGGAGGGGCACGTGGCCGGAGCCAATCTGGGTGATGGCACGGAGGGAAGCCAGAGGGCAGCGGAGGTCCCATTTCGGGGAAACTAAGACCCTGTCCAGGACGGACTGGGTCGGGGAAGCCTGACGATTGGTCTAGGTAAACCTGGCGCCAATCCTATATATCTCACGGAGAGCCAGATCAGCAATGCAATCATTAAACATTTGCATCCGTGCAAAGTTTACATTCGCATTACTTTTCTCCTCCGCAAAACGGAGGAGATTAAAATCTCCTCCAACCACCATCGGAAGAGAGGCAGCCGATATCTTCCGGTGGAGCTCCTCGAGGAAGGAAGCAAACCTACTATGGTCTGCCGGGCCATAGACAATGATGACCTCCCATTTGAAGTTAAGCATCCCTTCGTAGAGTTCCATGCTCACAAAGAATTGTCCCCAGTCCATGGTACCCACCTTGAAGGTGGCATCCTTGACACCTAAAAGGATGCCACCTGAATGACCTATGCTCCCACTAGAAGGGAGCCAATGCCAAGCAAAGAGGTAGGAGCTCAGACGGTCAAGCTCTGGAAGAGAGAATTCTGTACGCATGGTTTCTTGGATGGAGACAATGTCAATGTGTTCATGACGCATGTATTCCATGAGTTGGCGGCGCCAGCCATCATGGCCGAAACCGCGGATGTTCCAGAAGAGGGCACGCATTAAGGCGCCATTGGGGGGCTGCTTGACCCCAGGACACGAGACGCGCTTTGGGTGCGGACGGCGGTGGTGTGGGAGCAGGTGCGACCATGAACATTGGCCACGGCGAGCGAGAGAAGGCCACTGGACCGCCTAGGTGGCGCCGGGGAGGCGCCCACCACAAAGGGTGGGGGAGCGACAGGCATAAGCAGAGTCGTGCGGGCTTTTGCTAGCCTACCGTCGAGGATCTCACGTGCCCTGATGGCCTCGATTTGGACTAAGGGGGGAGCAGCCTCCCCCTGAACATGATCGCGGAATCAGTCGCAACCTATACTAGGTGACCAAGCGGAACTGACTTGAGAGCTGAGAACAAACAAGTAGCAGAGAGGGGGGCAGCAGGGGTACCTGGCTCCAGGTTCCGGGCTGCAGCCCGGACCTCCGTCCGGGTGGTGATGGGCAGAGCCGGACTGTTGTTGGGTCGCACCACGTCGAGCCGAGTGCTCTGGTAGGAGGCCATCACCGGGGAGGAGACAGATCGGCCACGGCGGGAGTATGCCGCGGTTCGCGGAGGGGGGGGGGGGCTGGGAGGCCACCGGGGTGGTCACCTGAGTCTCCCCTTCCACATCAGGAGCCACCGCGGGGACAAGCCAGAGCGCCGGCCTAGTGCAGTCGAGGAGCGAGGGAGGCGAGGACGGAGCAGTCGGTGACGAGGGGCGGAGAGCCAGATCGGTGCTCGAGTCGGGGGGGGGGGAGGGTGGCATCGGGGGCGGGCGGGCAGAGGTGGACCAGCGCGGGCGGCACCGGCGATGCGGGCCGGCTGACGGGAGGCGCCAGCGAGCCCGACACGGCCGAGGCTGAGGGGCCGAGGAGGTCGACGGTAGCCAGGTCCGCCGCCGAGGCCACGATGCCACCCACGGGATCCACCTCGGTCGGGGAGAGGGCGAATGTCGGTGTCAAAACCGGCGGATCTCGGGTAGGGGGTCCCGAACTGTGCGTCGAGGCCGGATGGTAACAGGAGGCAGGGAACACGATGTTTTACCCAGGTTCGGGCCCTCTTGATGGAGGTAAAACCCTACGTCCTGCTTGATTAATATTGATGATATGGGTAGTACAAGAGTAGATCTACCACGAGATCAAGGAGGCTAAACCCTAGAAGCCAGCCTACAGTATGATTGTTGTATATGGAGTTTATTGCCTACGGACTACAACCCTCTGGTTTATATAGACACCGGATAGGGTTAGGGTTACATAGAGTCGGTTACAATGATTGGAGATCTTGAATATCCGTATCGCCAAAGTTGCCTTCCACGCCAAGGAAAGTCCCATCCGGACACGGGACGAAGTCTTCAATCTTGTCTCTTCATAGTCCTGGAGTCCGGCTGAAGGTATAGTCCAGCTACCCGAACACGCCCTAATCCAGGACTCCCTCAGTAGCCCCCGAACCAGGCTTCAATGACGACGAGTCCGGCGCGCAGATTGTTCGGCATTGCAAGGTGGGTTCTTTCTCCAAATCTTGTGTACCTATAGGAATAATGTCCGATTTTTGTAATGTAGTGCTCCTCGGCTTCCACGCCCAATAATGGCTGTCTTCCACGTGTCAAATGAATGCGAAAAGCCGGGGCATTTTTACATCCACACCCCTAGCCGTATAAATGAGCCGCCTATTTAACGGGATGGGGATTTAGGTCCAAACCACATCTTCTCCTTTCCGCGAGTTATCATCAGAGCGCTTCCAGCAAAGGTCCATTCCAACATGACCAGCCGTCGCAGCTCCTCCCCTCGCCCCTCCGGTCCCAAACCCAGGGACTGGGAGAGTTGCACCATCCCGCATAGCGAGTTAGTGTCGCTTCAGGCCAAGGGATTTCTCCCTCAGGCATACATGGTCCCGGTCCGAGCCGGTCTCGCCACCAACAATGGCGGAAAACAAGCGGAGAGCACCCCCAATCCTTCTAAAGGAGAGCGGGTGTGCCTCGTCCCCTATCTAATAAGGGGACTGGGATTTCTAATTCATCCATTTCTCCGCGGGCTTCTCGAGTTCTACGGCCTCCAGCTGCACAATCTCACGCCCGCCTCTGTATTGCATATTGCGGGTTTCGTCGCCCTTTGCGAGCTATTTTTAGGCGTTGAGGTTCATTTCGCGCTGTGGAAGAGGTTATTCTACTTGGTGCCCCCTTTCTCGAGAGGGGTCTATATACCAAGTGGGCGGAGCCGAAGTATGGCGCATCGCCGGGACCGGATACCTATCCGGAACCCCAAAGAAGGCGTCCGAGGACTGGCCTTCGGAATGGTTTTATATAGATGACGTCCCGCTACCGGACCCTATCCAGGTCGGTCTCCCTGAGTTCAACAGTGCTCCATTGAAGAAACACTTGAGTTGGCATCCGCGGAGCTCTCAGAGAGAAAGCGACAGAGACGTCCTTTACCTGATGGGCCGGATAAGACTGTTGGCTCATTCCGGACTAACCATGATTGGAGTCATGGCCGCATGCATTATGCGGGGGGTGCAGCCGCTTCAATATAGAGGCCACCCCATGTGGGATTTCAACGGGGAGGATGACGCTACACGTTACGGTTGTAAGGGGCCGGCCTCAGCCGCCGCCTTAGTAAAGATCTTATCCTCTTTGTACAAGGGAGAAAAGGAGGAATTCCTCCGCGTCAACCCGCGGGCCGGATTTAGTATGTACGATCCTCCAAGTTGGGTAAGTGAACAATTGCGCTTGCCCGTTTGTTTTATACTCCCATGGTTAGATAGGTAGTCTAACGACTTCAATGCAGGAACTGCGACAGGAGGTAAAGGATATAAGCAGCCGCCCTCCACAGCCCGAGGACCCAGAACGGTCCCTCAATCTGGACTCCGAAGAGGATCCGGACATATCGGTGGAGCTTATCGACGGGGTGTTCCATCAGCTAAGCAAGGACAATACCTTGGTAGCCATTACGGCGGATTACCCAGGGTTAATCCCGGCCTCCCAGGTGACAAGAACCGGGGTCTTATTCCCTTGAAAGAGATTCCACCCTCACGTAGCCCGGTGTTTCTGACGACATCCATATTTTGCAGGGGAGATTTCCGAGGCAGGAGGCCGAACCTGCGGTGGCTAGCCAACGAGGGGCTGCAGGGCCCCGTGGGGCAAAAAGGAATGAAGTCCGGACTAAGATGCCGGCGCAAAGGTATAGTGCACCCTCTGTTTCCCTGGAGTTATTCTGTCAGGGTATATTAACGTTCGTGCTATCTTCAGAATGAAGAGACCTCGCCGGACTACATCCGAAGAGGTTGCCAATCGCGCCTCCACCAGCCAGGCTCCAACGTCTGGCCAGGAAGCGGAGGCGAGCACAAGGCACGCACTGGACGCTCCTCCGACAGAGGATGCGGACAGGCTGTCTGCCACAAATTCTGAAGTGGAGAGTGCCATGAACCACAGGCGTCGCCGGACAATTCTACGCGACGCTTGTTTCTCCCAAGAGGCTTTAGATGCCTTTAATTCAGGAGATGCGTACCTCCGTGCCGCTCAAAATGGTTTAGCCAGAGCCACGGAGCAGTATGTAAAAGACATACGGGTAAGAAAATTTTGGTTAAATAAATATATATATATATATATATATATGCCAGTAGCCCCCAAGACTTGAAGCAGTTAGAGCAACTGATTTAAGGATCATTTAATATGCAGCTTCTTACAGAGAAGAATACTGTACTGTCCGAGGAGCTGGAAAAGTGTAAGGCCCAACTAGAGGCCGCACTAGCCGCAGCAGGGGAGCCCAAAGAGACCCCCTCAGGTAAGATACACTTCGAAAGATTAGTATTGTGCGGTGTGGGTGCAAATCTGACAAACCATATTGCAGATGGCGCCGGACTAGATCCGGACAAGCAACAACTCTTACGCCGGCTAAAGGCCGGTGAGAGTACGTTGACAAAGGTGAGGCGGGAGAAGAATGATCTTCAGGATGCCAACACCAAGCTGGACGTCGAACTTAAAGATGTTCATGGCCAGCTGTCGGACTCCACGAAGGAGAATCAACGGCTTCGACGCGGCATTTTTAGTAAGTGCTTGAACGAACTTTGAAAAAAGAGTTCGGCGAGGAAGTCGACTAACAGAGTAATGTCTGTAGGTATGCTCACAGGTCGTCCTGCAGAGGAGATGCCTGGTTCTATGGGTGACCTTCTTCCCGGACTCTTGCAACTGCACAAGCGAATTTGGCAGGCGATGCGGGATATTGCCCAAGCGTTATGGCCTGCCCACTCCGTGCCCGAGGACCTTGGAGAGCTTGCGGAGAAGCTGAAGGGAGCTCGGCGGCGCTTCCGGTTGTGGAAGATATCGGCCTGCCGACAAGGCGCTAGGGAGGCCTGGGCCATGGTGAAGACCCGTTTTATGAAGTCTGACCAAACCACATGGCCGAGGTCGGACCAGTGGGGCCTGACGGGAAGGAGATCCCTGTAAGCTTAGTATACGGCCAAGTAGAGTTGGCCGCGAAGTATTCCCAGCAGGACTGTAAATTAGACAGCCTGTTAGATGGTATAGAAGAGGAATACAATCAGTCAGAATGACTGTGTAATTTTGAATTGACATGTGTAATGCCTTCTAGCTGGATTGTAGATCGTTTGTCGTTGCCGACCTTTTCGCTTCAACCTCGGGACCTGACGGTCCGGAGTGTGTCCGAATACCCTAGCGGTTATATAAGAACCGGGGTATGCGTGGAGACCAGGCGTAGGGGTCATCAGTGCTTTATCAGACAAGTGCCCAACTAGTTATGTTATATTACTTGGTTAGTAAGAAACATCTTCCAGAGAGAATAATTCCGTTAAGGGTTCCTTTCGCTGGGAGGCATGCCCTAAGGTGCATGTCCGGACTGCGTGAAGAGACGCAGAAAATAAGGCATCTAGGGGCGCATAAAATGAGTAAAAAGATCATCTTTTATTTCACCGACCGAATATTCCCTTAAGAACGCTAGCTTTCGGCTTCACCCAGTCTGAGGTACACATCCGGCTGACCCGGCAGTAACAATCGCAGAGGTGCTCCCTTTACCGCCTAGCCGAACAATCGGGAACGTAGGGGTAAGCACAGGAGCCAGGCAACCCAGCTTGGCCAAAACTTAAGTCATATCGATGCATATAATGGTGAAGAAAAAAGGTACATGCGGAAGTTTGACGCATGTGTTGGGCGTGAAGCCCGTATAAATAAGCTTCTGTTAAAGAAGCCCCCAGGTTTAATGAGCGCGAGTGGCGCGTCACTAGATGAGCCTTTAAGGGCTATGAAAGAAAAAAATGGGAAGGAGAGAAATGTAAGACAGAAAAATACAAAAAGGGATGGACAGAGGAAGGAGACGAACACAGAGTCCGGCGCTAGGCATAGAATCTTCGGAGACGGGTGGCGTTCCACTGGTTCGGCTCGAGTCGGTTGTTCGACGCATCTCGCAGGTGGTACGCCCCACCAGTCAGGACTTGGTCGATTATGAATGGACCTTCCCACTTGGGCTTGAGTTTGTCCTTTTTCTTATCCGGCAGGTGTAGAACTAGTTCGCCAACATTGTAATTTTTGGCTCGTACTTCTCTGCTTTGATATCTTCGGGCCTGCTATTGATAAAATGCGGAACAGGCTTTTGCCACGTCACGCTCCTCCTCTTCGGGCCTGCTGAATTATGTCGCAGGGCAGAACTGCTTCTACGCCGTACACCATGAAAAATGGTGTGTGCCCGGTGGTGCGATTTGGCGTGGTCCGCAGCCCCCATAGCACGAAGTCGAGCTCCTCTACCCAGTGCGTGTTAGATTCCTTGAGGGACCGCACCAGTCTGGGTTTGATGCCGCTCATGATAAGACCATTTGCACGTTCGACCTGACCGTTGGTTTGTGGGTGATAGACGGAAGCATAATCGAGCTTGATGCCCATGTTTTTGCACCAGCGTTTTGCCTCGTCGGCGGTAAAATTTGTACCGTTGTCGGTTATGATGCTGTGGGGGACGCCATAACGGTGTACAACCCCGGATATGAAGTCTATCACAGGTCCAGATTCGGCCGTTTTAACAGGCTTGGCTTCTATCCATTTGGTGAACTTATCCACCATGACCAGTAAGTATTTTTTCCTATGGGTTCCACCTTTAAGGGGTCCGACCATGTCAAGCCCCCAGACCGCAAAAGGCCAGGTGATGGGTATACTTTGGAGTGTGGTGGGTGGCATATGGCTTTGGTTGGCAAAAAGTTGGCAACCAGCGCATCGTTGGACTAGGTCCTGAGCGTCTGCTTGGGCCGTCGGCCAGTAAAAGCTTGTACGGAAAGCCTTGCTAACGAGGGACCGAGCAGCGGCGTGGTGACCACCGAGTCCGGCATGAATTTCAGCCAGGAGGTTCCGCCCTTCCTCTTCGGAGATGCACCTTTGAAGGACTCCGGTAGTGCTTTTCTTATAAAGTTCTCCCTCATGGACTCTGTAGGCCTTAGATCGCCGCACTATGCAGCGGGCCTCGTTTTGGTCCTCCGGGAGTTCCTGCCTAGTAAGGTAGGCTAGGAATGGTTCTGTCCACGGGGCGGTGACCGCCATTATTACGTGGGCTGAAGGTGTAATTTCGTTGGCAGAGCCTCCAATTGTGTCAGATTGTTCGGCGTCGAGTGGTGCGGCTGGGTTCGGGCTGTTATTTGCGGGTTCCCCCTCCCATGCTACGGATGGCTTGAACAATCTTTCCAAAAAGACGTTGGGGGGGGGGCTGCATCCTGTTTTGCTCCGATGCGTGCTAGGACGTCCGCCACTTGATTGTTTTCTCGGGCTATATGGTGAAACTCCAGCCCTTCGAACCGAGCTGACATTTTTAGGACGGCGTCGCGGTAAGCTGCCATTTTTGGGTCCTTGGCGTCGAAGTCTCCATTTATTTGGGATATCGCGAGGTTTGAATCCCCGCGTACCTCTAGGCGCTGGATACCCATGGATACTGCTATCCGGAGGCCATGTAGGAGGGCCTCATATTCGGCTGCATTGTTGGAATCCATGTACATGATTTGGAGCACATATTGGACTGTGTCTCCTGTGGGGGACGTCAGGACGACGCCGGCCCCCAGTCCGGCCAACATTTTGGAGCCGTCGAAATGCATAATCCAATTTGAATATGTACCGTACTCTTTAGGGAGCTCGGCCTCCGTCCATTCTGCGACGAAGTCGGCCAAAACTTGTGATTTAATAGCTCGCCGTGGCTTATAGGTTATACCGAACGGGAGAAGCTCGATGGCCCATTTTGCAATCCGGCCCGTTGCATCGCGGTTGTTGATAATATCGTTTAGTGGCACTTCCGAGGCTACTGTTATGGAACACTCTTGAAAGTAGTGTCGTAGCTTCCGGGATGCCATGAATACCGCGTATGCAATCTTTTGATAATGTGGGTACCGTGATTTGCATGGAGTGAGGACAGTGGACACGTAGTAGACCGGCCTTTGAAGGGGGAATTTGTGTCCGTCCGTTTCCCGCTCGACAACGAGCACTGCGCTGACAACTTGGTGTGTTGCTGCAATGAACAAAATCATTGGTTCGCTGGTGATTGACGTGGCCAGGACTGGGTTTGTTGCCAATATGGCTTTTGTTTCATCAAGTCCGGCCGTGGCGGCATCCGTCCACTCGAAGTGTTCGGTGCGCCGAAGGAGGCGATAAAGGGGTAGTGCCTTTTCTCCCAAGCGGGAGATGAAGCGGCTTAAAGCCGCCACGCACCCGGTTAATTTTTGTATTTGTTTAAGGTCCTTTGGGACATCCAATTGTGACAAAGCTCGGATCTTGGCTGGGTTTGCTTCAATTCCTCTACCGGATACAATGAAGCCCAAGAGCTTTCCGGCTGGAACGCCAAAGACGCATTTTTCTAGGTTGAGCTTGATGTCATATTGTCGGAGGTTATCGAATGTAAGCCTCAAGTCGTTTACTAGGGATTCGACATGTCTTGATTTGACGACCACATCATCCACATACGCCTCCACTGTTTTGCCGATCTGGTTTGCTAGACATGTCTGGATCATGCGCTGATATGTTGCGCCGGCGTTTTTCAGCCCGAAGGGCATTGTGTTGAAGCAGAATGGGCCGTATGGTGTGATGAATGCTGTTGCAGCTTGGTCTGATTCTGCCATCTTGATTTGATGGTAACCGGAGTATGCGTTGAGGAAACACAACAAATCGTGTCCTGCGGTGGCATCGATAATTTGATCGATGCAGGGGAGGGGGAAGGGATCCTTTGGGCAAGCCTTGTTAAGGTCTTTAAAATCGACACACTGGCGCCAAGATTTGTCCTTCTTTGGTACCATCACCAGGTTTGCTAGCCAGTCCGGATGTTTTATGTCTCTCATGAATCCGGCCTCCAATAGCTTGGCTAGCTCCTCTCCCATAGCCTGTCTCTTGGGTTCGGAAAAACGCCGAAGGGCTTGTTTGCCAGGTTTAAATCCTTTTAGGATATTTAAGCTGTGTTCGGCCAGCCTGCGTGGGATCCCTGGCATGTCTGAAGGGTGCCAGGCGAAGATGTCCCAGTTCTCTTGTAGGAACTCTCGCGGTGCGGTGTCTGCATCGGGGTTCAGTCGTGCCCCGATTGAAGCTATTTTATTGGGGTCCGTTGGATGGACCTGGAATTTGACTATTTCGTCGGCTGGCTTGAAGGATGTGGATTTGGATCTCTTATCGAGTATCACATCATCCCTGTTAACCGTGGAGCGCAGCGCAGTCAGTTCCTTGGCCGCTAAGGCTTCGGATAGCGCCTCAAGGGCTAATGCGGCCGTCTTGTTTTCGGTGCGGAGTGCTATGTCCGGATCACTAGCTAGAGTGATAATTCCATTCGGCCCGGGCATCTTAAGCTTCATGTACCCGTAATGGGGTATTGCTTGGAAGATTGTGAATGCTTCCCGCCCTAGTAAAGCGTGATGTCCGCTCTTAAATTGGGCCACCTGAAACGTGACTTCTTCGGACCTGTAATTATCCGGCGTGCCGAACACCACATCTAGTGTGATTTTTCCTGTGCAGCGCGCTTCCCGACTGGGGATTATTCCTCTGAAGGTTGTGCTGCTTCGCTCAACGCGGTTCCAGTCTACTTCCATTTTTTGAAGGGTTTCCTCATAAATGAGGTTCAGTCCGCTGCCTCCATCCATGAGCACCTTGGTGAGGCGAAAGCCGTCCACTATGGGACTGAGGACCAATGCGGCTGGTGCTCGGGCTGTTCGGAATCTAGGTTCATCACTTGCGTTAAAGGTAATGGCAGTGTCGCTCCATGGATTTATTGTTGCAACTTGATAGACTTCGGCGAGGCTGCGGAGTGTTCTTTTTCGCACATTGTTTGATGCGAAAGTCTCGAAGACTGTGAGAACGGTACTGGTGTCCTTGGGCTGGCTTTCTGCGGCCTCCGGAATTAAGAGGTCCTCGCCGATTTTGGCCACCTGCCGGAGTATCCAACATGCTTTAAGGCTATGAGTTGGTGTGGTGTCCTCTGTACTGTGAATTCTACAGGGTCCATCAAGCCATCTTTCCAGTATGGTTCCATGCCCTGTAGAGGGTTTGGGCTTTTTGGTGTTTATCCCGGGTGTCCTGTGATGATGCACCCTCTTAGTTCGGACGGGATTACTATTCAAGGCCGGATTATCCCAAAAATTTATTTCGGTTTTCCAGGCGCTTTCCATCGCACAGTATTTTTGTACTATGGACGCCAAGTCAGCGAAGCGTGTGATATCACAACGACTTACAACGTTAAGGATTCCCTTGTCCGTGCAATTACCGCAAAAAATTGAGATTGCGTCTTCCTCGTGGCAATCCTTTATCCTGTTCATAACCAGGAGGAAATCTAGCCCAGTAATGATGTACTGTTTCCTCGGGCCTCTGCCTGATTTGGGAGAGATCGCTTATGATTGGGTGGGCGGGTGTCGTTGAATCTGAAACCTCACCCAATCCAAGATTCGGAGGCCGAAGTGTTTCCGAACTCTGAAGTTCGGATTCTTGGATGTTGTCTAGTGAATCTGGCCCGTTGCCTGATCCTAAGCTCAGGTCTTGAGTTATATCTCCCCCTCCGTGGGTATCCGGCTTGGAGGGGTCGGGAATTCAGACGTAGCTAGTCCTTAAAATAGACGAAGGGTCGCCGCATATCGTCTCTACCACGGCAACGTGGTGGGTGACTTGGGGAGAGTTAATTTCTCTTAGATCGGGTTTAAGCCCAACCTGGTCGTAATCCGTAGTGACCCCCAGGGCGGCGATGCGATCCAAGAGCTCATTTACGGAAGAGAGCTCCATTGGATCTAGCTGCTCGACGAGCTCCGAGCTGACGTGTAGGTTGCTTTTGATGACCCGAGAGGTCACCGTCGGTGCAACAGCCGAACAGGCGGTCATGAGGAAACCACCTAGCCGGAGGGTTTGGCCGACAGCCAAGGCTCCCTTAGCAACGGCGCCGTCTTTAAAGATGAGAGGAGGCATCCTTCCTGATTGTGACGACACAGAGGAACTCTCAATGAAAGCATCAATGTCGGTGTCAAAACCGGCGGATCTCGGGTAGGGGGTCCCGAACTGTGCGTCTAGGCTTGATGGTAACAGGAGGCAGGGAACATGATGTTTTACCCAGGTTCGGGCCCTCTTGATGGAGGTAAAACCCTACGTCCTGCTTGATTAATATTGATGATATGGGTAGTACAAGAGTAGATCTACCACGAGATCAAGGAGGCTAAACCCTAGAAGCTAGCCTACGGTATGATTGTTGTATATGGAGTTTATTGCCTACGGACTACAACCCTCCGGTTTATATAGACACCGGATAGGGTTAGGGTTACATAGAGTCGGTTAAAATGATAGGAGATCTTGAATATCCGTATCGCCAAACTTGCCTTCCACGCCAAGGAAAGTCCCATCCGGACACGGGACGAAGTCTTCAATCTTGTATCTTCATAGTCCTGGAGTCCGGCTGAAGGTATAGTCCGGCTACCCGAACACCCCCTAATCCAGGACTCCCTCAGCGACCGTGGGGGAGACCAATGGGTCCAAGGGAGGGGGCGGTGACATCCCCAAGGCCGACACGGGAATGGTGACGACAGTCGGGGAGCGCGGCAAGGACGCCGGGAAGACGACCAGGGCGACGCTTGATGCGTCGCTCGCCTCCAAGGTCTCACCACCCGAGTCTGGGGAGTCGTCCCGGGGCAGAAGAGAAGCGGGGAGAGGGGCAAGCGCAGCCTGCCGGCCCTCGGTCCCAGCCGCGGGAGGCGAGGTGTCGGTGAGGGAGAGCGGGAGCGCGAGTCATCGGAGCCCGCGTCATCATCAGAGTGGTGGGAACGGTGGGAGTGGGGGAGGTAACGGCCGTGGTAGTCCCCGTCGGTCCGGGGTTGCCGCCGGGAAGTCCGTCATCGGAGAAGCGAGGGCGACCCACATGGTTGGGAGGCTCAGGGGCGATCCCGAGGTCGAAGCCCTGGTCGTTGAAGAAGATCGGGGTGGTGGCACGCAGCTTGGAGGAGTCTAGGTACTTGACCTTGACCCCGACCTCCTCCTCTTTGCGGAGGGAGAGCTCGTCCACCACCACCACCACCTTGCCTAGGATCCGGGACATCTGGCGGATGACTACCTCAGACCGGGCAATGTCAGGGAGCCCCCCCACCAGGATCCAGGCCGTGTCCAGGACCGCCACCGCCTTTGGGTCGAGGATCGGCTCGGTGATGGCGATGACAAGCTGGTGGAGGGCGAGAGTGATCTGACCACTGTGAGTGGCATAGCCGTAGCTGATGGCGTCGGGGAAGATCACAGTGAAGACGTTGCTGGCGGTGGGGTGACACCCAGTCCCACTGGCGCCGATATAAGTGGTTGAGTTCGGCCTCGATCATCTCCGGGGAGGCCACCCCGTCCACCACCATGACGATCGCCTGGAGCGAGGGGGTGGGGGGAGGGATGTCGGGGACCTCGAGATGGAATAAACCCAACCCCTCGATGCCATGACCATACATCATGAGCTCAGCTGGCACGGGGCGATCCGGGCATAGAAGGGCGGGATGGCCCGGGTCCTTGCAGATGTGGCAACACTGAGGGTTGACGCGGGAGACTTGGGAATGACCCACCACACCGCAATTGAAGCACGGAGGACGGGGGAGACCGGACACCGGCCCCGGGGTGGTCGAAGAGCCCGGGGCACATGGGGCAGGGGTGGCCAAGACGCCACGGCCCTGACCATGATGCTTCTTCTTCATAGCTTGGCCTTGGCAGCCACGGGCCGGAGCGCCACCCGCAACTGCCGCGGGAGCGGGAGGGGCCGCGGCGGCAGCATGCGGAGGGACTCAAAGTGGCAATTTTCCCCGTGGAGGCGGGTATCCGCGGGGATTTACCCGCTAAGAAGCGGTGATGGGGGCAAAATCCCCCCATGGGGATAACGGGGCGGGTACCCGAGAACCTGGCGGGGCGGGAATGGGGGCCAAACTGGCTCCATGGAGCCTCCATGGATACCCAGGACCCCACCTGTCAGTCAAACTAGTCACCCAATATATATACAAGCAAACCCTAACCCCCCGCAGCCGCTCCACTCTGTTCCCCACCCCACCTCCCGCAGCCGCATCCGGCGGCCCCTTCTCGTGGCCCGTCGCCCTCTCATGCCCTTCGTGGCCTCGCCTCCTCGCGACCCCGCCACCTCCTCGTTCACCTCCTCACCTCCTCACCTCCTCAAGAGTCCGCCACGGTGACGATGGCGAGCGACAGCCAGGCAAGAAGCTGACTGCGAGTCCGCGACGGTGATAGTGGTGACGATGATAAAGACCGGCGACCTGCCTCCTCCTCCCCCACCTCAAGCGCAAGCAGCTGATCAGCAGGTTGTTTGTTTCATCTCTTGCTTCTGCAATCTGTTGAATAGCTTGATGTTCAGAAGGGTGGCTGTGTATGTGGTGATCTCTCTGCATTTTAGTTTCAGTAGCTTGATGTTCAGAAGGGTGGCTGTGTATGTGATGTTCAGAAGGGTAGCTTGATGTATGCATGCCTTATTATTATGTGAGGCTTGGCTAGTGGTTGTGATCTGGAGATGAACCAATTGTTGTGTAATGTGTTTGTGCTTCTGTACGGGAAGATTGTTGCCAAAATTATTTTGGTTTGTTATTCTAATGTATTGCTATTTTGTTGCTATAATGAATGATTCAATATGTCAAAAATAATGTGGTTTGTGGTCCTCTTTTACTGTTATTTTTCTACTGTTGGTCTCCATGGGGATCCCCATGGGGATCAGGTACCCGTTGTTAGCGGTGATGGGGATTGTTCCCCTCCGCCAAGGTTGGCGGGGCTAGCGGGGACGGGTATTAGCGGGGATCGGGGCGGGGATGGTGACGTGCCCCCCGGTGATCCCCGTCCCCATTGCCATCTTGAGGAGGGACGTACTTTCAGGCCGCGACAGGAGGCTGTTGGGCTTGTAGGCGAGGAGACGGAAGGCGGGATGGGCGCGACGGCGAAGAGGAGCGCCCACGACGCGGGACCGGGCAGGGCGAGCGGCGACGCCCGCGCCCATCGGCCGCGGCGCCCGGAGGCGAATGAGAGCGGCCGCGTCGGTCTGAACGGCCCAGTGATCGTCGGACGTCACAATGCCTGCCGCAAAGCTCATGAAGCTCCCGCCGGCACTCCTCCTCACAGCGGACCGCGTCCGGGGAGGGGCGGGGCCGGTTGTCATAGCGATGTTTACGACGGGCCTCCCCGTTGTCCCATTCCCGCGGCATGGCCGGACGAACCGGGAGCGGGGGAGGGGAGGCGGGGTCGGGGCGCAAGGGAGCGAGACGGCCGACGGGGATGGCGCTACGTTGGTTTTCACTTGAAGAGGAAAGGGTGATGCAGTAAAGTAGCGTAAGTATTTCCCTCAGTTTTTGAGAACCAAGGTATCAATCCAGTAGGAGATCACGCTCGAGTCCCACGCACCTACACAACCAAATAAGAACCTCGCAACCAACGCGATAAAGGGGTTGTCAATCCCTTCACAGTCACTTACGAGAGTAAGATCTGATAGATATGATAAGATAATATTTTGGGTATTTTTATGATAAATAGAAATAAATATGCAAAGTAAAATAAACGGTAATAGAAATAGCTAAGTGTTGGAAGACTAATATGATGGAAGATGGACCCGGGGGCCATAGGTTTCACTAGTGGCTTCTCTCAAGAGCATAAGTATTACGGTGGGTAAACGAATTACTGTCGAGCAATTGATAGGATTGAGCATAGTTATGAGAATATCTAGGTATGATCATGTATATAGGCATGACGTCCGCGACAAGTAGACCAAAACGATTCTGCATCTACTACTATTACTCCACACATCGACCGCTATCCAGCATGCATCTAGAGTATTAAGTTCAGAACAGAGTAATGCTTTAAGTAAGATGCCATGATGTAGAGGGATAGACTCATGCAATATGATATAAACCCCATCTTTTTATCCTCGATGGCAACAATACAATACGTGTCGTTTCCCTTTCTGTCACTGGGATCGAGCACCGCAAGATTGAACCCAAAGCTAAGCACTTCTCCCATTGCAACAAAGGTCAATCTATTAGGCCAAACCAAACTAATAATTCGAAGAGACTTGCAAAGATAAACCAATCATGCATAAAAGAATTCATAGGAGATTCAAATATTCTTCATAGATAAACTTGATCATAAACCCACAATTCATCGGATCTCGACAAACACACCGCAAATGAAGATTACATCGAATAGATCTCCAAGAGAAACAAGGAGAACTTCATATTGAGATCCAAAGAGATAGAAGAAGCCATCTAGCTAATAACTATGGACCCGTAGGTCTAAAGTAAACTACTCACACATCACCGGAGAGGCCATGGAGTTGATGTAGAGGCCCTCCATGATCAATGCCCCTCCGGCGGAGCTCCGGAAAAGGCCCCAAGATGGGATCTCTTGGGTACAGAAGGTTGAGGCGGTGGAATTAGGTTTTCGTGGTGCTCCTAGATGTTTGGGGGGTACATGGATATATGTAGGAGGAAGAAGTAGGTCGGTGGAGCAACGAGGGGCCCACGAGGGTGGAGGGCGCGCCCAGGGGGTAGGCGCGCCCCCTACCTCGTGGCCTCCTTGATTGTTTCTTGACTCCCACTCCAAGTCTCCTGTATCACATTTGTTGAGAAAATCACGTTCCCGAAGGTTTCATTCCGTTTGGACTCCGTTTGATATTCCTTTTCTGCGAAACACTGAAATAGGCAAAAAAACAGCAATTTGGGCTGGGCCTCCGGTTAATAGGTTAGTCCTAAAATGATATAAAAGTGTAAAATAAACCCATTAACATCCAAAACAGATAATATAATAGCATGGAGCAATCAAAAATTATAGATACGTTGGAGACGTATCAAGCATCCCCAAGCTTAATTCCTGCTCGTCCTCGAGTAGGTAAATGTTAAAAAAGAATTTTTGATGTGGAATGCTTTCTAACATATTTATCAATGCAATTTTTTCTTTATCGTGGCATGAATGTTCAGATCCGAAAGATTCAAGATAAAAGTTTAATATGGACATAAAAATAATAATTCTTCAAGCATACTAACTAAGCAATCATGTCCTCTCAAAATAACATGGCCAAAGAAAGTTCATCCCTACAAAATCATATAGTTTGGTCATGCTCCATTTTCGTCACACAAGAATGCTCTCATCATGCACAACCCCGATGACAAGCCAAGCAATTGTTTCATACTTTAGTAATCTCAAATGTTTTTCAACTTTCACGCAATACATGAGCGTGAGCCATGGATATAGCACTATGGGTGGAATAGAATATAATGAAGGGGGTTATGTGGAGAAGACAAAAATGGAGAAAGTCTCACATTGACGCAGCTAATCAATGGCTAGGGAGATGCCCATCAATTAATGTCAATGCAAGGAGTAGGGATTGCCGTGCAACGGACGCACTAGAGCTATAAATGTATGAAAGCTCAACAAAAGAAACTAAGTGGGTGTGCATCCAACTTGCTTGCTCACGAATAACTAGGGCACGTGAGGAGGCCCATTGTTGGAATATGCAAGCCAAGTTCTATAATGAAAATTTCCCCACTAGTATATCAAAATGACAAAAGAAGAGACTCTCTATCATAAATATCATGGTGCTACTTTGAGGCACAAGTGTGGAAAAAGGATAGTAGCATTGCCCCTTTTTATTCTCTTTTTTTGGGCCTTCTTTTTTTCTTTTTTGGCCTTTTTTGGGACAATGCTCTATCAATGATGATCATCACACTTCTTTTTATTTACAACTCAACGATTACAACTCGATACTAGAACAAGATATGACTCTATATGAATGCCTTCAGCGGTGTACCGGGATGTGCAATGACTCATGAGTGACATGTATGAAAAATTACGAACGGTGGCTTTGCCACAAATACGATGTCAACTAAATGATCATGCAAGGCAATATGACAATGATGATGCGTGTCATAATAAACGCAATGGTGGAAAGTTGCATGGCAATATATCTCGGAATGGATATGGAAATGCCATAATAGATAGGTATGGTGCCTGTTTTGAGGAAGATATAAGGAGGTTTATGTGTGATAGAGCGTATCGTATCACGGGATTTGGATGCACCGGCGAAGTTTGCACCAACTCTCAAGGTGAGAAAGGGCAATGCATGGTACCGAAGAGGCTAGCAATGATGGAAGGGTGAGAGTGCATATAATCCATGGACTCAACATTAGTCATAAAGAACTCACATACTTATTGCAAAAATCTACAAGTCATCAAAAACCAAGTATTACGCGCATGCTCCTAGGGGGATAGATTGGTAGGAAAAGACCATCGCTCGTCCCCGACCCCATTCATAAGGAAGACAATCAAATAACACCTCATGTTTCAAATTTGTTACACAATGTTTACCATACGTGCATGCTACGGGACTTGCAAACTTCAACACAAGTATTTCTCAAATTCACAACTACTCAACTAGCACAACTTTAATATCACTATCTCCATATCTCAAAACAATCATCAAGTATCAAACTTCTCTTAGTATTCAATGCACTTATATGAAAGTTTTTATTATCCCTAAAAGCAAATTGCCATGTTGTTCTCAAGGACTCTCAAAATAATATAAGTGAAGCATGAGAGATCAATTATTTCTATAAAATAAAACCACCGCCATGCTCTAAAAAGTATAAGTGAAGCGCTAGAGAAAAAACTACATAGCTCAAAAGATATAAGTGAAGCACATAGAGTATTCTAATAAATTTTAAATCATGTGAGTCTCTCTCAAAAGGTGTGTACAGGAACGATGATTATGGAAAACGAAAAAGCAAAGACTCAAATACAAGACGCACCAAGCAAAACACATATCATGTGGCGAATAAAAATATAGCTCCAAGTAAAGTTACCGATAGAAGTAGACGAAAGAGGGAATGCCTTCTGAGGCATCCCCAAGCTTTGGATTTTAGGTGTCCTTAGATTATCTTGGGGGTGCCATGGGCATCCCCAAGCTTAGGCTCTTGCAAGTCCTTGTTCCACAATCCATCAAATCTTTACCCAAAACTTGAAAACTTCACAACACAAAACTTGAAGTAGAAAATCTCGTGAGCTCCATTAGCGAAAGAAAACAAAACACCACTTAAATGTACTGTAATGAACTCATTATTTATTTATATTGGTGTTAAACCTACTGTATTCCAACTTCTTTATGGTTTATAAACTCTTTTACTAGCCATAGATTCATCAAAATAAGCAAACAACACAAGAAAAATAGAATCTGTCAAAAACAGAACAATCAACTTCTGGAACCCCAAAAATTCTAAAATAAATTGCTGGACGTGAGTAGTTTATCTATTAATCATCTGCAAAAAGAATTAACTAAATAGCACTTTCCAAATAAAACTGCCAGCAATTCTCGTGAGAGCTAAAGTTTCTGTTTTTTTACAGCAAGATTAAAAAGACTTTCCCCAAGTCTTCCCAATGGTTCTACTTGGCACAAACACTAATTAAACACAAAAAAACACAACCAAAACAGATGCTAGATACATTATTTATTACTAAACAGGAGAAAAAATCAAGGAATAAAAATAAAATTGGGTTGCCTCCCAACAAGCGCTATCGTTTAAGGCCCCTAGCTAGGCATAAAAGCAAGGATAGATCTAGGTATTGTCATCTTTGGTAGGCAATCCATAAGTGGATCTCATAATAGATTCATATGGTAATTTAATTTTCTTTCTTGGGAAGTGTTACATGCCTTTCCTTAACGGAAATTGGAATCTAATATTCCCTTCCTTCAGATCAATAATTGCACCAATTGTTCTAAGGAAAGGTCTACCAAGAATAATAGGACATGAAGGATTGCAATCTATGTCAAGAACAATGAAATCTACGGGCACATAGTTCCTATTTGCAACAATAAGAACATCGTTAATTCTTCCCATAGGTTTCTTAATAGTGGAATCCGCAAGGTGCAAGTTTAAAGAACAATCATCAAAATCACGGAATCCTAGCAAATCACATAAAGTTTTCGGAATCGTGGAAACACTAGCACCCAAATCACACAAAGCATAGCATTCATGATCTTTAATTTTAATTTTAATAGTAGGTTCCCATTCACCATAAAGTTTTCTAGGGATAGAAACTTCCAACTCAAGTTTTTCTTCATAAGATTGCATCAAAGCATCAACGATATGTTTAGTAAAAGCTTTATTTTGACAATAAGCACAAGGAGAATTTAGCACGAATTGCAACAAGGAAATGCAATCTATCAAAGAGCAATTGTCATAATTAAATTCCTTGAAATCCAAAATAGTGGGTTCATTGATATCAAAAGTTTTGACCTCTTCAATCCCACTTTTACCAATTTTTGTATCAAGATCTAAAAACTCTGAATTTTTGGAACACCTTCTAGGTAAAGGTGGCTCATCTTCAGTCCCATCATTATCAAGATTCATATTGCAAAACAAAGATTTATTAGGAGACACATCAATAACTTTTAGATCTTCATCTTTTTTATAGAAACTAGAAGAACACGCTTTCACAAAGCAATCTTTCTTAGCACGCATCCTAGCGGTTTTTTCTTTGCACTCATCAATGGAAATTCTCATGGCTTTGAGAGACTCATTGATATCATGCTTAGGTGGAATAGATCTAAGTTTCAAAGAATCAACATCAAGAGAAATTCTATCAACGTTCCAACCAATTCATCAACCTTAAGCAATTTTTCTTCAAGCAAAGCATTGAAATTCTTTTGCGAATTCATAGACTCCTTAACACTAGTCTCAAATTCGGAGGGAATCTTATTAAAATTTCCACAAGAATTGTTGTTGGAATTACCATAATTATGAGAGGAATTACTAGGGAACGTCCTAGGATTGAAGTTTCCTATATACACATTGTTACCAAAATTATTCCTACCAACAAAATTCACATCCATAGATTCATTATTATTCTCAATCAAGGTAGACAAAGACACATCATTAGGATCAGAGAAACACTCTTATTAGCAAACAATTTCATAAGTTCATCCATCTTTCCACTCAAAACATTAATTTCTTCTATCGCATGCACTTTTTTATTAGTAGATCTTTCAGTGTGACATTGAGAATAATTAACCATAATATTATCTAGGAGTTTAGTAGCTTATCCTAAAGTGATTTCCATAAAAGTGCCTCCCGCGGCCGAATCTAAAAGATTTCTAGAAGCAAAATTCAATCCGGCATAAAACATTTGTATAATAATCCAAAGATTCAAACCATGTGTAGGGCAATTACGTATCATTAATTTCATCCTCTCCCAAGATTGTGCAACATGTTCATGATCAAGTTGCTTAAAATTCACAATATCGTTTCTAAGAGAGATGATCTTAGCAGGAGGAAAATACTTAGAGATAAAAGCATCTTTGCACTTATTACATGAATCAATACTATTTTTAGGCAAAGACGAAAACCAAGCTTTAGCATGATCTCTAAGGGAAAAAGGAAATAGCTTCAATTTAACAATATCATTGTCCACATCTTTCTTATTTTGCATATCACACAAATCAACAAAGTTGTTTAGATGGGTAGCGGCATCTTCACTAGGAAGGCCGGTGAATTGACCTTTCATGGCAAGATTCAACAAAGCAGCATTAATTTCACAAGATTCAGCATCGGTAAGAGGAGCAATCGGAGTGCTAATAAAATCATTATTTTTGGTATTGGCAAAGTCACACAATTTAGTATTATCTTGAGCCATCGTGACAAGCAAGCAATCCAACACACGAGCAAACAAAAAGAGAGGGCGAATAAAACTGCAAGGGTGAAGTGGGGGGGGGGGGGGAAACGAGAGGCAAATGACAAATAATGTAATGCGAGGGATAAGAGTTTGTGATGGGTACTTGGTATGTCTTGACTTATACGTAGACTCCGGTAACGGTGCCAGAAATGGCTCATTGTCGGGAGTCAAATTTTGACTTGACTTGGCGTGAATCTCCCCGGCAACGGTGCCAGAAATCCTTCTTGCTAACTCTTGAGCACTGCCTTGATTTTCCCTTGAAGAGGAAAGGGTGATGCAGTAAAGTAGCGTAAGTATTTCCCTCATTTTTTGAGAACCAATGTATCAATCCAGTAGGAGATCACGCTCGAGTCCCACGCACCTACACAAACAAATAAGAACCTCACAACCAACGCGATAAAGGGGTTGTCAATCCCTTCATGGTCACTTACGAGAGTGAGATCTGATAGATATGATAAGATAATATTTTTGGTATTTTTATGATAAAGAGAAATAAAGATGCAAAGTAAAATAAACGGTAATAGAAATAGCTAAGTGTTGGAAGGTTAATATGATGGAAGATGGACCCGGGGGCCATAGGTTTCACTAGTGGCTTCTCTCAAGAGCATAAGTATTACGATGGGTAAACGAATTGCTGTCGAGCAATTGATAGAATTGAGCATAGTTATGAGAATATCTAGGTACGATCATGTATATAGGCATCACGTCCACGACAAGTAGACCGAAACGATTCTGCATATACTACTATTACTCCACACATCGACCTCTATCTAACATGCATCTAGAGTATTAAGTTCATAAGAACAGAGTAATGCTTTAAGTAAGATGCCATGATGTAGAGGGATAAACTCATGCAATATGATATAAACCCCATCCTTTTATCCTCGATGGCAACAATACAATACATGTCGTTTCCCTTTCTGTCACTGGGATCGAGCACCGCAAGATTGAACCATAAGCTAAGCACTTCTCCCATTGCAAGGAAGATCAATCTAGTAGGCCAAACCAAACTGATAATTCGAAGAGACTTGCAAAGATAAGCCAATCATACATAAAAGAATTCAGAGGAGATTCAAATATTCTTCATAGATAAACTTGATCATAAACCCACAATTCATCGGATCTCGACAAACACACCACTTTGAATAGATCTCCAAGAGAAACGAGGAGAACTTTGTATTGAGATCCAAAGAGAGAGAATAAGCCATCTAGCTAATAACCATGGACCCGTAGGTCTGAAGTAAACTACTCACACATCGGAGAGGCCATGGAGTTGATGTAGAGGCCCTCCGTGATCAATGCCCCCTTCGGCGAAGCTCCGGAAAAGGCCCCAAGATGGGATCTCTCGGGTACAGAAGGTTGCGGTGGTGGAATTAGGTTTTCGTGGTGCTCTTGGATGTTTGGGGGGTACGTGGATATATATAGGAGGAAGAAGTAGGTCGGTGGAGCAACGAGGGGCCCACGAGGGTGGAGGGCGCGCCCAGGGGGTAGGCGCCCCCCCTGCCTCGTGGCCACCTCGATTGTTTCTTGACTCCCACTTCAAGTCTCCTGGATCGCGTTTGTTGAGAAAATCACGTTCCTGAAGGTTTCATTCCGTTTGGACTCCGTTTGATATTCCTTTTCTGCGAAACACTGAAATAGGCAAAAAAAACAGCAATTTGGGTTGGGCCTCTGGTTAATAGGTTAGTCCTAAAAATGATATATAAGTGTAAAATAAAGCCCATTAACATCCAAAACAAATAATATAATAGCATGGAGCAATCAAAAATTATAGATACGTTGGGACATATCAAGGGGCTGAGGAGGGGCGGGCTGGACGGACGGTGGAGGTGCAGGCGGGGGGAGAGACGCCATCGTCCTCGGCGAGATCGCCCACCGGAACCGCGTCGGGGCGGGGAGTGATACGTCCATTTTGCATCATGCTTTTCTATCGATATTTATTGCATTATGGGCTGTTATTACAAATTATGTCACAATACTTATGCCTATTCTCTCTTATTTTACAAGGTTTACATGAAGAGGGGGAATGCGGACAGCTGGAATTCTGGGCTGGAAAAGGAGCAAATATTAGAGAACTATTTTGCACATCTCCAAAAGTCCTGAAACTCCATGGGAATTATTTTCAGAATATATAAAAAATATTGGGCGAAAGAACTACCAGAGGGGGGCCACCCACCGTCCACGAGGGTGGGCGGCGCGCCCTACCCCCCTGCCTCGTGGGGCCCCTGGTGGCCCTCCGATGCCCATCTTTGGCTATATGGAGTCTTTCATCGAGGAAAAAATCATAAGCTATCTCACGGGACGAAACTCCGCCGCCACGAGGCGGAACCTTGGCGGAACCAATCTAGGGCTCCGGCGGAGCTGTTCTGCCAGGGGAACTACCCTCCGGGAGGGGGAAATCATCACCATCATCATCACCAATGATCCTCTCATTGGGAGGGGGTCAATCTCCATCAACATCTTCACCAGCACCATCTCATCTCAAACCCTAGTTCATATCTTGTATCCAATCTTTGTATCCAAACCTCAGATTGGTACCTGTGGGTTGCTAGTAGTGTTGATTACTCCTTGTAGTTGATGCTAGTTGGTTTACTTGGTGCAAGATCATATGTTCAGATCCATTATGCATATTAATACCCCTCTGATTATGAACATGAATATGCTTTGTGAGTAGTTACGTTTGTTCCCGAGGACATGGGAGAAGTCTTGCTATAAGTAGTCATGTGAATTTGGTATTCGTTCGATATTTTGATGAGATGTATGTTGTCATCCCTCTAGTGGTGTCATGTGAACGTTGACTACATGACACTTCACCATTGTTTGGGCCCATAGGGAGGCATTGGGAAGTAATAAGTAGACGATGGGTTGCTAGAGTGACAGAATCTTAAACCCTAGTTTATGCGTTGCTTCGTAAGGGGCTGATTTGGATCCATATGTTTCATGCTATGGTTAGGTTTACCTTAATACTTCTGTTGTAGTTGCGGATGCTTGCAATAGGGGTTAATCATAAGTGAGATACTTGTCCAAGTAAGGACAATACCCAAGCACCGGACCCCCCACATATCAAATTATCAAAGTACCGAATGTGAATCATATGAGCGTGATGAAAACTAGCTTGACGATAATTCCCATGTGTCCCCGGGAGCGCTTTCCCTCATATAAGAGTATGTCCAGGCTTGTCCTTTGCTACAAAAAGGATTGGGCCATCTTTTTGCACCTTATTTACTTGCATTACTTGTTACTCGTTACAAATTACCATATCACAAAACTATCTGTTACCGACAATTTCAGTGCTTGCAGAGAATACCTTACTGAAAACTGCTTATCATTTCCTTATGCTCCTCGTTGGGTTCGACACTCTTACTTATATAAAAGGCTATGTTAGATCCCCTACACTTGTGGGTCATCAAGATTCTTTTCTGGCGCCGTTGTCGGGGAGTGAAGCGCCTTTGGTAGGTGGAATTTGGTAAGGTAAAATCTATATAGTGTGCTGAAATTTACTGTCACTTGTTACTATGGAACATAATCCTTTGAGGGGCTTGTTCGGGGTATCTTCACCCCGAGCAGGTGAGCAAAGAGTTGCTCCTCAACTTACTGAACCTACTGAAAATGTTTACTTTGAAATTCCTTCGGGTATGATAGAGAAACTGCTAGCTAATCCTTTCACAGGTGATGGAAAATTACATCCCGATTTGCACCTAATCTATGTGGATGAAGTTTGTGGATTATTGTAATACCCACGATGCGGCTATATCTCCCACGTGTCGGAGCACGACTTAGAGGCATAACCGCATTGTAGGCATGTTGCAAGAGGGGTAATCTTTACACATCCCATGTACTGAATAAGAAAGAGATAAAGAGTTGGCTTACAATCGCCACTTCACGCAATACATAAATATAGCATTACGTCATCCAGAATACAATCAGGGTCCGACTACGAACCCAAAATAAAGACAACCCCAAATGCATAAGATCCCCGATCGCCCCAACTGGGCTCCACTGCTGATCATCTGGAAAGGAAACATAGTAACGCCCTGAATCCTCGTCGAACTCCCACTTGAGTTCGGTCGCATCACCTGGAATGGCATCATCGGCACCTGCATCTGGTTTTGGAAGTAATCTGTGAGTCACGGGGACTCAGCAATCTCACACCCTCGTGGTCAAGACTATTTAAGCTCATGGGTAGGAAAAGGTAGTGGGGTGGAGCTGCAGCAAGCACTAGCATATATGGTGGCTAACATACGCAAATGAGAGCGAGAAGAGAAGGCAAAGCACGGTCGAGAAGCTACAAAGATCAAGAAGTGATCCTAGAACTACTTACATTCAAGCATAACACGAGACCGTGTTCTCTTCCCGGACTCTGCCGAAAAGAGACCATCACGGCTACACACTCGGTTGATGCATTTTAATTAAGTCAAGTGTCAAGTTCTCTACAAACGGACATTAACAAATTCCCATCTGCCCATAACCGTGGTCACGGCTTTCGAAAGTTCAAATCCCTGCAGGGGTGTCCCAACTTAGCCCATCACAAGCTCTCACGGTCAACGAAGGATATTCCTTCTCCCAGGAAGACCCGATCAGACTCGGAATCCCAGTTACAAGACATTTCGACAATGGTAAAACAAGACCAGCAAAGCCACCCGATGTGCCGACAAATCCCGATAGGAGTCGCACATATCTCGTTCTCAGGGCACACCGGATGAGCACTCTGTACAACTAAAACCAAACCTCGAGTTTCCCCGAGGGGGCGCTGCAAAGGACTCTAGTTTGGACCAACACTCAGAGGAGCACTGGCCCGGGGGTTTAAAATAAAGATGACCCTTGAGTCCGCGGAATCCAATGGAAAAAGGCTTAGGTTGCAAATGGTAAAACCAAGGTTGGGCCTTGCTGGAGGAGTTTTATTCAAGGCGAACTGTCAAGGGGTTCCCATTATAACCCAACCGCGTAAGGAACGCAAAAATCAAGGAACATAACACCGGTATGACGGAAACTAGGGCGACAAGAGTGGAACAAAACACCAGGCATAAAGCCGAGCCTTCCACCCTTTACCAAGTATATAGATGCATTAAATTAAACAAGATATAATAATGATATCAACAATAAACATGTCCCAACAAGGAACAAACTCCATCTTCACCTGCAACTAGCAACGCTATAAAAGGGGTTGAGCAAAGCGGTAACATACCCAAACAACGGTTTGCTAGGACAAGGTGGGTTAGAGGTTTGACATGGCAATATGGGAGGCATGATAAAGCATGTGGTAGGTATCGTGGCATAGCAATAGAGCGAGTAACTAGCAAGCAAAGATAGAAGTGATTTCGAGGGTATGGTCATCTTGCCTGCAAAGTTCTCCGAGTTGACGTAAGCTTGATCCTCGTAAGTGTACTCAACGGGTTCCTCGATCACGTACTCGTCTCCCGGCTCTACCCAAGTCAAGAACACAAGCAAAGGAAACCACAATCAACCACAGTGCAATGCTCAAGCAACATGATGCAAAACATGGCATGATATGCGGGATGTGATATGCAATGCATATGCATGCTCCGGAAGGAAAATATTGAACCAGGCCTCAACTTGGCAAACCAAGAGTGCCGCTGGAAAGATGAGTTGATTTTGGTCGAAATCGATATAAAGATCACTGGAATCGGATGCACGTTTTGCAAATGGCAAGCAAAACAAGAATGACACAATTCTGCGATTAACAGCACGATGCCATCTAGAATGCAACAATAAACTAAGCTACTGCACTCCAACATATCAACAAAGCACATGGCAGTGATCTCCTCAAGACATATAGCAAAAGTCCCTTACTGACCATAAGACAAAAAGGATCAGAAGATATGATGGCACCCATGTAAACATAGCAAGTTTCGTTAACAGATTTAGACTTAGCAGAAAACTGGACATGGCAAAAACAGAGTTACGTAGGCATAGTTGCGAGCTCGATGCACTCGACACAAGGCATTGCATGACAAGCTAAGCATACACCCAGCAAGAAGACATGATCAAGAAGCTAAACATGGCAAGAACAATCTCATAGCATGCATGGATCAACTACAACAACCTTGGCAAAATTGAATAACATGTAAACAATCTGCTAGGAACATTTTATAGCAAAAGTAGAGCAAGATTGAGTCATGCTAGGGTACTCCATAAATGCAAACAAAGACATGCATGGATATAGCATAACCATATGCTCAAATCATCCTTACTAAACGTACTCAAAAGAGGCATGGATCACTCTGTAGCAACATGAATACATGGCATAAAAATAACAACAGGAACATGACTTGGTGAAATTCTAAGTCCCTCAAATCAGCAACATCACGAGAGCTACTTTGCATGCATGTGCTAGTCACCACATTGATCACAAAAATACATGGCATACACCCCTGTAAATATGGAATGGCATAGCCCAAAACACATGTAGGGCTCAAGTTCATAGGAGGCACACAATAATCATGGCAAAAATGACAAATGCTCATAAACTGATAAGAAACAGAAACTAACATTTTATAGCACTCTTGCAACAGAATTTTAGGCATAAAGGTGGACTCAAACAAGCATGGTGCAATGGAACAAAATGAAGAGCACATCCTAACGAACAAATCGATATGCCACACGCACGAAACGGAGCTACGGATGCGGAGTTATGATGCGATGAAAAGTGCTAGAAAAAATAATGCAAAAATGACAGTGAAAAATTCGGGTCAACCCTCTCTGGATCTGGATCTGGGCACGGTTCCCAAGGACCGTCGTCGTTCTCCCACGGTGGCCGGAGCTAGGAGAGCTCGCCGGAGAGGTGCGGGGAGGCGTGGAGGAGGCCGGAGCGGCGCGGGGTCCGCGGCGGCGGCCGGCGTCGGAGATGGCGCGGCCGGGCGGCGTTCCAGTGACCCAGGCGGCGGGGAGCAGTCGCGGGCGGTAGGGCGAGGCACTGGTGGCGGCGGGCGAACGGCGAGGTGGCGGGGCGCGGTCGCGGGCGGCGGCGCGCCGGCGATGGGACGGCGGAGGCGCGCGGCGTCGGCGGGGCGCGGCGTACGGGCCGCGGGGGCCGGATCTGGGCCGAGCGGGCCGGTGGCGGCGAGGTGGCGGCGGGGACACGTGGCAGCAGCGGATTGGTGCGGGCGTGGCGGCGGACGTGTCTGGCCCGATCGGGACGTGTCCGGTGGCGAAGAGGGAGCAGTGCTAGGGTTTCGCCCGAATATTTCGGAGGGGGGCATATATTTATAAGTAGAGGGAGCTAGGAGAGTCCAAATGAGGTGCGGTTTTCGGCTACGCGATCGTGATCGAACGACCAAGAGGATGGAGGGGTTTTAGATGGGTTTTGGGCCACTTTGGAGGGGTGTTGGGCTGCAACACACACGAGGCCTTTACGGTTCCTCGGTTAACCGTTGGAGTATCAAACGGACTCCAAATGGCACGAAACTTGACAGGCGGTCTACCGGTAGTGTACCAAGGCCGCTTGGCAAGTCTCAGTCCAATCCGAGAACATTTAACACCCGCACACGAAAAGAGGCAAAAAGGGGCGCCAGAGGACATAGGAGTGTCGGATCGCAAAACGGACAACGGGAAAAATGCTCGGATGCATGAGACGAACACGCATGCAAATGCGATGCACATGATGACATGATATGAGATGCATGACATGGACAAAATTCAAAACGAAGAAAAAACCCAACCACGAGGGAATATCATAACTTAGAGCCGAAAATGGCAAGAGTTGGAATACAAATATGGCAAGTTACATACGGGGCGTTACAATTATTTAAGCTTGCAGGTATAACCCAAGGATGTTATCAAGAAGAAGGTCTTCCCTTTATCTTTGAAGGGAGATGCATTGACATGGTTGAGGCTATGTGATGGTATTGGATCATGGAACTACCAACAATTGAAATTGGAATTTCATCAGAAGTTTTATCCTATGCATCTTGTTCATCATGATCGTAATTATATATATAATTTTTGGCCTCACGAAGGAGAAAACATCGCTCAAGCTTGGGGGAGGCTTAAGTCGATGTTATATTCATGCCCCAATCATGAGCTCTCAAAAGAAATGATTATTCAAAAAATTTATGCTCAACTTTCTCTCAGTAATCGCTCCATGCTCGATACTTCTTGTACTGGATCTTTTATGATGAAGGCTATTGAATTCAAATGGGATTTATTGGAAAGAATTAAACGCAACTCTGAAGATTGGGACCTCGACGAGGGTAAGGAGTCAGGTATAACACCTAAGTTTGATTGTGTTAAATCTTTTATGGATACCGATGCTTTCCATGAATTTAGCACTAAATATGGACTTGACTCTGAGATAGTAGCTTCTTTCTGTGAATCCTTTACTACTCATGTTGATCTCCCTAAGGAGAAGTGGTTTAAATATAATCCTCCCATTGAAGTAAAAGTAGTTGCACCTATTAAAGTTGAAGAAAAGACTATCACTTATAATGATCTTGTTGTTCCTACTGCTTATATTGAGAAACCACCTTTCCCTGTTAGAATAAAGGATCATGCTAAAGCTTCAATTGTGGTTAACAAAAGTAATATTAAGGCACCCAAACCCCCTGAGCAAATTAAAGTTGAACCTAGTGCTGCTATGGTTAAAGATCTCTTGGCCGATAATATTGGTGGGCATGTTATTTACTTCTGCAATGAATCTGCTAGAATTGCTAGACCAGATACTAAAAATAAACATAGACGTGTTGTAGGCATGCTTGTTATTTATGTTAAAATAGGAGATCATTGCTATCATGGCTTATGTGATATGGGTGCTAGTGCAAGTGCAATACCTCATTCCTTATACAAAGAAATTATGCGTCATATTGCACCTGCTGAGATAGAAGAGATTTATGTTACAAATAAGCTTGCCAATAGAGATACTATTTCACTAGTTGGGATTGTTAGAGATGTTGAAGTCTTGTGTGGGAAAGTTAAATGTCCTGCTGATTTTCTTATTCTTGGTTCCCCACAAGATGACTTTTGTCCCATTATATTTGGTAGACCCTTCTTGAATACTGTTAATGCTAAGATATACTGCAATAAGGATATTGTTTCTGTTGGTTTAGGGGATATGTCTCATGAGTTTAATTTTCTAAATTTCATAGACAGCCCCATGATATAGAATTGCCTAGTAAAGATGAATTTATTGGTCTTGCTTCTATTACCATGCCTCCTAGTGATCCTCTAGAACAATATTTGCTAGACCATGAAAATGATATGTTTATGAATGAAAGAAGGGAAATAGATGAAGTATTATTTAAACAGGGACCTATTTTAAAACACAACTTGCCTGTTGAAATCCTAGGGGATCCCCCTCCACCTAAGGGTGATCCTATGTTTGAGCTTAAACCTTTACCTGATACTCTCAAATATGCTTATCTTGATGAGAAAGAGATATATCTTGTTATTATTAGTGCTAAACTTTCAGAGCATGAAGGAAAGAAATTATTGAAAACTCTGAAGAAGCACTGTCCTGCTATTGGATATACTCTTGATGATCTTAAGGCCATTAGTCCCACTCTATGCTAGCACAAAATAAAATTGGAGAAGGATGCTAAACCAGTTGTTGATCACCAATGACGGTTAAATCCTAAGATGAAAGAAGTGGTAAGAAAAGAAATACTAAAACTTCTGGAGGCAGGTATAATTTATCCCGTTGCTGATAGTCAGTGGGTAAGTCCTATCCATTGTGTCCCTAAGAAGGGAGGTATTACTGTTGTTCCTAATGATAAAGATGAATTGATCCCACAAAGAATTATTACAGGTTATAGAATGGTAATTGATTTTCGCAAATTAAATAAAGCTACTAAAAAGGATCATTACTCGTTACCTTTTATTGATCAAATGCTAGAAAGATTATCCAAGCATACACATTTTTGCTTTCTAGATGGTTATTCTGCTTTCTCTCAAATACCTGTGTCATAAGAAGATCAAGAAAAGACAATTTTTACTTGCCCTTTCATTACATTTGCTTATAGACGCATGCCTTTTGGTTTATGTAATGCACCTACTACCTTTCAAAGATGTATGACTGCTATATTCTCTGACTTTTGTGAAAAGATTGTTGAGGCATTCATGGATGATTTCTCTGTTTATGGAACTTCTTTTGATGATTTCTTGAGCAACCTTGATCGAGTTTTGCAGAGATGTGAAGAAACTAATCCTATCTTGAATTGGGAGAAGTGCCACTTTATGGTTAATGAAGGTATTGTCTTGGGGCATAAAATTTCTGAAAGAGGTATCGAAGTTGATAAAGCTAAGGTTGATGCTATTGAAAAGATGCCATGTCCAAAGGACATTAAAGGTATAATAAGTTTCCTTGGTCATGCCAG
Source organism: Triticum aestivum (assembly GCF_018294505.1). Taxonomy (NCBI): domain Eukaryota; kingdom Viridiplantae; phylum Streptophyta; class Magnoliopsida; order Poales; family Poaceae; genus Triticum; species Triticum aestivum. Next base: position 263,787,140 of record NC_057794.1, read on the forward strand.
TTTTTATAGGAGGTTCATTAAGGACTTCTCTAAAATTTCTCGGCCTCTGATTAATCTCTTAAAAAAAGATTTTTCTTTTGTCTTTGATGATGACTGTGTAGAAGCATTTGAAATACTTAAGAAAGCTTTGGTTTCTGCAACTATTGTTCAACCTCCTGATTGGAATTTACCCTTTGAAATTATGTGTGATGCTAGTGATTATGTTGTAGGGGCTATTCTAGGACAAAGAGTTGATAAGAAATTAAATGTTATTCAATATGCTAGTCAAACTCTAGACAGTGCCTGAGGGAGTCCTGGATTAGGGGGTATCCGGACATCCGGATTATATCCTTTGGTCGGACTGTTGGACCATGAAGATACAAGATTGAAGACTTCGCCCCGTGTCCGGATGGGACTCTACTTGCTATGGAAGGCAAGCTAGGCAATACGGATATGTATATCTCCTCTTTTTTAACCGACCTTGTGTAACCCTAGCCCCCTCCGATGTTTATATAAACCAGAGGGTTTTAGTCCGTAGGACAACAGACAATCATACCATAGGCTAGCTTCTAGGGTTTAGCCTCTCTGATCTCATGGTAGATCAACTCTTGTAATACCCATATTATCAAGTATAATCAAGCAGGACGTAGGGTTTTACCTCCATCAAGAGGGCCCGAACCTGGGTAAAACATCGTGTCCCCTGCCTCCTGTTACCATCCGCCTTAGACGCACAGTTCGGGACCCCCTACCCGAGATCCACCGGTTTTAACACCGACATTGGTGCTTTCATTGAGAGTTCCTCTGTGTGGTCGCCGTTAGGCTTGATGGCTCCTTCGATCATCGATAGCGATGCCGTCCAGGGTGAGACTTTTCTCCCCAGACAGATCTTTGTATTCGGCGGCTCCGCACTGCGGGCCAACTCGCTTGGCCATCTGGAGCAGATCGAGAGTTACGCCCCTGGCCACCAGGTCAGGTTTGGAAGTTTAAACTACACGGCCGATATCCGCGGAGACTTGATCTTTGACGGATTCGAGCCCCCGCTTAGTGCGCCACACGGTCATGATGAGCAAGATTTAGCTCTGCCATCGGACAGTGTCCAGGAGATTGCGACGGCAACCGCTCCGACCCTCAATTCGGAGCCAGTTGCGCCATCCATGGACGGGTGGATAGACCCCGCCACGGAGGCCGCACTCTCATCAGCGACCGAGCCGAGTATCGACCTTACCCTTCACGGGAGCCATGACGCCGAACTACCGGATCCATCCCCGGCCACGAACTCCGAACCGCCTGCGCCCGTGCCTATCGAATCCGATTGGGCGCCGATCATGGAGTTTACCTCCACGGATATTTTTCAGCACTCACCCTTCGGTGACATACTGAACTCATTAAGGTCTCTCTCCTTGTCAGGAGAGTCCTGGCCGAACTACGTCCGACAGGATTGGGATGCGGATGACAAAGAAATTCGCCGCCTACCCACCACCCACATAGTAGCCACTGTCGACGACTTAACCGACATGCTCGACTTTGACTCCGAGGACATCGACGGTATGGACGACGATGCGGGAGACGAAGAGGAACCACTGCCCACAGGGCACTGGACAGCCACCTCGTCATATGCCATATATATGGTGGACACACCCAAAGAAGGCAATGGCGACGGGACAGCGGAGGATGACCCCTCCAAGAAGCAACCCAACCGCCGACGTCAGCGGCGCCGCTCTAAGTCTCGCCAAAGCAAAAGCGGTGACATCGGCATAGGAGATAATAGCATTCCGGACAGTGCCGAAGACGACAACAATCCCCTCCAGCAAGATTTAGGGCAGGAGGATGGAGAAGCCAGCCCTCCCGAGAGAGCGGCAGATGAAGAAGCGGAGGATGATAATTACATGCCTCCCTCCGAAGACGAGGCAAGCCTCAACGATGATAAATTCATCGTGCCTGAGGATCCCGTCAAACAAGAGCGCTTCAAGCGCCGGCTTATAGCCACGGCAAATAGCCTTTAGAAAAAGCAATAGCAGCTTCAAGCTGATCAAGATTTGCTAGCTGACAGATGGACTTAAGTCCTTGCGGCCGAATAATACAAACTCGAACGCCCCTCCAAGAGTTATCCAAAGCGCAGGTTGCTACCCCGACTAGAGGAGGAAGCACCAAAACCTACATCTCCAGCGTATGACGCGGCTGATCGGCCACCTCGTGGCCGCGACAAAGAGACATTTCAGTCAAAACTTCAGCCCGCACTCCAACGCCACTCAAATAACAATGTCAAGGGATGGGGAAATACGCCAGACCTGCGAGACATATTGGAGGACAAAGCAAAACACGCAAGATCGATCTACGGATCGCGAGGGCACACCACTATACGAGATGATAACCGTCATGCCGAATACAGTAAAAGTAAGTCTGGCCGGGCCGAACACAGCGGACAAGACTCATTTGAGGTACGTCGTGATATAGCCCAGTACAGAGGCGCCGCACACACCCTATGCTTCACAGACGAAGTAATGGATCATCAAATCCCAGAGTGTTTCAAACCCGTAAATATAGAATCATACGAAGGCACAACAGATCCTGCGTTATGGATCGAGGACTTCCTCCTGCACATCCACATGGCCCACGGTGATGATCTACACACCATCAAATACCTCCCACTCAAGCTCAAAGGACCAGCTCGGCATTGGCTCAACAGCCTGCCAGCAGAATCCATTGGTTGTTGGGAAGATCTGGAATCCGCATTCCTTGACAACTTCCAGGGCACTTATGTGCGACCACCAGATGCCGATGACTTGAGCCACATAATTCAGCAGCCAGAGGAATCGGCCAGGCAATTCTGGACACGATTCCTAACAAAGAAAAATTAAATTGTCGACTGTCCGGATGCAGAGGCCCTAGCAGCTTTTAAGCATAACATCCGCGACGAGTGGCTCGCCCGGCACCTTGGCCAGGAAAAGCCGAAATCTATGGCAGCCCTCACGACACTCATGACCCGCTTTTGCGCGGGAGAAGACAGCTGGCTGGCTCGAAGCAATAACATACCAAAGAACCATGGTACTTCGGATACCAAGGATGGCAATGGCAGGTCACGTCGCAACAAACATAAGCGTCGCATTAACAGCGACAATACCGAGGATACGACAGTCAATGCCGGATTCAGAGGCTCTAAACCCGGTCAGCGGAAAAAGCCATTCAAAAGAAGCACTCCGGGCCCGTCCAGTTTGGACCGTATATTCAATCGCTCGTGTCAAATACACGGCACCCCCGACAAGCCAGCCAACCACACCAACAGGGATTGTTGGGTGTTCAAGCAGGCCGGCAAGTTAAATGCCGAAAACAAAGATAAGGGGTCACATAGCGATGACGAGGAGGAGCCCCGGCAGCCGAACATCGGAGGACAGAAAAGGTTCCCCCCACAAGTGCGGACGGTGAACATGATATACGCAACCCACATCCCCAAGAGGGAGTGGAAGCGTGCGCTAAGGGACGTATATGCGTTGGAGCCAGTCGCCCCAAAGATCAACCCATGGTCCTCCTGTCCGACCACCTTTGATCGCAGGGACCACCCCACTAGTATCCGTCATGGTGGATTCGCCGCACTGGTCTTAGACCCAATCATCGACGGATTTCACCTCACTCGAGTCCTTATGGACGGTGGCAGCAGCCTGAACCTGCTTTATCAGGACACAATGCGCAAAATGGGCATAGACCCCCCAAGGATCAAACCCAGAAAAACAACCTTTAAAGGTGTCATACCAGGTGTAGAGGCCCATTGCACAGGCTCAGTCACGCTGGAAGTGGTCTTCGGATCCTCGGATAACTTCCAAAGCGAGGAGTTAATCTTCGATATAGTCCCGTTCCGCAGTGGCTATCATGCACTGCTCGGGCGAATCGCATTTGCGAGATTTAATTAGGTACCACATTATGCGTACCTCAAGCTCAAGATGCCAGGACCTCGGGGGGTCATCACAGTCAATGGAAACACAGAGCGCTCTCTTCGCACGGAGGAGAACACTGCGGCCCTCGCAGCAGAAGCACAAAGCAGCCTCTTAAGGCAATCCACCAGTTCGGCGATTAAAGACCCGGACTTCTTCAAGCGCGCCTGGAGTAATCGGCAGCAAGACCGCCTGGCACGTTCCGAGCTCGCATAGCAATGCGGCCCCACCCCAGTCCTAGCCAAACGGCAAAATCCATGCCCCGCATACACAATTACGCATTGAAAATACCATGGGCACAGGTGGGGAGGGGGCACGACTACGGCACGCCCCAAGACGCGGCTCAACCGCACTAGGGGCTTCCCGCCTTATTATTTTCTCTCTCTTTCAGGACTTTAATCTCTGGAAACCCCGTCCGGCATTACGGTTGCCGGACACACGATGCAACAACCAAGGAGGCAGAAAGCTACGTCGCACCACGGAACTCCCAGGTGGTCTCTGACAACGAGTGAAATACCTGCTTTACATACCGTTCCTCAGCTTGCCCTTGGAGGGGACATGTCAAATAGTCCTACTTTTTGCTTATCACACTACTTGTATCATTCTGCTTTAACGCACCTTTTTGAATAAACAATGCATAGCGCTAGACTATTATCACATTCTCTATTCTTCTCTTTTTTATATATGTTCAGTCATAACATTCAGCACCCGTACACTCTGGTACGGCCAATACGCCAGGGGCTTAAGCATACCCCATAATACGGCATGAGAAGTCCGAACACTTTCGACAGTGCGGCACCCCGAACTTATAGCATTATATGCATCAGCTCCGAATCATGTCTTGGGTCAATAGTTGGGTTTGCCCGGCTCCCATGTTTTGGTATCTTACATTCCGCTATATCGGCTAAGGTAGCACTGGGAGAACTACTGTGATTGTGCCCCGGTTCAGCTAGGCTAAGCACCTCAGTAGAGAAAACTAAAACTGACTGTCATGATAAGGCGAGAGACTGGTCGCTGTGCGAGAGGTTTCGAGTCCCTAAAGACTTATGCCGCTTAGAGTGAGGAGTAGGCTTTGTCCAGCTTAAGGCATTTATAGCGTCCCGAATTCGGCCTTCCGAATACTAGGGGCTTCGCCAAAATTTAAAATTATAGAATTCTATGGCTAAGTGAGAGTGATAAAGCATTATAGTCCGATTGCCTTGTTCGTTGTGCTGAGCACCTCCCTCGAAGGACCCAAAAATGGGAAAAAGAGTGCTCAGGTTTATCCCGAACACCCCAGCACTCGTGGCATGGGGGCAGAAGCCGACGACTAGCCATCTCTCAGATTTGATAAACAACCGAACATAAGGTAATATTTTAAATTCAAACAAGCGTTGCATAGCGCATATGAACAAGTTTTCATACTACAGGTTCACACGAGCAAGTTCATTCAAATATTACATCTTTCGCACACTCGTTCGCTACAAGACGGGCATCCTTCAGGACACCCTCATAATACATCTCGGGGTGGAGATGCTCCTTGCCCTGCGGCGGCCCCTCCTTCACCAGCTTCTCAGCATCTATCTTGGCCCAGTGCACCTTCGCACGGTCAAAGGCCCGGCGTGCACCCTCGATGCAGACGGACCACTTTATGGCCTCCAGCCGTGGGCAGGCATCCATAAGCCGCCTCACCAGGCCAAAGTAGCTGTTGGGAAGGGAGTCGCCAGGCCACATCCAGACTATAAGGCCCCTCATGGCCTGTTTGTTGGGCATAAGCCACGGTGATCGTGTCGGGCGTGTTGGAAATATGCCCTAGAGGAAATAATAAAAGCATTATTATTATATTTCCTTGTTCATGATAATTGTCTTTATTCATGCTATAATTGTGTTATCCGGAAATCGTAATACATGTGTGAATAACAGACACCAACATGTCCCTAGTAAGCCTCTAGTTGACTAGCTCGTTGATCAACAGATAGTCATGGTTTCCTGACTATGGACATTGGATGTCATTGATAACGAGATCACATCATTAGGAGAATGATGTGATGGACAAGACCCAATCCTACACATAGCACAAGATCGTATAGTTTGTCTGCTAGAGTTTTCCAATGTCAGAGTATCTTTTCCTTAGACCATGAGATCGTGTAACTCCCGGATACCGTAGGAGTGCTTTGGGTATACCAAACGTCACAACGTAACTGGGTGACTATAAAGGTAGACTACGGGTATCTCCGAAAGTGTCTGTTGGGTTGACATGGATCAAGACTGGGATTTGTCACTCCATATGACGGAGAGGTATCACTGGGCCCACTCGGTAATGCATCATCATAATGAGCTCAAAGTGACCAAGTGTCTGGTCACGGGATCATGCATTACGGTATGAGTAAAGTGACTTGCCGGTAACGAGATTGAACGAGGTATTGGGATACCGACGATCGAATCTCGGGCAAGTAACATATCGATTGACAAAGGGAATTGCATACGGGGTTGATTGAATCCTCGACATCGTGGTTCATCCGATGAGATCATCGTGGAGCATGTGGGAGCCAACATGGGTATCCATATCCCGCTGTTGGTTATTGACCGGAGAGTCGTCTCGGTCATGTCTGCTTGTCTCCCGAACCCGTAGGGTCTACACACTTAAGGTTCGGTGATGCTAGGGTTGTGAAGATAGGTATATGCAGTAACCCGAATATTGTTCGAAGTCCCGGATGAGATCCCGGAGGTCACGAGGAGTTCCGGAATGGTCCGGAGGTAAAGAATTATATATAGGAAGTGCTGTTTCGGCCATGACAAGTTTCGGGGTCACCGGTATTGTACCGGGACCACCGGAAGGGTCCCGGGGGTCCACCGGGTGGGGCCACCTATCCCGGGGGGCCCCATGGGCTGAAGTAGGAGGAAACCCAGCCCATAGTGGGCTGGGGCGCCACCCCCCAAGGGCCCATGCGTCTAGGGTTGGGGGAAACCCTAAAAGGGGGCGCCCCCTTGCTTGGGGGGCAAGCCCCCCACCCTTTGCCGCCGCCCCCCTAGTAGATGCCATCTACTAGGGCCGCCGCCCCCTGGCACCCCTATATATAGTGGGGGAGAGGAGGGACTTCAGACCCCAGCCCTTGGCGCCTCCCTCTCTCCCCGTTATGTCTCTCCCTCGTAGTATAGGCGAAGCCCTGCTACTGTGACGCCCTGCATCCACCACCACACCGTCGTGCTGCTGGATCTTCATCAACCTCTCCTTCCCCCTTGCTGGATCAAGAAGGAGGAGACGTCTCCCGTCCCGTACGTGTGTTGAACGCGGAGGTGCCGTCCGTTCGACGCTTGGTCATCGGTGATTTGGATCATGTCGTGTTCGACTACATCATCACCGTTCTTTGAACGCTTCCGTGCGCGATCTACAAAGGTATGTAGATGCATCCGATGGCTCGTTGCTAGATGAACTCCTAGATGGATCTTGGTGAAACGAGTAGGAAATTTTTTGTTTTCTGCAACGTTCCCCAACAGTGGCATCATGAGCTAGGTCTATGCGTAGTTCTTCTTGCGCGAGTAGAACACAATTTGTTGTGGGCGTAGATTTGTCAACTTTCTTGCCGCTACTAGTCTTTTCTTGCTTCAACGGCATTGTGGGATGAAGCGGCCCGGACCAACCTTACACGTACGCTTACGTGAGACCGGTTCCACCGACTAACATGCACTAGTTGCATAAGGTGGCTGGCGGGTGTCTGTCTCTCCCACTTTAGTTGGAGCGGATTCGATGAACAGGGTCCTTATGAAGGGTAAATAGAAGTTGACAAATCACGTTGTGGCTTTAACATAGGTAAGAAGACGTTCTTGCTAGAACCCTAATTCAGCCATGTAAAACTTGCAACAACAATTAGAGGACGTCTAACTTGTTTTTGCAGCAAGTGGTTTGTGATATGATATGGCCAAAGTTGTGATGAATGATGAATGATCTATATGTGATGTATGAGATGTTCATGCTATTGTAATAGGAATCATGACTTGCATGTCGATGAGTATGACAACCGGCAGGAGCCATAGGAGTTGTCTTTATTCTTTTATATGACCTGCGTGTCATCGAGAATCGCCATGTAAATTACTTTACTTTATTGCTAAACGCGTTAGCCATAGTAGTAGAAGTAATAGTTGGCGAGCAACTTCATGGAGACACGATGATGGAGATCATGGTGTCAAGCCGGTGACAAGATGATCATGGAGCCCCAAGATGGAGATCAAAGGAGCTGTGTGATACTGGCCATATCATGTCACGTTTATTATTTGATTGCATGTGATGTTTATCATGTTTTGCATCTTGTTTACTTAGAACGACGGTAGTAAATAAGATGATCCCTCATAATAATTTCAAGAAGTGTTCCCCCTAACTGTGCACCGTTGCGACAGTTTGCTGTTTCAAAACACCACGTGATGATCGGGTGTTTTATTCAGACGTTCACATACAACGGGTGTAAGACAGATTTACACATGCAAACACTTAGGTTGACTTGACGAGCCTAGCATGTACAGACATGGCCTCGGAACACAGAAGACCGAAAGGTCGAGCATGAGTCGTATAGAAGATACGATCAACATCAAGATGTTCACCGATGTTGACTAGTCCGTCTCACGTGATGATCGGACACGGTCTAGTTAATTCGGATAATGTAATACTTAGATGACTAGAGGGATGTCTAATCTAAGTGGGAGTTCATTAATAATTTGATTAGATGAACTTAATTATCATGAACTTAGTCTAAAATATTTTACACTATGTCTTGTAGATCAAATGGCCAACGTAGTCCTCAACTTCAACGCGTTCCTAGAGAAAACTAAGCTGAAAGACGATGGCAGCAACTATACGGACTGGGTCCGGAACCTGAGGATCATCCTCATAGCTGCCAAGAAAGATTATGTCCTACAAGCACCGCTAGGTGATCCACCCGTCCCACAGAACCAAGACGTTATGAACGCTTGGCAGACACGTGTTGACGACTACTCCCTCGTTCAGTGCGGCATGCTTTACAGCTTAGAGCCGGGGCTCCAAAAGCGTTTTGAGAGACATGGAGCATATGAGATGTTCAAAGAGCTGAAAATGGTTTTTCAAGCTCATGCCCGGATCGAGAGATATGAAGTCTCCAATAAGTTCTTCAGCTGTAAGATGGAGGAAAATAGTTCTGTCAGTGAGCATATACTCACTATGTCTGGGTTACACAACCGCTTGTCTCAGCTGGGAGTTAACCTCCCGGATGATGCGGTCATTGACAGAATCCTCCAGTCGCTTCCACCAAGCTACAAGAGCTTCGTGATGAACTTCAACATGCAGGGGATGCAGAAGACCATTCCTGAGTTGTTTTCAATGCTGAAATCAGCGGAGGTAGAAGTCAAGAAGGAACATCAAGTGTTGATGGTCAATAAAACCACTAAGTTCAAGAAAGGCAAGGGTAAAAGGAACTCCAAGAAGGACGGCAAGGAAGTTGCCGCGCCCGGCAAGCAAGTTGCGGGAAGAAGCCAAAGAATGGACCCAAGCCCGAGACTGAGTGCTTTTATTGCAAGGGGAACGGTCACTGGAAGCGGAACTGCCCTAAATACTTAGCAGACAAGAAGTCCGGCAAAACAAAAGGTATATGTGATATACATGTAATTGATGTGTACCTTACTAGTGTCCGTAGTAGCTCCTGGGTATTTGATACCGGTGCAGTTGCTCACATTTGTAACTCAAAGCAGGGGCTGCGGAATAAGCGGAAACTGGCAAAGGACGAGGTGACGATGCGCGTCGGGAATGGTTCCAAGGTCAATGTGATCGCCGTCGGCACGCTACCTCTATGTCTACCTTCGGGATTAGTTTTAAACCTTAATAATTGTTATTTAGTGCCAGCTTTGAGCATGAACATTGTATCGGGATCTCGTTTAATTCGAGATGGCTACTCATTTAAATCTGAGAATAATGGTTGTTCCATTTATATGAGAGATATGTTTTATGGTCATGCTCCTATGGTGAATGGTTTATTCTTTATGAATCTCGAACGTAATGCTACACATGTTCATAATGTGAGTACCAAAAGATGTAAGGTTGATAATGATAGTCCCACATACTTGTGGCACTGCCGCCTTGGTCACATAGGTGTCAAACGCATGAAGAAGCTCCATGCAGATGGACTTTTAGAGTCTCTTGATTATGAATCATTTGACACGTGCGAACCATGCCTTATGGGTAAAATGACCAAGACTCCGTTCTCAGGAACAATGGAGCGAGCAACCAACTTATTGGAAATCATACATACTGATGTGTGCGGTCCAATGAGTGTTGAGGCTCGCGGTGGCTATCGTTATGTTCTCACCCTCACTGATGACTTGAGTAGATATGGGTATGTCTACTTAATGAAACACAAGTCTGAAACCTTTGAAAAGTTCAAGGAATTTCAGAGTGAGGTTGAGAATCAACGTGACAGGAAAATCAAGTTTCTACGATCAGATCGTGGAGGAGAATACTTGAGTCATGAGTTTGGCACACACTTAAGAAAATGTGGAATAGTTTCACAACTCACGCCGCCTGGAACACCTCAGCATAACGGTGTGTCCGAACGTCGTAATCGCACTCTATTAGATATGGTGCGATATATGATGTCTCTTACCGATTTACCGCTATATTTTTGGGGCTATGCTTTAGAGACTGCCGCATTCACTTTAAATAGGGCTCCGTCGAAATCTGTAGAGACGACACCTTATGAATTATGGTTTGGGAAGAAACCTAAGCTGTCGTTTCTAAAAGTTTGGGGATGCGATGCTTATGTCAAGAAACTTCAACCTGAAAAGCTCGAACCCAAGTCGGAAAAATGCGTCTTCATAGGATACCCAAAAGAAACTATTGGGTACACCTTCTACCTCAGATCCGAAGGCAAGATCTTTGTTGCCAAGAATGGGTCCTTTCTAGAGAAAGAGTTTCTCTCGAAAGAAGTAAGTGGGAGGAAAGTAGAGCTTGATGAAGTATTACCTCTTGAACCGGAAAATGGCGCAACTCAAGAAAATGTTCCTGAGGTGCCTGCGACTAGAGAGGAAGTTAATGATAATGATCAAGATACTTCTGATCAAGCTCCTACTGAAATTCGAAGGTCCACAAGGACACGTTCCGCACCAGAGTGGTACGGCAACCCTGTCTTGGAAATCATGTTGTTAGACAACGGTGAACCTTCGAACTATGAAGAAGCGATGGCGGGTCCGGATTCCGACAAATGGCTAGAAGCCATGAAATCCGAGATAGGATCCATGTATGAAAATGAAGTATGGACTTTGACTGACTTGCCCATTGAACGGCGATCCATAGAAAATAAATGGATCTTTAAAAGGAAGACAGACGCGGAAGGTAATGTGACCATCTATAAAGCTCGACTTGTCGCTAAGGGTTATCGACAAGTTCAAGGGGTTGACTACGATGATACTTTCTCACCGGTAGCGAAGCTGAAGTCCGTCCGAATCATGTTAGCAATTGCCGCATTCTACGATTATGAGATATGGCAAATGGACGTCAAAACGGCATTCCTTAATGGTTTCCTTAAGGAAGAATTGTATATGATGCAGCCGGAAGGTTTTGTCGATCCTAAGAATGCTGACAAGGTGTGCAAGCTCCAACGCTCGATTTATGGGCTGGTGCAAGCATCTCGGAGTTGGAACATTCGCTTTGATGAGATGATCAAAGCGTTTGGGTTTACGCAGACTTATGGAGAAGCCTGCGTTTACAAGAAAGTGAGTGGGAGCTCTGTAACATTTCTCATATTATATGTAGATGACATACTATTGATGGGAAATGATATAGAACTCTTGGACAGCATCAAGGCCTACTTGAATAAAAGTTTTTCAATGAAGGACCTTGGAGAAGCTGCTTATATATTAGGCATCAAAATCTATAGAGATAGATCGAGACGCCTCATAGGTCTTTCACAAAGCACATACCTTGATAAGATATTGAAGAAGTTCAATATGGATCAATCTAAGAAGGGGTTCTTGCCTGTGTTACAAGGTATGAAATTGAGCTCAGCTCAATGTCCGACCACGGCAGAAGATATAGAAGAGATGAGCGTCATCCCCTATGCATCAGCCATAGGTTCTATTATGTATGCCATGCTGTGTACCAGACCTGATGTAAACCTTGCCGTAAGTTTGGTAGGAAGGTACCAAAGTAAACCCGGCAAGGAACACTGGACAGCGGTCAAGAATATCCTGAAGTACCTGAAAAGGACTAAGGAAATGTTTCTCATTTATGGAGGTGACGAAGAGCTCGTCGTAAAGGGTTACGTCGATGCTAGCTTTGACACAGATCTGGATGACTCTAAGTCACAAACCGGATACGTGTATATTTTGAATGGTGGGGCAGTAAGCTGGTGCAGTTGCAAGCAGAGCGTCGTGGCGGGATCTACATGTGAAGCGGAGTACATGGCAGCCTCGGAGGCAGCACATGAAGCAATATGGGTGAAGGAGTTCATCACCGAGCTAGGAGTCATACCCAATGCGTCGGGGCCGATCAAGCTCTTCTGTGACAACACTGGAGCTATTGCTCTTCCCAAGGAGCCCAGGTTTCACAAGAAGACAAGGCACATCAAGCGTCGCTTCAACTCCATCCGTGAAAATGTTCAAGATGGAGACATAGAGATTTGTAAAGTACATACGGACCTGAATGTAGCAGATCCGTTGACTAAACCTCTCCCTAGGGCAAAACATGATCAACACCAGAATTCCATGGGTGTTCGGTTCATCACAATGTAACTAGATTATTGACTCTAGTGCAAGTGGGAGACTGTTGGAAATATGCCCTAGAGGCAATAATAAAAGCATTATTATTATATTTCCTTGTTCATGATAATTGTCTTTATTCATGCTATAATTGTGTTATCCGGAAATCGTAATACATGTGTGAATAACAGACACCAACATGTCCCTAGTAAGCCTCTAGTTGACTAGCTCGTTGATCAACAGATAGTCATGGTTTCCTGACTATGGACATTGGATGTCATTGATAACGAGATCACATCATTAGGAGAATGATGTGATGGACAAGACCCAATCCTAAACATAGCACAAGATCGTATAGTTTGTCTGCTAGAGTTTTCCAATGTCAAAGTATCTTTTCCTTAGACCATGAGATCGTGTAACTCCCGGATACCGTAGGAGTGCTTTGGGTATACCAAACGTCACAACGTAACTGGGTGACTATAAAGGTAGACTACGGGTATCTCCGAAAGTGTCTGTTGGGTTGACATGGATCAAGACTGGGATTTGTCACTCCGTATGACGGAGAGGTATCACTAGGCCCACTCGGTAATGCATCATCATAATGAGCTCAAAGTGACCAAGTGTCTGGTCACGGGATCATGCATTATGGTACGAGTAAAGTGACTTGCCGGTAACGAGATTGAACGAGGTATTGGGATATCGACGATCGAATCTCGGGCAAGTAACATATCGATTGACAAAGGGAATTGCATACGGGGTTGATTGAATCCTCGACATCGTGGTTCATCCGATGAGATCATCGTGGAGCATGTGGGAGCCAACATGGGTATCCAGATCCCGCTGTTGGTTATTGACCGGAGAGTCGTCTCGGTCATGTCTGCTTGTCTCCCGAACCCGTAGGGTCTACACACTTAAGGTTCGGTGACGCTAGGGTTGTGAAGATAGGTATATGCAGTAACCCGAATATTGTTCGGAGTCCCGGATGAGATCCCAGATGTCACGAGGAGTTCCGGAATGGTCCGGAGGTAAAGAATTATATATAGGAAGTGCTGTTTCGGCCATGACAAGTTTCGGGGTCACCGGTATTGTACCGGGACCACCGGAAGGGTCCCGGGGGTCCACCGGGTGGGGCCACCTATCCCGGGGGGCCCCATGGGCTGAAGTAGGAGGAAACCCAGCCCATAGTGGGCTGGGGCGCCACCCCCCCCAAGGGCCCATGCGTCTAGGGTTGGGGGAAACCCTAAAAGGGGGCGCCCCCTTGCTTGGGGGGCAAGCCCCCCACCCTTGGCCGCCGCCCCCCTGGCACCCCTATATATAGTGGGGGAGAGGAGGGACTTCAGACCCCAGCCCTTGGCGCCTCCCTCTCTCCCCGTTACGTCTCTCCCTCGTAGTATAGGCGAAGCCCTGCTACTGTGACGCCCTGCAGTGTTTTATGCCTATTTCAGTGTTTCAAAGAAAAGGAATATCAGACGGAGTTGAAACGGAACGAAATCAACTAGAGAAGTTATTTTTGGAAGGAAACACACCTGATGGACTTGGACCCCACGTCAGGGGAGACACAAGGTGCTCACGAGGGTGGGGGGCGCGCCCCCTGTCTCGTGGGACCCCCGTGGCTCCTCCGACGTCCTCCCTGCACCCATATATACCCACGTGACCTAAAACTTCCAGAACGAAAGATAGATCGGGAGTTCCGCCGCCAGAAGCCTCCTTAGCCACCAAAAGTCAATCGGGACCCTGTTCCGGCACCCTGCCGGAGGGGGGAACCCTCACCGGTGGCCATCTTCATCATCCCGGTGCTCTCCATGACGAGGAGGGAGTAGTTCTCCCTCGAGGCTGAGGGTATGTACCAGTAGCTATGTGTTTGATCTCTCTCTCTCTCTCGTGTTCTTGATTTGGCACGATCTTGATGTATCGCGAGCTTTGCTATTATATTTGGATCCTATTATGTTTCTTCCCCCCTCTACTCTCTTGTAACGAATTGAGTTTCCCCTTTGGAGTTATCTTATCGGATTGAGTCTTTAAAGATTTGAGAACACTTGATGTATGTCTTGCCGTGGATATCTATGGTGACAATGGGATACCGCGTGCCACTTGATGTATGTTAAGGTGACCAACTTGCGGGTTCATGAACCTATGCATAGGGGTTGGCACACATTTTCGTCGTGATTCTCCAGTATATCTTTGGGGCACTCTTTGAGGTTCTATGTGTTGATTGAATAGATGAATTGAGATTGTGTGATGCATATCGTATAATCATGCCCACGGATACTTGAGGTGACATTGGAGTATCTAGGTGACATTAGGGTTTTGATTGATTTGTGTCTTAAGGTGTTATTCTAGTACGAACTCTAGGGATGTTTGTGACACTTATAGGAATAGCCCAACGGATTGATTGGAAAGAATAACTTTGAGGTGGTTTCATACCCTACCATAATCTCTTCGTTCGTTCTCCGCTATTAGTGACTTTGGAGTGACTCTTTGTTGCATGTTGAGGGATAGTTTTATGATCCAATTATGTTAGTATTGTTGAGGGAACCTACACTAGTGAAAGTATGAAACCTAGGCCTTGTTTCCTATCATTGCAATACCGTTTACGCTCACTTTTATCATTCGTTACCTTGCTGTTTTTATATTTTCAGATTACAAAAACTATTATCTACCATCCATATTGCACTTGTATCACCATCTCTTCGCCGAACTAGTGCACCTATACAATTTACCATTGTATTGGGTGTGTTGGGGACACAAGAGACTCTTTGTTATTTGGTTGTAGGGTTGCTTGAGAGAGACCATCTTCATCCTACGCCTCCTACGGATTGATAAACCTTAGGTCATCCACTTGAGGGAAATTTGCTACTGTCCTACAAACCTCTGCACTTGGAGGCCCAAGAACGTCTACAAGAAGAAGGTTGTGTAGTAGACATCAGTGGGTGTGCGTGTGTGCGTGCGTGAGTAGGCTAGGGTGCAGGCGTGCGCTGTGCATGCTGCACCGTAGGACCAGGAGCGGCTGTTGGTGAACGGGTCAGGGTGACCGAGTCGTGCCATTGAGGGCTCGCTGCGTCTAGGGCGCGATCGTGCGCGGGGTGGGCGCGGCCAGAGCGGGCCGGACCGAGCGCTCGGGTGGGTGTAGACGTGGGGGTCAGGTCCAGCGTCTACCCCGGGGTATAAAACCCTTGACGGGTTCGTTGTATTAGCCGTGGAGTCGAGTACGAGCTCGTGGCGTTGGCGTTGTTGCGCCGGCGGAAAAACCACTGTGTCACCGTGTCCTTCTTCTACCTCTGTCTTCTTCTTCCTGGGTTGAACGCAGCCGAGAGGGAGAGTGAGCTAGGGCTAAAGAGAGAGAAGGCCACGGTTACAACAATTGGCATCAGAGCATCGGGTTCGGAGGAGCTCGCCGGCGATGGCGCTTGCCCCGCTCGGCGGAGCACGGTGATGCCGTGCATGCGGGGAGCGTGGCGGACCTGCCCGGTGTCATGGCGTGGCTCGGCGGAGGGAAGGCCAAGCTCCGGGACACGCCGGATCGGCCGCGTGGATCACATCGGAGCGCGATCATGGCGCGAGCTGAAGGTGTGCGGAGCGTGGCAGAACAAGCCGTGGCGACGGGCTCACCGCGTCGGGCGCGTGTATGGGCGCGCGCCAAACGCAGTGGGTGCGTCGGGAGCGTAGGAGTGGACCGCGTCGAGACGCTGGACCTGGTTGCGCAGATCGTGTACGCGCGCGGCGGGAGCGCAGGCCGGGAGCGCGGGACGCGGGGTGCTGCGCGGCTGTGGCCGCAGCGGTGCGGTGCAGCGGCCATGGCGACATCAACGATGATGGACTCACCTGTTGTAGTTCGTGGCTTAGGGGGTGAGTGTTGGGCATAAACCACGGTGATCGTGTCGGGCATGCGTGTGTGCGCGCGCGGGACCGATCGGGAGCGTGGCCGGCGTGCGTGTGTGCGTGCGTGAGTAGGCTAGGGCGCGGGCGTGCGCTGTGCATGTTGCACCGTAGGACCAGGAGCGGCTGTTGGTGAATGGGTCAGGGTGACCGAGTCGGGCCGTTGAGGGCTCGCCGCGTCCAGGGCGCGATCGTGCGTGGGGTGGGCGTGGCCAGAGCAGGCCGGACCGAGCGCTCGGGTGGGTGTAGACGTGCGGGTCAGGTCCAGCGTCTACCCCGGGGTATAAAACCCTCGACGGGTTCGTTGTAACAGTCGTGGAGTCGAGTACGAGCTCGTGGCATTGGTGTTGTTGCGCCGGCGAAAAAACCACCGTGTCACTGTGTCCTTCTTCTACCTCCGTCTTCTTCTTCCTGGGTTGAACACAGCAGAGAGGGAGAGTGAGCTAGGGCTAAAGAGAGAGAAGGCCACGGTTACAACACTGTTCGGCCGCCTTGTGCAGCTCGACCAGTTGCTTCAGCTGGTCGCTCATAGGCATCGGGTGTTCGGTCCCAGTATACTGAGACCAGAACAGCTTCTCCGTCGAGCTTCCCTCCTCGGCCTGGTAAAACTTCGCGGCGTCCGACACGCTGCGGGGCAAATCTGCGAATGCTCCTGGAGAGCTCCGGACTCGAGTAAGTAACAAGTAATTTACTTTCACATGCTTGCTTTGCATATTGAATGCCTTACCCGCCGCTATCTTCCTCATCGCCTCAATCTCCTGGAGGGCCTGTTGGGCTTCAGCCTTGGCATTCTTTGCGCTCTCGAGGGCCGCGGCAAGCTTAGACTCTCGCGTCTTCGAGTCAAGCTCCAACGCCTCATGCTTCGTCACGAGAGCTTGGAGCTCTTGCTGCACCTCGCCCACCCGTGCCTCTTGCTTTTCCCGCTCGGTGCACTCCTTGGCCGCTTTGTCTTCGGCCTCGGACAACGCTTGCTTTAGGGTCGCCACTTCGGTTGTGGCCCCTCACACATTCATGATGATCCTGTCATTTTGCAATCGCATCTTTTTTGTATATATATATAGACAAGGTATTACTTACCTTTGTTCTCCTCGAGCTGCCTCTTGGCAAGGCCGAGCTCTTTCTCGGACCCCTCGAGGTCCTGCTTCAGTACGGCGACCTCCGCAGTCAGTGCGGCAGAGGTCAGCAGCGAAGCCTGCATATGCATATAGACATACTTATATTAGACTCCTACAGATATTATTCGATCCTCTATTTGGCTTTTCTTTGTGAACACCAAACAGAGCATCAGGGGCTACTGTCTATGCGGTAATATTTTTTCCTATATTTTAAATACTTACCTCAAAGCCTGTTAGAAGGCTGGCATAGGCTTCAGCCAGTCCGCTCTTGGTGGACTGAACCTTCTTGATCACCGCACTCATAATAGTGCGGTGCTCTTCGTCGATGGAAGCGCCGCGAAGCGCTCCCAGCAGGTTGTCCGGTGCCTCTGGATGGACATAGGTCACCGGCACGGGCGTCTTACCCCTTTTGGAAGGGGGCCGCCTGCCCGAGTCCGGAACCACTGAAGGTTCCGGCGCGGTGTTCGGCTGAGAGCCGAACTTGGAGTCCCCGGGAGCCTTGCTCCCTTTGCTCCCGGAGTCCGGAAGGTTGCCTTGAGGTGCCTCCGGGACTGTCTCCCCCCGGCTTGGTGCCCCTTGAGACAATACCTCGGCATTGTCCGTAGGGCAAGGGGAGGAGGCGGTCGGAAGTGGGTCGCTATCCATATCCGATGAGTCCAAGGAACCGTCCGACGAGGATACGTCGATACGGGCTTGGGGCGGTCTGCATAATCATATTCGGCGTTAGGAAAAGCAATGCGACAAAGGTATGTTATGAGTTACTCTGGTATCTGGATACTTACGACTTCGCCAGGGGCTTGGCCCTGAGAAGCCACTAGTCTTCGCCTTCGGCGGCAGTGGTGGAGCAGTCCGGAAGGAGAGTCCTTCCTTTCTTGGACTCTTCGGCCTCCCCGGTTGGGGCGGCCTTCCTTTTCTTGTCTCCCCCGGCTGGAGGGGAGCATCTTCATCTTCCTCCTCCTCGTTTTCATGGGAGGAGTGCGTCTCGGAGTTATCGGACGATGAGTCCGATACCACCTGGAGCCGAGAACTCTTTCGGGTTCCCTTGGCCTTCTTCTTGGTCTTATCCGGCACCTCGTAAGGAGCCGGAGTCCGCATCTCCGTCAGGAGAGCGTCCGCAGTGTCTTCGGGCAGAGGGGCCAGACAGTCAATCTGCTCCGATGCCTCCACCCAGTCCTGTTAAAGGCATGGGAGCTCAGACCCCGCACATGGTTAAGCTATGGGAAATAAATATCCTACCAGGTGTACAGTACTTACCGGATTCGCAGGGTGCTTCGCGCTTAGCCCGCGGTCCTCGATGAGAGAGGGAGGGACCTCGACGCCCTTGAACAGCACCCTCCAGACGTCTTTGTGCATCGTGTCGAAGAGCTCGCTTAGAGTCTGGTGCCGGGCCAGGTCGAACTCCCATAAGTTGATATCCCGTTGTTGACATGGAAGGATCCGGCGGAAGAGCATGACCCGGACTATGTTGACAAGCTTAAGTTTCTTGCTTATCATGTTCCGGATACACTTCTGGAGTCCGTCCAGCTCCACCGATGAACCCCAGGACAGGCCCTTCTCCTTCCAAGAAGTGAGCCGCGTGGGGATTCCGGATCGAAGTTCGAGGGCCGCCACCCAGTTGGTGTCGCGCGGCTCGGTGATGTAGAACCACCCCGAGTTCTACCCCTTTACGGTCTCCATGAAGGAGCCCTTGAGCCATGCAACGTTGGGCATTTTGCCCACCATGGCTCCGCCGCATTCCGCTTGTTGGCCGCCTACAACCTTCGGCTTCATATTGAAGGTCTTCAGCCATAGGCCAAAGTGGGGCCGGATGCGGAGGAAAGCCTCGCACACGACGATGAACGCCGAGATGTTGAGGATGAAATTCGGGGCCAGATCATGAAAGTCCAGCCCGTACTAGAACATGAGGCCGCGGACGAATGGATGGAGGGGAAATCCCAATCCACGGACGAAGTGGGGGAGGAAAACCACCCTTTCGTGAGGTTCCGGGGTAGGGACGACCTGCCCCGCGGCTGGCAGCCGGTGCGCGATGTCCGCGGCTAAGTATCCGACCCCACGTAACTTTTTGATGTGCCCCTCCGTGACGGAGGAGGCCATCCACTTGCCTCCCCTCCGGACATGTTTGGAGAGAGTTGAGGAGGAGGATGCGGACTTGGGCGCTGGAGCTCGAGTGCGCGAGAATGGATGAGCAAGGAGGAAGAAGGCGTGGGTAGAAAAAGGTGAGATCTTATCCCTTTATAAGGGCGGACTAAACTATGCACCCCCACTAGCGTGGTAAAACTCGCTTATCCCCCAAGCGTCGTAATTGATGGCGCGGTTGGGTTACCCACGTCCATATTGATGAGAATCCCGTAATAAGGGGAACACGATCTCTGCTTTGACAAGACGTGTCAAGAAACCGCCTCGCGTTATGTGCGGGGCTGGTTAAAGAAGAACGGTTCGAATAATTACCGGGCCATGACATGATGTCATACTGCCAAAACGTGCCAGCAGATTAGATTCGTGGAAATGTTATTCTCTCTACGGTGGTATGTGGAACTTATTTTGCAGGGTCGGACACTATCCTTGTATTCAAACTTTTCCATGGTGTATTCGGAGGAGGAACCCGCCTTGCAATGCCGAAGACAACACTGCGCGTCGGACTCATCGTCATTGAAGCCTGGTTCAGGGGCTACTGAGGGAGTCCTAGATTAGGGGGTATCCGGACATCCGGATTATATCCTTTGGCCGGACTGTTGGACCATGAAGATACAAGATTGAAGACTTCGTCCCGTGTCCGGATGGGACTCCACTTGGCGTGGAAGGCAAGCTAGGCAATATGGATATGTATATATCCTCTTTTTTAACCGACCTTGTGTAACCCTAGCCCCCTCCGATGTTTATATAAACCAGAGGGTTTTAGTCCGTAGGACAACATACAATCATACCATAGGCTAGCTTCTAGGGTTTAGCCTCTCTGATCTCGTGGTAGATCAACTCTTGTAATACCCATATTATCAAGTATAATCAAGCAGGACGTAGGGTTTTACCTCCATCAAGAGGGCCCGAACCTGGGTAAAACATCGTGTCCCCTGCCTCCTGTTACCATCCGCCTTAGACGCACAGTTCGGGACCCCCTATCCGACATCCGCCAGTTTTGACACCGACAGTGCCCAAAGAAATTATGCTACTACTGAAAAAGAATTTTTAGCAGTTGTATTTGCTTGTGATAAGTTCAGACCTTATATTGTTGATTCTAAAGTAACTGTTCACACTGATCATGCTGCTATTAAATATCTTATGGAAAAGAAAGATGCTAAACCTAGACTTATTAGATGGGTTCTCTTTCTACAAGAATTTGATTTGCATATTATTGATAGAAAGGGAGTTGAGAACCCGTTGCAGACAACTTGTCTAGGTTAGAGAATGTTCTTGATGACCCACTACCTATTGATGATAGCTTTTCTGATGAACAATTAGCTGTCATAAATGCCCCTCATACTGCTCCATGGTATGCTAATTATGCTAATTACATTGTTGCCAAATTTATACCACCTAGTTTCACATATCAGCAAAAGAAAAAGTTCTTCTATGATTTATGACATTACTTTTGGGATGACCCACACCTTTATAAAGAAGGAGAAGATGGTGTTATTAGACGTTATGTACCTGAGCATGAACAGGAACAGATCCTACGCAAGTGTCACTCCGAGGCTTATGGAGGACACCATGCTAGAGATAGAACTGCACACAAGGTATTGCAATCCGGTTTTTATTGGCCTACTCTCTTCAAGGATGCCCGTAAGTTTGTCTTGTCTTGTGATGAATGTTAAAGAATTGGTAATATTAGTAGACGTCAAGAAATGCCTAGGAACTATTCACTTGTTATTGCACCATTTGATGTTTGGGGCTTTGATTATATGGGACCTTTCCCTTCCTCTAATGGGTATACTCATATTTTAGTTGTTGTTGATTACGTTACTAAGTGGGTAGAAGCTATTCCAACTAGTAGTGCTAATCATAACACATTTATTAAGATGATTAAAGAAGTTATTTTTCCAAGATTTGGAGTCCCTAGATATTTAATGACTGATGGTGGTTCACATTTTATTCATGGTGCTTTCCGTAAAATGCTTGCTAAGTATGATGTTAATCATAGAATTGCATCTCCATATCATCCACAGTCTAGTGGTCAAGTAGAACTTAGCAATAGAGAGCTTAAATTAATTTTGCAAAAGACTGTTAGTAGATCTAGAAAGAATTGGTCCAAGAAACTTGATGATGCATTATGGGCCTACAGAACTGCATGCAAAAATCCTATGGTTATGTCTCCTTACAAAATGGTTTATGGTAAAGCATGTCACTTACATCTTGAATTAGAACATAAGGCATATTGGGCTATTAAAGAGCTCAACTATGACTTCAAACTGTCCGGTGAGAAGAGGCTTTTTGACATTAGCTCACTTGATGAATGGAGAACCCAGGCTTATGAGAATGTCAAACTGTTTAAAGAAAAAGTTAAAAGATGGCATGATAAAAGGATACAAAAACATGAGTTTAATGTAGGTGATTATGTATTGTTATACAACTCTCGTTTAAGATTTTTTGCAGGCAAACTCCTCTCTAAATGGGAAGGTCCTTACATCATCGAGGAGGTCTACCGTTCCGGTGCCATAAAAATCAACAACTTCGAAGGCACAAATCCGAGGGTGGTGAATGGTCAAAGAATCAAACATTATATCTCAGGTAATCCTATAAATGTTGAAACTAATGTTATTGAAACTCTAACCCCGGAGGAATACATAAGGGACACTTTCCAGAACGTTTCAGACTCCGAAAAGGAATAGGTATGTGGTATGGTAAGTAAACCGACTCCAAAACAGTTCTAATGGCAATTTTTCTCTGTTTTAGAATATTTAAGAAAATAGGAAAATAAGAAGTAGTCCAGGAAGGACACGAGGTGTCCACGAGGGTGGAGGGCGCGCCCCCCTACCTCGTGGGCACCTCGTGTGCTCTCCGGACTTTGTTTTCTTGCACGATACTTCTTTTGGTCGGTAAAAATTCAGTATATAATCTCCCGAAGGTTTTGACCACTGTATCACGCAAATATCCTCTGTCTTTGTTTCGAGCTATTTTTCTGACAGATCTAGATCGCCATGGCATCTTCAAGTGCCCCCGAGGACAAGTTCTTTGAGAACGTCATCAACCCCTACCTCGCGGATGTGCTGCAACACCCTCAAACCATTAAGGTGCGTGAGGGGTTGCTGCATATCCGCGATGTTGAGGGACCAAGGAGGACCGAAAGCATGGAGACAAGGCTCGAGGCATCGGAGCAACAAGTTTTCAAGTGCCAGGAGATGGTGGAATGTGGACTCGACTCCAACCATATAATGATCATGGAGTTCACCAACAACCACAAGCTGGATGACAAGGACATTAGGGAGGCCATCTTCAAGCTTCACGAGAAAATCGAGCGCCTCCAAGCCCAGATCTATGACCTGCAAAACAAAAAATGTGAGTATGAATATAGATTCAAGAGAATGAGTTTGGCTGTAGATTTAAGGATCCCGGAGACTCAATCATCCTTCTATGATGGTGAGCCTATGCCTTGGAAGATGGACGACAAGCCTACATCATCAACAACTCCTTCATCACCACCTCCGAGGAAGGAAATATAAACACATGGGTATGGGCACTCCCCTTGGCAACTGCCAAGCTTGGGCGAGTGCCCCGGTATCGTATCACCACCACTTTTATCTTTACTGTTTTTCTTAGTTCGATCCTTTTGATAATATCTTGATCTAGTAGAATAAAGTTTTAGTATGATCTAGTTGTGAGTTTTGCTTTATGATCCTTCTATGTAATCGAGTCGGTGAGCTATGTATAATAAAGATTAGTGTTGAGTCAAGGGCCTGATTATTTTGCTATGATCTTGAGGGAATAGAATAAAATAAAAGAGAAAAAATAAAAAGAAATAAAGAGATCATATGGATCTTATGGAGAGTAATGAGCTCACATATAAAGAGTATGATGAATAAAAGTTGTTGAGAGTTGACAAACATAGTTTTGGTCATCGTTGCAATTAATAGGAAGTAATAAAGAAAGAGTGGTTTTCACATATAAATATACTATCTTGGACATCTTTTATAATTGTCAGCACTCATTAAAGTATGATATGCTAAAGAGTTGACGTTGGACAAGGAAGACAACGTAATGGGTTATGTTTTTTTATATCTGAGATAAATTATATTGTCATGGATAATCCAACATGTTGAGCTTGCCTTTCCCTCTCTTTTTAGGCAATTTCTTTGCACCAAGTAGAGATACTACTTGTGCTTCCAAATATCCCTAAACCCAGTTTTGCCATGAGAGTCCAACATATCTACCTATGGATTGAGTAAGATCCATCAAGTAAGTTGTCATCGTTGCAAGCAATAAGAATTGCTCTGTAAATATGTATGAATTATTAGTGTGGAGAAAATAAGCTTTATGCGATCTTGTAATGTGGAATAAATAAAAGCGACGGAATGCATAATAAAGGTCCATATCACAAGTGGCGATATAAAGTGACGTTCTTTTGCATTAAGATTTCGTGCATCCAACCATAAAAGCACATGACAACCTCTGCTTCCCTCTGCGAAGGGCCTATCTTTTATTCTTGTCTTTTACTTCATGCAAAGGGTCATGGTGATCTTCACCTTTCCTTTTTACATTTTATCCTTTGGCAAGCACAATGTGTTGGAAAGATCCTGATATATATGACTAATTGGATGTGAGTCTACATGAACTATTATTGTTGACATTACCCTTGAGGTAAAATGTTGGGAGGCAAAACTATAAGCCCCTGTCTTTCTCTCTGTCTGATTAAAACTTCATAACCATAAATATCGCGTGAGTGTTAGAAATTGTGAAAGACTAAATGATGGTTGAGTATGTGGACTTGCTGAGAAGCTCTTATATTGACTCTTTCCTATGTTATGATAAATTGCAATTGCTTCAATGACTGAGATTATAGTTTGTTAGTTTTCCATGAAGTTTCTGATTCATACTTGAGTATGTGAATGAATTGTTACTTTAGCATAAGAGATCATATACATATGTAGTGGGTTCTAAGAATGATCATGATGCCCTCATGTAGATATTTTATTTTATCGACACCTCTATCTTTAAACATGTGGACACATTTTTCGATTTGGGCTTTCGCTTGAGGACAAACGAGGTCTAAGCCTGGGGGGGTTGATACGTCCATTTTGCATCATGCTTTTGTATCGATATTTATTGCATTATGGGCTGTTATTACACATTATGTCACAATACTTATGCCTATTCTCTCTTATTTTACAAGGTTTACATGAAGAGGGGGAATGCCGGCAACTGAAATTCTGGGCTAGAAAAGGAGCAAATATTAGAGACCTATTCTGCACATCTCCAAAAGTACTGAAACTCCATGGGAATTATTTTCAGAATATATTAAAAAAATGGGCGAAAGAAGTACCAGAGAGGGGCCACCCACCGTCCACGAGGGTGGGGGCGCCCTACCCCCTGGGCGCGCCCCCTGCCTTGTGGGCCCCGTGGTGGCCCTCTGATGCCCATCTTTGGCTATATGGAGTCTTTCGTCGAGGAAAAAATCATAAGCTAGCTCACGGGATGAAACTCCGCCGCCACGAGGCGGAACCTTGGCGGAACCAATCTAGGGCCCTAGCGGAGATGTTCTGCCGGGGAAGCTTCCCTCTGGGAGAGGGAAATCATCACCATCGTCCTCACCAACGATCCTCTCATTGGGAGGGGGTCAATATCCATCAACATCTTCACTAGCACCATCTCATCTCAAACCCTAGTTCATCTCTTGTATCCAATCTTTGTATCCAAATCTCAGATTGGTACCTGTGGGTTGCTAGTAGTGTTGATTACTCCTTGTAGTTGATGCTAGTTGGTTTACTTGGTGCAAGATCATATGTTCAGATCCATTATGCATATTAATACCCCTCTGATTATGAACATGAATATGTTTTGTGAGTAGTTACGTTTGTTACTGAGGACATGTGAGAAGTCTTGCTATAAGTAGTCATGTGAATTTGGTATTCGTTTGATATTTTGATGAGATGTATGTTATCATCCCTCTAGTGGTGTCATGTGAACGTCGACTACATGACACTTCACCATTGTTTGGGCCTAGAGGGAGGCATTGGGAAGTAATAAGTAGATGATGGGTTGCTAGAGTGACAGAAGTTTAAACCTTAGTTTATGCGTTGCTTCGTAAGGGGCTGATTTGGATACATATGTTTCATGCTATGGTTAGGTTTACCTTAATACTTCTATTGTAGTTGCGGATGCTTGCAATAGGGGTTAATCATAAGTGGGATACTTGTCCAAGTAAGGATAGTACCCAAGCATCGGTCCACCCACTTATCAAAATTATCAAAGTACCGAACGCGAATCATATGAGCGTGATGAAAACTAGCTTGACGATAATTCTCATGTGTCCTCGGGAGCGCTTTTCTTCATATAAGAGTTTGTCCATGCTTGTCCTTTACTACAAAAAGGATTGGGCCATCTTGCTGCACCTTATTTACTTGCATTACTTGTTACTCGTTAAAAATTAACTTATCACAAAACTATCTGTTACCGATAATTTCAGTGCTTGCAGAGAATACCTTACTGAAAACTGCTTATCATTTCCTTCTGCTCCTCGTTGGATTCGACACTCTTACTTATTGAAAAGGCTATAATAGATCCCCTACACTTGTGGGTCATCAGGGAGGGACACCGCGACTGGGGCGCGGGAAGGAGAGACCGGCGGCAGCGGAGGGGACGACAGCGACGAGGGCACGGCGGGGCTGAGCGGGGCGCATCGGCCGCCGTGGGCGAAGCCACGGGCGGGGGCAGGTCGCCAGAGCGAGAGCTAGCGCTAGCCATCCGGATCACCTACTAGCGCAGAAACTCTCATGATAAGACCCCTTGTTACTCCAACTCAATGTCATAAGCACGATTTTTGTATGGAAATGGAGCACTCATGGAGCAAAGTTGTTTATTGAATTTAGCAAATGACGACGCATGACAATAAGTTTGTGTTGCCATTTGAAGAGTGTTTTTGTTACACTAAAAATACTGTTTCTTTCCCTGTTTCCTCAGCCACCATACAATTTATCAGTTTTTCTTTCTTTAGGGCATCTTCAACGGTAACTCGTAAATTTTCTTCTGCATCCATCTGCGAACAGGTGGAGACCAGTCCGCGGACACAGAAGCAGGAGGACGCCATCCAATGCTAGCCGCATACATTTTAAACTTTTTTTCAACAAATCGGATGAAATTCATACAAACACGACCGGATTTCAAATAAACATGATGGATTTCATACAAACCGGATGAGAACGGTTACATTTTGAATATATTTTATCTAAAATATATTTTAACTAAAAAGTAAAACTATGTGCACGTAGAGTCGCGGAGCTTCACTCCCACGACACGGATACACTATGCTAGTCTATGGCCGACTGCGGCGTTTCTCTTTGTCTTTTCCATGTTCAGCAGCCCGCTAACCGGACTGCTGGAGCCCCGGAGGCATATTCTTCCCCTGCATCTTCCCAATGTCCGGCTACGCCGCTCATTGGAGTGGCAAAGAGGATGCTTCAGCTGGAGAGGAAGGTGCTTCCGTGAAGCCCAGACGGGTGTGCCCAAGATGGTCTGAGATAAGGACCGGACAGGTCACCGACTGTACAGGTCGGCGACGCGCGGGCGGTTGTCTTCATGGAATACAAGCGACGGCAGCCTCCCGTGTTCTACTTCTCCTCGATGATGGCAGCGGGCGTAGACGTGCTGGCCGCCACCTCGTCGACATCTACGCAACCGGCTTCTTTTTCTACGTGCATGGCGCGGCTACGCGCGCGTCGACAACAGATGACGTGATTGCAGGCACTGGGGGCGGCGATGCCCGTGCCGCCATGCTCCCCGTCATGCCGGGATGGAGCAACTCGCCACTCCTCCGCGAGCTGGCATGGAGCGGCGAGTTGCTGAACCGCGCGCCGGCTTGGGACAGCAATTGGCTCCGTCGGGCTAGGAGAGGGAGGTGGAGCAGCGAGCTACCTCGCTCGTATCCGACGAGCCACCAAGCCGGCTTTTATGCCGGAGAACCGCTCTTCCGGCTCGTCGGATGCCATCTGAAGAGTGAAGAAAATGGTGAAGGAGGAGGTGGGGAGCAACGAAGTGGTGCGATTCTTGCCCGATGCCTGGCCTCGTTTAAATAGAGGATGGACAGGAGGAGCTTCACCGGCGTTGTGTTTAAGGCTAGTTTGGTTCATATCCACGGATGTATGCCTGAGCAATGGTGCTGCCTGTGTGGACATGGATGATGGATACTTTGGTGCCTGGTCAGGCAGCCTAGCCTAGTAGTTGCTTGGTTTTAGCCTGGCTTGGATAGCTATTAAAATAAAAAAGATCAGTTCGTGGGGCCATCTACTCGGACCATCTGCTATAATTATAGCTCCAGGCAGCGACCAGGCACCCACCAGGCGCTTGAATTCCAACGCCTGGACCAGGCTAATAATTTGCCTGGCACCTCTAACCAGGCTAAACCACTTCCAGAACATTCTAGGCCAGGCTATTCCAGGCTGATTCAGGAAAGCAACCAAACAACTTCAAGAGATTCTCAGGCACCCTTCACGCCAGGCAGCATGGCATCAGGTCACGAACCAAACTAACCTTTAATGACGGCCCGCTTTATGAACAGACGTGTGGTCGGAATAGATTTTTTGGCTTTCATGCAAGTTTAATGAGGCAATTGAATGCAGCGAGGAGATGTGTTCAGTCGGGCACGCAGCAGGCGACGCCATCGACCGGCGCGCCACTTTAATGGCGGAGGCAGTGAGATGTTGTGTCCTCGCCGAGCCGCCTTCAATGTGGAGCGGCGCGCTCTACAACGGCTTGAATGCGGGCCACTGGCATCAGACAGGTAGCGCGTGGGGGAGGGAGAGGTGTTTTTGATGGGTCAGGACGGTCAGAAGCGAGCTTGGGAACGGTCCGGTCTCCTGTAAGCCTTCCTCAAGTTTGTCTCTGGTTTGCGCAAGAAAAAATGCGTTCGGATTGCCCTCGGACTGATACAGGACCGCATTGAATGACTTCCGCGATTCGAACAACACGGTCTGTACGTTGCGATTGTGGGAGGTTTGGGATGGTGGGAGGTTTGGGGATAGGCCATGGAGGGCCGTTGGATTGAACACGGCGAATCTATAGTTGCCGCTTGCCGACATCAAATTAGTATATTCAAGTATAGCTGTCGACATATTCAAACAATTTGCTTACATAGATAGTCGGTTTGGATCTAGGCTTCGCCAACCACTCCATGCACCTTGGGTTGGCCTCTTACCGTCGTCTCGAGGTTGATATCGTCATTTGTACATCCTATCTTTTTCATGAGAACTTTATCTTCCTTTAGCAAAATATGCTAGGGCATCATCAACATTATACATCAAAACAGACACTCCTAATATCCTTGAACATGTCGGGGTGTGTCTATTAGTAGTTTTAGAGGGGTGGCAATCCAATGGGGTGTATCAAATAGAAGCAGCCAAGGTATTTTCATTACTATAGGAAATTTTTTCCATAGCAAAAGTTATCCTAGTCTAAATCTTCGACGGTCGTGGGCACGTATATCTCCCATGTCCTACTCTTCGTCGGAGTCTGCTGTCTGGCCGTACAAGTCAGTGATCGATGTGGACGGTCCAGCCTCATGGTTGTTGCGGCCTCATGTAAATGACGAGGAGCTAACGACGTTGTCAGCATCCCCGTCCGCGATCGTTGTGTGCCACCTTCGCAACCGCCTCCGTTGTGATCTCCTCAAACAAGTGATCGCGCTCTGCCTCATGGACACAGAGCCGCCACCGCTCGCGTCGGATGGCGTGGGCGTTGCGCATGGACTCGTACAACGTCTGTTGCTCATCCACGATACCCAGATTCTTCGCGACCATGACCGTGATAGCCTCCTCGTTCGCTTGCTCCGCCAACAATCTGGCCCTCCGCGAGTCCGTGTCGCTTCAAGACCTGTAGAATGTACCGCTGCTCCTCCTCTTGCTTCGGCTACACTATCACCCTGAAGGGTTTGTAGTGTGCCTGTGAATGTTGTAGTGTGAACATGGCAGCCGACAACCGTGCCTACTCCTGCTCCTGTGTGTCTGTCATGTTCATCTTGTTCGAGATTTCCTACTCTGAAGAGTTCGGAGGTTGTCCCCCTGTAACGTACTCCACGTGCCGGGCACAACATCCGTTCACCAACTTCGTAATGGCGTCGGGGGTGAAAGGGTTTTCGAGCACCCACGACTGACCCCGACCATTGGCCTCGGGTCGAAGGAAAGAGTTGGTGCACGGACAAAGGTAGGATGTAAAAAGATGGGGCTCGAAAATATTGCGGATTTGTGCTATAACCGACACTTATTAAATAGCAAACGCCTGGGCAGTTGGGTTGATGGTTTGAATGCGCCTGGCAAGCGGAGCGGACGACTTCTCGTTCCACCGCAAAGAACCTAATAATTATCTAAATTATGTTCATATACATTAATGGCACACACAACAGACTATCAAAGATGAAAACTCTATCGCAAAAAGCATATTGGATCTCTCCTAAAAAATGGGTTGACCAGAGAAGTCGGACAATAATAAATTGTAACAAGTAATTCGAAAGTCCACTTTCCAAGAGTTATTCCTGTACGGCATGGAATAAGAGTTTCTTCGTTCCCAGAGAAGTATTATCCCTCAGTACTCTTTACTGGTGCAAACTGGACAAAAGAAAATTGCTCAAGTCCATTTACAATGCCAGTATTTCGAGTTTCGAGTTCAAATTTCAGCCATAGGAGCGAGGTCTAATCGCAAAGTTCACTTTGCATGGTCTATACCTCCACCGAACTAGAAAAGTCACACTATGGGAAAAGGTGCGTATATAGTATACCTATGGCCTAGGGAAGGGTCCCTCATGTCGTGTGGGCCATGCGCGAACGCGAAGCATCCACGCCCTTCGGCGCACGTTGCAGCGCTGGGGGTCGGCACGAACGCCTCCCGTCACGGGCTCGCGCCCCCCTGCTTGCCGACGTATGGGTCGGCGCCGGCGCGCCGCTGACGTGGTTGGGCATCGCGTCGGGACTCGGGAGCCCTGGCGAAGCTGACGCGGACGCACGCCGTCCAGGCTCCAGCCGCGGGTGCCCCCCCGCTCGGTCGCTCCCGTTGCCGGCAAGCAATGGCAGGATTCTCTGCGGCCGCTCTGACTCGACGAGCTGTCCGGATTCCAGACCAGTTTACACGGGACTCATGGAAAGCGGAGCAGCCCATTTCTTCATCTTTCTTCCCATCATATGTTGGTATGTCCAACCTTTATGTTTTTCTTGTCAAAGTTATTAAAAAATTAAGTCACTTATTTTAGAAAGAAAGGAGTATATGATAATCAATCACCTTAATTTATTTACCTCCTAAATCAATTTTATTTTAATTTATTTATCAAATTTCTAATCAAAATATAAAATAATCTATGAGCAGAATTTGATGATGAACATTTATTTACACAATGATATTATTATTAACAGATAAATCATAAGCTAACGTATTAGAATATTTACATTTCGTTGCAATACACGTGCGTTATTTCTAGTGAAGAAGAAAAAAACTTCGCTGGTGAAAATAAAAGAAGGACTCCAATATCTGGCCATCTAAGGCATGTCAGCTGGGGAGCAACTCCAACGGGCCGACCTAAATGGACGACGATTTCGTTCGCTTTTTGTCCGTTTAGATCGGTCAGGCGGACACGGATGTCCGCTTCCGCGTTTGGGACGGTGTATGCGCCCAACGCT
The DNA here is from genome assembly GCF_018294505.1 of Triticum aestivum. Lineage (NCBI taxonomy): Eukaryota > Viridiplantae > Streptophyta > Magnoliopsida > Poales > Poaceae > Triticum > Triticum aestivum. Next base: position 263,818,535 of record NC_057794.1, read on the forward strand.
CGCCCGACTCATTTTGAGGGCGCCGAAAAAAAACTGTGCATGCATATTTAAAATAAAAACAACTTAATTAAACATTAAAGCCGGTCAGAAAAGCCGGCGAGAGTTCACGCGTCCACATTAGCATTAAATAAAACTAAAAAACCAAACTACGAGATGGCGCGATGTCCTAGGCGTCGTCGTCGTCGTCGGGGTCGGTGAGGTCGATGAGCGTCGGCGCATGACCGGCCCAGGGGAACGCCGTGTTCCAGGCGGCGGTGATGTAGGCCGCGGGCAGTGCGGGTGCGGGGGGCTATTCCGGTGTGGGGGGCTGTGCGGCCGCCTGTGCAGCCGCGGCCGGGCGCGCCTCCTCCTCGAGGTTGCGCTCGAGCATCTCCTCGTACTCGCCGCGACGGTGCTCCTCGGCTAGCCGACGCCCCCGCCACATCTCGAGGTACGGCTGCTCCCGCGCCGGGGTCGCCCTATCCAAACCGGTGGCGCGAACACCCAGTCGCGCAGCACTCCGGTCCAGGAGTAGCGCTCGATGGGCTCCGGCTCGGGCTCCAGGTCGGCCTTGACGCTGCGTCGGAGAGGGGACAGCAGGGCCACCGGCGACACCACCCAATCGTCGGCCGCCGCACCTCCTCCGCGTGTGCCATAGCCGACCGCGGCGCCGCCGGCACTGGGATCCTATCTGGATCCAGATGCCAGTCGTGCGGCAGGGTCACGTCGGGGTACGGCAGAGGCTGACGGTGCTGCCAGTGCCACTCCGCCTGGTGCATTGGCACGTTCACGCGCACCCTCTGCCGGCGAGCCGGCGCCGACGGAGGCGGTAGGAACTCGGAGGGGAAAGGGACGGCGGGGGCCTTGCCCTTGGTCTTGTTGCTGCTGTTGTCGGCGCCGGAGAAGAGCCCCATTTTGGCTAGGGTTGGCTAGGGTTTGCCGGTGACGGGGGAGCGAGCTTGCCTAGATGTGGATGGCGAGTTTGGATGAGGACGGCCCCGCCGCATGGCCGGCTTAAAAAAGGGCGACCGCCGTCGCTGACGCATGGGCCTGTGGTCATAAATTAAGCTGACCGCGTGGGCAACGGGTAGTTGGATGCTACCTCTTGAGCACTGTGTTGGTTTTCCCTTAAAGAGGAAAGGGTGATGCAGTAAAGGAGCTGTCGGTGTCAAAACCGGCGGATCTCGGGTAGAGGGTCCCGAACTGTGCGTCTAGGCCGGATAGTAACAGGAGGCAAGGGACACGAAGTTTTACCCAGGTTTGGGCCCTCTCGATGGAGGTAAAACCCTACGTCCTGCTTGATTAATATTGATGATATGGGTAGTACAAGAGTAGATCTACCACGAGATCAGAGAGGCTAAACCCTAAAAGCTAGCCTATAGTATGATTGTTGATGTGTATATTGTCCTACGGACTAAAACCCCCCGGTTTATATAGACACAGGAGAGGGTTAGGGTTACATAGAGTCGGTTACAATGGTAGGAGATCTGAACATCCGTATCGCCAAGCTTGCCTTCCACGCCAAGGAAAGTCCCTTCCGGACACGGGACGGAGTCTTCAATCTTACATCTTCATAGTCCAGGAGTCCGGCTGAAGGTATAGTTCGGCTATCCGAACACCCCCTAATCCAGGGCTCCCTCAGTAGCCCCTGAACCAGGCTTCAATGACGACGAGTCCGGCGTGCAGTTTGTCTTCGGCATTGCAAGGCGGGTTCCTCCTCCAAGTACTTCATAGAAGATTTTGAACACAAAGATAGTGTCCGGCTCTGCAAAATAAGTTTCTACATATTGCCATAGAGAGAATAATATTTACACAAATCTAATCTGCTGACGTATTCCGTAGCGTGACACACCACGGCCAAGCCTTTATCCGAGTCGTTTCAGTATCCCACCTCAGCGCGTTACGCGAGGCGATTTCCTTGGCATGTCTTGTCAAAGCAGAGATCGTGTCCCCTTATTTCGGGATTCTCATCAATACGGGCGTGGGTAACCCAACCGCGCCTTTGATTACGGCGCTTGGAGATAAGCGAGTTTTACCAGGCTGGTGGGGACATGTAGTTGCGTCCACCCATATAAGGGGATAAGGATCCACCTTTTCACCCATGCCTTCTTCCTTCTTTGCCTATCCATTCTTGCGCACTCGAGCTCCAGCACCCAAGTCCGCACTACCACCTCAACCTTCTCCAGTCATGTCCGGAGCAGGAGGCAAGTGGATGGTCTCCTCCGTCACAGAGGGACACGTCAAAAAGCTGAGGAAGGCCGGATATCTGGCTAGCGACATCGCGCACCGGCTTCCCGAAAAGGGGCAGCTCATCCCCACTCCTAGGCCCCATGAGAGGGTGGTATTCGTCCCCCATTTCCTCCACGGACTGGGCTTCCCTCTGCATCCATTTGTCCGGGGGCTCATGTTCTACTACGGCCTGGATTTCCACGATCTAGCCCCGAACTTCGTCCTCAACATCTCGGCATTTATCGTCGTGTGCGAGGTGTTCCTCCGCATCCGCCCCCATTTCGGCCTATGGCTTAAGACTTTCAACGTCAAGTCAAAGGTGGTGCGCGGCAGCCAGGCGGAGTGCGGCGGTGCCATGGTTGGCAAGATGGCCAACGTCCTGTGGCTCGAGGGCTCCTTTGTGGAGACCCTGAAGGGGTGGCAATCATGGTGGTTTTACATCACCGAGCCGCGCGATGCTGAATGGGTCGCACCCCCTGAGTTTCGATCCAGCCCCCCTACGCGGCTCAGCTCCTGGAAGGAGACAAGCCTGTCTTGGGGTAAAAAGGAGAGCTGACCGGACTCCAAACATGCATCCAAACCCTGGTGGACAAGAAGCTCAAGCTTGTCAACGTAGTCCAGGTTATGCTCATCTGCCTGATCCTCCCGTGTCAACGACGGGCCTTCAACCTGTGGGAGTTCGACCCGGCGCAACATCGAACTCTAAACAGGCTCTTCGACATGACGTACGAAGATGCCTGGAGGATGCTTTTCAAGGGCGCCGAGACTCCCGCATCCGCTGCCGAGGATCGCGGATTCAGTACTCGGCATCATGCTCATGCGGTAAGCTATCTTTGTCCTTTTACAGGGTATCAGTTTCTCATAGTTTGACTCTATGCGGGATCTAAGTTCCCTTGTCTTTGATAGGATTGGGAGGTGACGTCCAGACAGATCAACTGTCTGGCTCCTTTGTCCGAAGGCCCAGCGGACGCTCGCTTGGCGAAGCTACTGGTTCCGGCGCCCTATGTGGTGCCGAAGAAGAAGGCCATGAAAAGGGCCACGAGGACTCGAAAGAGTGCCCGGTGCCAGGAGGTGTCGGATTCGTCATCCGACGGTCCCGAAGCGCCTTCCTCTCGTGAAGACGAGGAGGAAGAAGAAGAGACCTCTCCCCCTCCAGCGGGAGGAGAGAAGAAAAGGAAGGCCGCCCTCTCTGAGGAGGCCGGAGGGTCCAAGAAGGGGAAAACCCTTCCTCCGGACTACTCCAACGACGCCGACGACGGCGAAGAGGAGTGGCAGCCCAGGGCCAAGCCCCTGGAAAAATCGTAAGTATCCGGATACCGGAGTAATTCATAGTATTCGTTTATTGCACAGCTTTCCCTTATGTCGAATATGCTTATGCAGCCCACCCAAAGACCGGCTCGACGCGTCGTCGAGCGGCTCACTGGACTCGTCGGATGTGAACTCACTTCCGACGGCTTCCTCCCCCCGCCCTATGGACGACACCGAGATGTTGTCCCAACAGGTTCCAAGCAGGGAGGAGGTGGTCCCGGAGGCGCCGCAAGGCGACCTCCCAGACTCCAGGAGTAAAGGGGATGAAACCCCCCAGGGCTCCAAGTCCAGCTCTTGGCCGGACACCGCTCCAGAACCTTCAAGGGTTCCGGAGTCCGGCGGGGGACCTCCTTCCGAGAGGAGCAAGTCCACCGTGCCGGCGACCCCCGTCCACCCGGAGGCGCCGGACAATATGTTGGAGGCGCTTCAAGGCGCCTCCATCGACGAGGAGCACCGCGCTATTATGAGTGCGGTGGTCCAGAAGGTTCAGTCCGCCAAGAGCGGACTGACTAAAGCTTGTACTAGCCTTTTGACAGGCTTTGAGGTAAGTAAATAATGTGTAAATAATATTACCGCATAGACAGTAACCCCTGATGCTCTGTTGGGCGTTCGGGAAGAAAAGCCGAATAAAGGATCAAAAAATTCGCAGGAGTCTAACAAAAGGAGTCAATATGCGTGTGCAGGCTTCTCTGCTGGCGTCCGCCGTACTCACTGCGGAAGTGGACACGCTGAAGCAGAGCCTCGAGAAGTCCGAGCAAGAGCTCGGGCGTGCCAAGAAGCAGCTCAAGGAGAAGGAAGGTAAGAAATACCTTGGTTGAATATGTATATAAAAAAGGTGCAATTGCAAGAAATGACAGGATTAACATGGCTATTGTAGGGGCCACATCTGAGGTGGCGACCCTTAAGCAAGCGCTGCTCGAGGCCGAGAAGAGTGCGGCCGCGGAGCGCACCGAGCGGGAGAGGTATGAAGCCGAGGTTGGCAAGGTGCGGCAAGAGCTCCAGGTTCTCATGAAGAAACATGAGAGTTTGGAGCTTGACTCGAAGACGCGAGCGTCCAAGCTCGCGGCGGCTATTGAAAATGCCAAGTCTGCCAAGGCCGAATCCCAGAAGACCCTCCAGGAGTTGGATGAGGTGAAGAAAATAGCGGCGGGTAAGGCATTTTTTATGCAAAGTAAACACATAAACGTGAGTTACTTGATACTTACCTGAATCCGGAGCTCTCCAGGGGCATTTGCAGATCTTCCCCGGAGTGTATCCGATGCCGCCGCATTCTATCGAGCCGAGGAGGGCAGCTCGACGGAGAAGGTGTTCTGGTCTCAGTATGCTGAGGCCGGACACCCCGTGCCCCTGAGCGACCAGCTGAAGCAACTGGTCGAGCTCCACAAGGCGGCCGAACAGGCCATGAAGGGCCTCCTAGTTAGGCTGTGGCCTGGAGAGGCTCTGCCTGGGAGCTATTTCGGGCTGGTGCGGTGGCTGGTGGAGGCCTGTCCAAGGCTCGAAGTCATCAAGCGCTCCTTCTGTATTGAAGGTGCCCGTAGGGCCTTTGCCCGTGCTAAGGTGCACTGGGGCAGGCTGGATGCGGAGAAGCTTGTGAAGGACGGGCCACCAGTGGGGAAAGAGCATGGCAAGCCCGAAAATTACTATAAGGATATTCTGAAGGGTGCCCGCCTTGTGGCGGATGAATGTACTAGGGATGTAATTTTTGAGTAAAACTTGCTCGTTTTTGTCCTGTGCGCTGAAAACTTGTTCATATGCGCTGAGCAATGCTGCTTGAATTTAAAATATTACCTTCTGTGCGGCTGTTTATCAATACTGAGAGATGGCGAGTCGTCGGCTTCTGCCCCCTTGCCACTAGTGCTGGGGTGTTCGAGGATAAATCTGGGCGCTCTTTTTCCCATGTTTGGGTCCTTAGAGGGAGGCGCTCAACCCGACGAACGAGGCAATCGGACTATAATGCGTGAACACTCTCACTTAGCCATAGAATTCTATAATTTTAAATTTCGGCGAAGCCCCTAGTATTCGGAAGACCGAGTTCGGGGCGCTATCCACGCCTTGGCCGGACAGAGCTGACTCGTCGCCCTAAGCGGCATAAGTCTTTAGGGGCTCGAAAAAACCTCTTGAACAGCGACCAGCTCTCGCTTATCATGACAGTCAGTTTTAACTTTCTCCACTGAGGTGCTCGGCCCAGCTCAACTGGGGCACAATCGCAGTGGTTCTCCTAGTGCTACCTTAGCCGATATAGCGGAACGTATGGCACCAAAACATAGGAGCCGGGCAAACCCAACTATTGACCCAAGACATGATTCGGAGCCGATGCATATAATGCTATAAGTTCGGGGTGCCGCACTTGTGAAAGTGTTTGGACTTCTCACACCATATTGAGGGGTGCTAAAAGCCCCTAGCGTATTTTGGCCGTACCAAGTTGTACGGGTGCAACATGTCGTTAAGGAACATTTATTTATAAAAAGATAGTGCAAAAATAGACAAAAGCTATGCATTGTTTATTAGAAATAGTTGCGATCAAAGCAGAACGATACAAGTAATGTGATAAACGAAAAGTTGGACTATTTAACATGTCTGCTCCAGGGGCAAGCTGCGGAATAGTATGCGAAACAGGTATACTGCTCGTGATAGAGACCACCTGGGATTTCCGTAATGCGGCATGGCTTGTCTGCTTCCCTGGTTCTTGCATAGTTTGTGCGGCAATTGAACTGCCGAACAGGCCTTCCGAAGAGTAGAGTCCTGAAAGTAAGAGAAAAGTAAAAAATCAGCAGCCCCTGGTGCGGTTTAAGCCGTGTTTTGGGCGTGCCGTGATGGTGCCCCTCCCCCTGTGCCCATGGTATTTCTAGAGCGTAATTATGTACGCGAAGTACTGGCGTCGCCTTTTTGCTAGGGTTGGGGTTGGGGCCGCATTGCTACGCCTGCTCGGAACATGCCAGGCGGTCTTGTTGTAGGTTACTCCGGGCGTGCTTGACGGTGTTCGGATGTTTAATGGCCGGACTGGAGAACTGCCTGGAGAGGCTGCTTTGTACTTCCGCTGCAAGGGCCGCCGTGTGCTCCTCTGTTCGGAGGGAGCGTTCGGTGTTTCCACTGACCGTAATTACTCCACGAGGGCCTGGCATCTTGAGCTTAAAGTATGCGTAGTGCGGTACCGCATTGAATTTGGCGAATGCGGTTCGTCCGAGCAGTGCATGATAGCCACTGCGGAATGGGACTATGTCGAAGACCAATTCCTCGCTTCGGAAATTATCCGGGGATCCGAAGACCACTTCAAGTGTGAGTGAGCCTGTATAGTTGGCCTCTACACCTGGTATTACGCTTTTAAAGGTCGTTTTGGTGGGCTTAATCCTCGAGGGATCGATGCCCATTTTTCGCACTGTATCCTGGTAAAGCAGGTTCAGGCTGCCGCCGCCGTCCATGAGGACTCTAGTGAGATGAAATCCGTCGATAATTGGGTCTAGAACCAATGCGGCAAATCCGCCATGACGGATGCTAGTGGGATGGTCTCTTCGATCAAAGGTGATCGGGCAGGAGGACCATGGGTTGAACTTTGGGGCGACTGGCTCTACCGCGTATATGTCCCTTAACGCGCGCTTCCGCTCCCTTTTTGGGACGTGGGTGGCGTATATCATGTTCACCGTCCACACTTGTGGGGGGAAACCCTTCTGTCCATTGTTGTTCGGCGGCCGGGGCTCCTTGTCATCGTTGCTATGCAGCCCCTTGTCTTCATTGTCGGCGCTTAACTTGCCTGCCTGCTTGAACACCCAACAATCCCTATTGGTGTGATTGGTCGGCTTTTCGGGGGTGCCATGTATTTGGCACAAGCGGTCGAGTATTCGGTCCAAGCTGGACGGGCCCCTAGGATTCCTTTTGAATGGATTTTTTCGCTGACCGGATTTAGAGCCTCTGAATCCGGCATTAACTGCCGTATTCTCAGCATTGTCGCCGTTAATGCGGCGCTTCTGCTTGTTACGACGCGACCTGCCACTAATGTCCCTGGTGTCCGAACTACCAGGGTTCTTGGTCATATTGTTGCTACGAGCAAGCCAGCTATCTTCTCCCGCACAAAAGCGGGTCATGAGTGTCGTGAGTGCTGCCATAGATTTCGGCTTTTCCTGTCCAAGGTGCCGGGCCAGCCACTCGTCACGGATATTGTGCTTGAAGGCTGCTAGGGCCTCAACGTCCGGACAGTCGACTATTTGATTTTTCTTTGTTGGGAACCATGTCCAGAATTGCCTGGCCGATTCCTCTGGCTGCTGAATTACGTAACTTAGGTCATCGACATCTGGGGGTCGCACATAAGTGCCCTGGAAATTGTCGAGGAATGCGGCCTCCAGGTCCTCCCAACAACTGATTGATCCTGTTGGCAAGCTGTTGAGCCAATGCCGAGATGGTCCTTTAAGCTTGAGTGGGAGGTATTTGATGGCGTGAAAATCGTCGCCGCGGGCCATGTGGATATGAAGGAGATAATCCTTGATCCATACCGCAGGGTCTATTGTGCCATCATATGATTCGATGTTTACGGGTTTGAAATCCTCGGGGATTTGATGATCCATTATTTCGTCTGTAAAACACAGTGGGTGTGCGGAGCCTCTGTACTGGGTGATATCATGACGTAGCTCCAATGAGTTTTGTCTACTGTGTTCGGCCCTGCTGAATTTGTGGCCGGCGTGACGGTTACCGTCTCGAGCCGTGGGGTGCCCACGCGATCCTTAGATCGATCGTGTTTGCCTTGCCTTGTCCTCCAACATGTCTCGTAAGTCCGGCGCATATTCCCGTCCCTTGGTATGGGGTGCGGCTTGACTGGAGGGTCGGGAGGCCTCTCTGTCGCGGCCACGAGGTGGCCGTTCGGCCGCATCAAGTGCTTCCTCCTCTAATTGGGGTAGCAACCTGCGCTTTGGGTAACTCTTGGAGGGGCGTTCGAGTTTATGCTCTTCGGCCGCAAGGACTTCGGTCCATCTGTCAACCAGCAAATCTTGATCAGCTTGGAGCTGTTGCTGTTTTTTAGGCTTCTTGCCGTGGCCATAAGCCTGCGTTGGAAACGCTTTTGCTCAACGGGATCCTCTGGCACGATGAATTCGTCGTCGTCGAGGCTTGCCTCGTCTTCGGATGGAGGCATATAATTATCGTCCTCGACCTCTCTGTTTGCCGCTCTCTCATAAGGGCTGGTTTGTCGATCCTCCTGTGCTAAACCTTGCTGGAGGGGGTTTTCTTCGGCACTCTCCGGAGTATTATTATCTCCCGTGCTGGAATCACCGTTTTTGTGTTGGAGGGATTTTGAGCAGCGCCGCTGACGCCGGTGCTTGGGCTGTTTCTTGGAGGGGTCATCCTCCGCTGTTCCATCCCCCTCTCCCTATTTTGGGGTGTCCACCATGTGTATGTCATATGACGAGGTGGCTTTCCAGGGCCTGGTAGGCGTTGGTTCTTCATCATCTCCTTCATCGGCGTCCATACCGTCGATGTCTTCGAAGTCGAAGTCGAGCATGTCGGTTAAGTCGTCGACAGTGGCTACAAAGTGGGTGGTGGGTGGGTTTTGAATTTCTTCATCGTCCGTACCCCAACCTTGCTGACCGTAGTCCGGCCAGGGCTCTCCTGATAAAGAGAGAGACTTCAGTGACTTCAGGATATCGCCGAAAGGCGAGTGCTGAAAGACGTCCGCGGCCGTGAACTCCATGATCGTCTCCCAATCGGATTGGATCGGCAGGGGCGCGGAGGGTTCGGAGTCCGGAGAAGAATCCGGCTCCATGGAGTCACGAGCCTCGCAGAGTACGAGGCTGGTGTTCGGCTCAACCGCCGTTGGGATCATAGCCCCCGAGGTGGCGTCCAACCGTCCATCCTCGATCGGCGCGGTTGGCTCCGAACTAAGGGTCGGAGCCAATGCGGGTGCGGCCTCTAGGGCACTGTTCGGCGGCAGAGCTAGATCATGCTCGTCGTGACAGTGCGTCCTGCCCGGCGGTGGTTCGAGTCTGTCGAAGATCAAGTTCCCGCGGATGTCAGCCGTGTAGTTTAAATTTCCGAATCTGACCTGACGGCTAGGGGCGTAGCTTTCGATCTGCTCTAGATGGCCAAGTGAATTGGCCCGCAGTGCAAAGCCGCCAAAGACGAAGATCTGTCCGGGGAGGAAGGTCTCACCCTGGACTGCATCGCGATTGATGATCGTAGGAGCCATCGGGCCTGACGGCGACGGCACAGAGGAACTCTCAATGAAAGCACCAATGTCGGTGTCAAAACCGGCGGATCTCGGGTAGGGGGTCCCGAACTGTGCGTCTAGGCCGGATGCTAACATGAGGCAATGGACACGAAGTTTTACCCAGGTTCGGGCCCTCTCGATGGAGATAAAACCCTATGTCCTGCTTGATTAATATTGATGATATGGGTAGTACAAGAGTAGATCTACCACGAGATCAGAGAGGCTAAACCCTAGAAGCTAGCCTATGGTATGATTGTTGATGTGTATGTTGTCCTACGGACTAAAACCCCCCGGTTTATATAGACACCGGAGAGAGTTAGGGTTACATAGAGTCGGTTACAATGGTAGGAGATCTGAACATCCGTATCGCCAAGCTTGCCTTCCACGCCAAGGAAAGTCCCTTCCGGACACGGGATGGAGTCTTCAATCTTGCATCTTCATAGTCCAGGAGTCCGGCTGAAGGTATAGTTCGGCTATCCGAACACCCCCTAATCCAGGACTCCCTCAGTAGCGTAAGTATTTCTCTCAGTTTTTGAGAATCAAGGTATCAATCCAGTAGGAGATCACGCTCGAGTCCCACGCACCTACACAAACAAATAAGAACATCACAACCAACGCGATAAAGGGGTTGTCAATCCCTTCACGATCACTTACGAGAGTGAGATCTGATAGATATGATAAGATAATTTTTTGATATTTTTATGATAAAGAGAAATAAATATGCAAAGTAAAATAAACGGAAATAGAAATAGCTAAGTGTTGGAAGATTAATATGATGGAAGATAGACCCGGGGGCCATAGGTTTCACTAGTGGCTTCTCTCAAGAGCATAAGTATTACAGTGGGTAAACGAATTACTGTTGAGCAACTGATAGAATTGAGCATAGTTATGAGAATATCTAGGGATGATCATGTATATAGGCATCCCGTCCGCGACAAGTAGACCGAAACGATTCTGCATCTACTACTATTACTTCACACATCGACCGCTATCCAGCATGCATCTAGAGTATTAAGTTCATAAGAACAGAGTAATTCTTTTAAGTAAGATGACATGATGTAGAGGGATAAACTCATGCAATATAATATAAACCCCATCTTTTTATCCTCGATGGCAACAATACAATACGTGCCTTGCTGCCCCTGCTGTCACTGGGAAAGGACACCGCAAGATTGAACTCAAAGCTAACACTTCTCCCATTGCAAGAAAGATCAATCTAGTAGGCCAAATCAAACTGATAATTCAAAGAGACTTGCAAAGATAAATCAATCATACATAAAAGAATTCAAAGTAGATTCAAATATTGTTCATAGATAAACTGGATCATAAACCCACAATTCATCGGATCTCGACAAACACACCGCAAAAGAAAATTACATCGAATAGATCTCCAAGAAGATCGAGGAGAACTTTGTATTGAGATCCAAAGAGAGAGAAGAAGCCATCTAGCTAATAACTATGGACCCGAAGGTCTGAAATAAACTACTCAGACATCACCGGAGAGGCCATGGAGTTGATGTAGAGGCCCTCCATGATCAATGCCCCCTCCGGCGGAGCTCCGGAAAAGGCCCCAAGATGGGATCTCTCGGGTACAGAAGGTTGCGGCGGTGGAATTAGATTTTCGTGGTGCTCCTGAATTTTTGGGGGTACGTGGACTTATATAGGAGGAAGAAGTAGGTCGATCGAGCAATGAGGGGCCCACGAGGGTGGATGGCGCGCCCCTGCCTCGTGGCCTTCTTGATTGATTGTTGACGCCCACTCCAAGTCTCCTCGATCACGTTTGTTGAGAAAATCACGTTCTCGAAGGTTTCATTCCGCTTGGACTTCGTTTGATATTCCTTTTCTGAAACACTGAAATAGGCAAAAAAACAGCAATTTGGGTTGAGTCTCCGGTTAATAGGTTAGTCCCAAAAATGATATAAAAGTGTAAAATAAAGCCCATTAACATCCAAAACAGATAATATAATAGTATGAAGCAATAAAAAATTATAGATAAGTTGAAGACGTATCAAGCATCTCCAAGCTTAATTCCTGCTCGTCCTCGAGTAGGTAAATGATAAAAAAACAATTTGCTTTCTAATATATTTCTCAATGTAATTTTTCTTTATTGTGGCATGAATGTTCAGATCCGAAAGATCAAGATAAAAGTTTAATATTGACATAAAAATAATAATACTTTAAGCATACTAACTAAGCAATCATGTCTTCTCAAAATAACATGGCCAAAGAAAGTTTATGCCTACAAAATCATATAGTTTGGTCATGCTCCATTTTCGTCACACAAGAATGCTCTCATCATGCACAACCCCAACAATAAGCCAAGCAATTGTTTCACACTTTAGTAATATCAAACATTTTTCAACTTTCACGCAATACATGAGCGTGAGCCATGGATATAACACTATGGGTAGAATAGAATAGAATGAAGGGGGTTATGTGGAGAAGACAAAAAAGGAGAGAGTCTCACATCGACGTGGCTAATCCCATCAATTGATGTCAATGCAAGGAGTAGGGATTGCCATGCAACGGATGCACTAGAGCTATAGATGTATGAAAGCTCAACAAAAGAAACTAAGTGGGTGTGCATCCAACTTGCTTGCTCACGAAGATCTAGGGCACTTGAGGAGGCCCATTGTTGGAATATACAAGCCAAGTTCTATAATCAAAAGTTCCCACTAGTATATGAAAATGACAAAACAAGAGACTCTCTATCATAAAGATCATGGTGCTACTTTGAAGCACAAGTGTGGAAAAAGAATAGTAGCATTGCCCCTTTTTATTCTCTCTTTTTTGGCCTTCTTTTTTTCTTTTTTGGCCTTTATTTTTTTATTTGGGACAATGCTCTATTAATGATGATCATCAGACTTCTATTTATTTACAACTCGATACTAGAACAAGATATGACTCTATATGAATGCCTCCGGTGGAGTACCGAGATGTGCAATGACTCATGAGTGACATGTATGAAAAAATTATGAACTGTGACTTTGCCACAAATACGATGTCAACTACATGATCATGCAAGGCAATATGACAATGATGATGCGTGTCATAATAAACGGAACAATGGAAAGTTGCATGGCAATATATCTCGGAATGGCTATGGAAATGCCATAATAGGTAGGTATGGTGGTTGTTTTGAGAAAGATATAAGGAGGTTTATGTGTGATAGAGTGTATCATATCACGGGATTTGGATGCACCGGCGAAGTTTGCACCAACTCTTAAGGTGACAAAGGGCAATGCACGGTACCGAAGTGGCTAGCAATGATGGAAGGGTGAGACTGCGTATAATCCATGGACTCAACATTAGTCATAAAGAACTCACATACTTATTGCAAAAATCTACAAGTAATCAAAAACCAAGTATTACGCGCATGCTCCTAGGGGGATAGATTGGTAGGAAAAGACCATCGCTCGTCCCTGACCGCCACTCATAAGGAAGACAATCAAATAACACCTTATGTTTCAAATTTGTTACACAACGTTTACCATACGTGCATGCTACGGGACTTGCAAACTTCAACACAAGTATTTCTCAAATTCACAACTACTCAACTAGCACAACTTTAATATCACTATCTCCATATCTCAAAACAATCATCAAGTATCAAACTTATCTTAGTATTCAATGCATTTATATGAAAGTTTTTATTATGCATAAATGCAAATTGTCATGTTGTTCTAAAGGACTCTCAAAATAATATAAGTGAAGCATGAGAGATCAATTATTTCTATAAAATAAAACCACCGCCGTGCTCTAAAAGATATAAGTGAAGCACTAGAGCAAAAACTATATAGCTCAAAAGATATAAGTGAAGCGCATAGAGTATTCTAATAAATTTCAAATCATGTGAGTCTCTCTCAAAAAGTGTGTTCAACAAGGATGATTGTAGTAAACTAAAAAGAAAAGAATGAAATCATACAAGATGCTCCAAGCAAAACACATATCATGTGGCGAATAAAAATATAGCTTCAAGTAAAGTTACCGATGGACGAAGACGAAAAAGGGGATGCCTTCCGGGGCATCCCCAAGCTTAGGCTTTTTGGTGTCCTTGTATTTTTCCTTGGTGTTCCATGGGCATCCCCAAGATTAGGCTCTTGCCACTCCTTGTTCCATAATCCATCAAATCCTTACCCAAAACTTGAAAACTTCACAACACAAAACTTAAAAGAAAATCTTCATGAGCTCCGTTAGTAAAAAAACCACTTCAAGGTACTGTAATGAACTCATTATTTATTTATATTGGTGTTAAACCTACTGTATTCCAACTCTCTATGGTTTATAAACTCTTTTACTAGCCATAGATTCATCAAAATAAGCAAACAACACACGAAAAACATCTGTCAAAAACACAACAGTCTGTAGTAATCTGCAGGTTTCGAATACTTCTGGAACCCCAAAAATTCTAAAATAAATTACTGGACGTGAGGAATTTATCTATTAATCATCTGCAAAAATTAACTAAATAGCACTCTCCAAATAAAAATGGCAGCAATTCTCGTGAGCGCTAAAGTTTCTGTTTTTACAGCAAGATTAAAAAGACTTTCCCCAAGTCTTCCCAACGGTTCTACTTGGCACAAACACTAATTAAACACAAAAAACACAACCAAAACAGAGGCTAGATAAATTATTTATTACTAAACAGGAGCAAAAAGCAAGGAATAAAAATGAAATTAGGTTGCCTCCCAACAAGCGCTATCGTTTAACGCCCCTAGCTAGGCATAAAAGCAAGGATAGATGTAGGTATTGCCATCTTTGGTAGGAAATCCATAAGTGTCTATCATAATAGATTCATATGGTAATTTAATTTTCTTTGTAGGGAAGTGTTCCATGTCTTTCCTTAACGGAAATTGGAATCTAATATTCCGTTCCTTCATATCAATAATTGCACCAATCGTTCTAAGGAAAGGTCTACCAAGAATAATAGGTCATGAAGGATTGCAATATATATCAAGAATGATGAAATCTACGGGCACATAGTTCCTATTTGCAACAATAAGAACATCATTAATTATTTCCATAGGTTTCTTAATAGTGGAATCCGCAAGGTGCAAGTTTAAAGAACAATCATCAAATTCATGGAATCCTAGCAAATCACATAAAGTTTTTGGAATGATGGAAACACTAGCACCCAAATCACACAAAGCATAGCATTCATGATCTTTAATTTTAATTTTAATAATAGATTCACACTCATCATAAAGTTTTCTAGGGATAGAAACTTCCAACTCAAGTTTTTATTCATAAGATTGCATCAAAGCATCAACGATATGTTTAGTAAAATCTTTATTTTGAATATAGGCATGAGGAGAATTTAGCATGGATTGCAACAAGGAAATACAATCTATCAAAGAGCAATTATCATAATTACATTCCTTGAAATCCAAAATAGTGGGTTCATTGATATCTAAAGTTTTGACATCTTCAATCCCACGTTTACCAATTTTTGCATCAAGATCTAAAAACTATGAATTTTTGGAACGCCTTCTAGGTAAAGGTGGCTCATCTTCAGTCCCATCATTATCAAGATTCATATTGCAAAACAAAGATTTAATAAGAGACACATCAATAACTTTTAGATCTTCATCTTTATTTTCATAGAAACTAGAAGAACACGCTTTCACAAAGCAATCTTTCTTAGCACGCATCCTAGCGGTTTTTTCTTTGCACTCATCAATGAAAATTCTCATGGCTTTGAGAGACTCATTGATACCATGCTTAGGTGGAATAGATCTAAGTTTCAAAGAATCAACATCAAGAGAAATTCTATCAACTTTCTTAGCCAATTCATCAACCTTAAGCAATTTTTCTTCAAGCAAAGCATTGAAATTCTTTTGTGAATTCATAATCTCCTTAACACTAGTCTCAAATTCAGAGGGAATATTATTAAAATTTTCATAAAAATTGTTGTAGGAATTACCATAATTATTAGAGGAATTACTAGGAAACGGCCTAGAATTAAAATTACCTCTATACGCGTTGTTACCAAAATTGTTCCTACCAACAAAATTCACATCCATAAATTCATTATTATTCTCAATCAAGGTAGACAAAGGCACATCATTAGGATCAGAGGAAACACTCTTATTAGCAAACAATTTCATAAGTTCATCCATCTTTCCACTTAAAACATTAATTTCTTCTATCGTATGCACTTTTTTATTAGTAGATCTTTCGGTGTGCCATTGAGAATAATTAGCCATAATATTATCTAGGAGTTTAGTAGTTTCTCCTAAAGTGATTTCCATAAAAGTGCCTCCCGTGGCCGAATCTAAAAGATTTCTAGAAGCAAAATTCAATCCGGCATAAAAATTCTGTATAATCATCCATAAATTCAAATCATGTGTAGGGCAATTACGTATCATTAATTTCATCCTCTCCCAAGCTTGTGCAACATGGTCATGATCAAGTTGCTTAAAATTCGTAATATCGTTTATAAGAGAGATGATCTTAGCGGGAGGAAAATACTTAGAGATAAAAACATCTTTGCACTTATTTCATGAATCAATACTATTTTTAGGCAAAGACGAAAACCAAGTTTTAGCACGATCTCTAAGGGAAAAAGGAAATAGCTTCAATTTAACAATATCATTGTCCACATCTTTCTTCTTTTGCATATCACACAAATCAACAAAGCTATTTAGATGGGTAGCGGCATCTTCACTAGGAAGGCTGGCGAATTGGTCTTTCCTGACAAGATTCAACAAAGTAGCATTAATTTCACAAGATTCAGCATCGGTAAGAGGAGCAATTGGAGTGCTAGAAAATCATTGTTATTGGTATTGGTAAAGTCACACAATTTAGTATTATCTTGAGCCATCATGACAAGTAAGAAATCCAACACACGGGCAAACAAAAAGCAAGCGAAAAAGAGGCGAACGAAAAAAAAGAGGGCGAAAAAAGGCAATGGTGAAGTGGGGGAGAGGAAAACGAGAGGCAAATGGCAAATAATGTCATGCGAGGGATAAGAGTTTGTGATGGGTACTTGGTATGTCTTGACTTGCGCGTAGACTCCGGCAACGGCGCCAGAAATGGCTCGTTGTCGGAAATCAAATCTTGACTTGACTTGGCGCGAATCTCCCCGGCAACGGTGCCAGAATCCTTCTTGCTACCTCTTGAGCACTGCGTTGGTTTTCCCTTGAAGAGGAAAGGGTGATGCAGTCAAGTAGCGTAAGTATTTCTCTCAGTTTTTGAGAACCAATGTATTAATCTAGTAGGAGATGACGCTCGAGTCCCACGCACCTACACAAACAAATAAGAACCTCGCAACCAACACGATAAAGGGGTTGTCAATCTCTTCACGGTCACTTACGAGAGTGAGATCTGATAGATATAATAAGATAATATTTTTGGTATTTTTAATAAAGATAAATAAAGATGCAAAGTAAAATAAACGGCAATAGAAATAGCTAAGTGTTGGAAGATTAATATGATGGAAGGTAGACCCGGGGCCATAGGTTTCACTAGTGGCTCCTCTCAAGAGCATAAGTATTACGGTGGGTAAAGGAATTACTGTCGAGCAATTCATAGAATTGAGCATAGTTATGAGAATATCTAGGTATGATCATGTATATATGCATCACGTCCGCGACAAATAGACCGAAATGATTCTGAATCTACTACTATTACTCCACACATCGACATGTGAGAAAATGAAGAAAAAGAAATCGGGTTGCAAAATATATGTGACATTTTAAACACAAAAGGTTCATAAAATGCCCTCTCAGCCCCCTCCCCCCCTCCCCCCCGCGCGCATGCATAGGAGGTTGAAGCTGATGAACAGTGAACCACTCCAGCGATCCTATGTGGGGCGTCAACTCTGCGCCTAGATTCATGTGACAGCCGGGAGAACTTTCGATGGGGTCAGCCCCCTGGTGAACGGTCATCGAAGAACATCTCCCAAAAGAGAAGGTGTCGAACGGAGTAATCCACGTCTGAGCCTGATAAACAGCAAATTTGAGGAAAATAGCAAAAGTTTTTTTTTGAATTAAAATTTTCACCAACCAAGACGCTTGAATTTTCTAGGAGTGTGTAAATTTTAATGCTTAAGTGGCATTCGTGCATCTCATGCTAAAAAAAATCAGGTCTAGACAATGTAGTTTTTCAAAGTTTTTTGGGAGCCAGTTATTTTTCTATGAGCTCCTCGAATGTCCTAACACCACGAAGCACACTTTGCGCACAAAAGCATATTGGATGTCAAAAGATTCCACGTTTTTTGAATTTGTTTATTTTCTAATATGATTCCAACGTTCTAAACGACTTCCAACCTCCAAGTATAGTAGTAGTATTTAGATTAAAGCATTTTACGATGGCAATCATTTCTCTATTTTTCTTGTGAGGTGGTACTAATTATTTTGCTTTGGCGCAACTGGTTTTGAAGATATTTGTTGTTTGGTTACCAACTTTCGAAAAGACAAAAGTCATGTGCACAATACGATAGTTTGTTGCATTTCAGGCAAATATGAAATCTCTATGCCAACCTCAATTCTCAGACAAGCATGTCACAACATGGTGAATAACAACGAATTAGCAATAGCACAGAATATCACGAGAGCTCTATGTTTATATGTTTTTTCCAAAAAAAAACGCCCACGTCTCCTCCCAAAAATAAATAAATCATCATCATGAAACCAAGTGGATACAACTAGCGGTAGACATCAATTTGATTGAAATTATTCTGAAAAAGGGACTTGTTCTCATAATGAAAGAAACATATAGGTTGACTAATCCAAGCAAGAGCACCACTAGAAATCTTGGCTTTTCTTATACATTTTCCCCGAGAGCTTGCGAGTAAACATAGACATCCTGGTGGAAGGTGATTCCTTCATAGAGTGGTGTGAGAGGACTCATGTTACCTTTCATGGGATGGACAAGAGAGATTTTGACTCCTTCATCATTGCGACCATCGCGGCAACTATGGAAGCACAGGAACGTGAGACTGTTCAATCAGGCTGGCCAAATTAGAATACCAACTAGTTTAGTGCATTAAATTTCCGAGGAGATTAAACCGTGAAAACTTCTCGGGGTGAGAGTGATGGATTTAACTAGATTCGTGAGACAATAGGCTATTTCTTTTCCTTGTTAGAGTTGGTGGCATCCGTCATGAATTCTTGTAAACTATGTTTCTTCCTTCTATAAAAATACGATACGTCATTAATGTATTCTTGAAAATATATATTTTCCCACGTCTAAGAGACTGCACTTTTTTGGCAGGGCTGCACTTCGTAAATTTCATTCTTTCTTGTTCTTGTAATGAAAGAAACATAGGAGGCGAAAACAATGACATAAAAGGGTTTTTCTCACCCGAAAAAATGATTTTTTCTCTTTCGGTCGATCTCCTTTCACCATTTTTCTGATGAAATTATCGTCTATTACAATGAGATGTGAAAAAAAGATAGAAAATCTGGGCATTAAGAGCATCTACAACTGAACCCCCTATACCTGCCTCAAACGCCTAGACGGGCTACCCGGTCAGTGACCAGATGAAAAAAAGCCACCCAGCCGGCCTCCTCATAACCGGTCCAAACGCCCGGACTGACCGGCATTCTCCATATCCAGCCCAAATGTAGAGCAGATATGGGGACGTCCGGAGGCGCGTGGACAAGCCCGCCATGTTGGATCTGGGCCACGCTGGTCCACCCAACCCCACATAAAATGGACTCTATCCGCACTCCAGTCGAAACCCTAGCCGCATTCTACTCCACTCCGCTCCCAACCAGTCCACTCCCTCCGCCCACAAGCTCCCATCCCGCGATCTCCTACCTTCTCTGGCATGGCGGGTTGTCGATCCGAGTCCTACACCTCCAGATCCGTTGACCCGGAGCTCATCTCACGCGACCCTAAGGAGAAGATGACCGTCTACCTTGCACTCCGCCGCTCCTGGGAGGAGGCCGCCTGACGACAGCGCTAAGACTCCTTCCGTCGGAAATCCATTGCGTCTGCCCAAATGGGGCATGGATCGGGCGCGAGGTGTGTCGCCGCTGCCTCACGGAGGCGATGCGGTCCATCTGGCGATGTGCCAGCGGATGCGCAACCGCTTCATTGGCGGGCCCAGGCGGGGGTGAATGCATGGCGGGCCCAAATATTGACGCTTCATCGTCCGACCCAAATATTGACGCGACGTGTCTGTCGAGCGAGGCAGCGGGCACGGGAGGCGGCGGTAGCCCTCGCGGCAGCGGGCGTTGGTGAGCTAGAGTCGCATTCTTTGGCGGCTGATATGTGTACGGTCACCCTGAGCGCCTCAACTGGGTCGTGGTGGATGTTGTCGGCTCCTCCCAGGACGGATCCATCATTGATCCCACGTCCTCAGGCGACGTGCAAGCGATGGGATATGAGGAAAAAGAGTAGAGCAAGGGAGACGGCAACCCCTTGAGTCCCGTGAGCCGGTTCGTGTCCCATGTCCTACTATATCTTGCCGGCAACCGAAGCAACACTTCGAGGGATGCAGACAGCCGTCGGAGATTGGCATAGCAGAGCTGGATGGGCTCCACTTAGATAAGGTTTCAAGTTGCATGTAATAATATGAATTTGGTGATTTGAAATGATGTTTGTGGTCGTGGAATTAAATTTTTTTATGTGATGCTCGGTCAATGTCCGCGGACACGTCCGGGCATGTCCGTGAATGTTTGGGGCCAAATTTTGAAGTTTGTGATTGTAGATGCTCTAATAGGAAGACAACAGCACAAGAGATGTAGCTTACTGTGCAATTTTACTAGTGCTATAATATTTTGCTCATGAGTTTGCATATCAATTAGATCAACGTCCGGCTATTATACCCAATAGGATAGCTTGTCTTCTAAACTTTTTAATGGTACTGTCGTGGATATAATCCTGAAAATATTACGGGGTATGAAAGTAGGGTAATCATATCTAACGAATATGGAGATGAGAGTACGCACAAGCAATTATGCAGGTTCAGGCCCTTGTCGGTGGAGATAACATCCTACTTCCAAGTGGTGTTTTTGCTCCTGGCGTAGGTTACAAAGTGAGAGATTACAACCCTAATACGACTCAAACATATCTATATTTTTTTATTGTTTCATTCTATTCTATTGTTATTTTTTATACTTTTTATATCATTTTATACTATTCTTCTAGATCAATCTATTAATTTAATGTCCAGTGTCAGTTTTTGTTTTCTGTCTATTTTGGTTTACAGGAAATAAATATTTATGAAGGTCAAAATAATTTGCCATATTAGGGCATCTTCAACGCTGACTCACAAATTTGCTCCCGCATCCGTCCGCGGACAAGGAGGGACCAGTCCGCGGATACAGATGCGGGAGCCGGTCATCCAACGCTACCGGCATACATTTGGAACCGCCTTTCAACTAAAATGGACGAAACCCATCAAACTTAGTGGATTTCATAAATGCCCGGACATAATTTAAATAAAAATCAATATTTCGACTGTTTAACTAAAAACTAGAAAAAACTAAACCCTATACCGAGCGACCAACTCGTACGCGTGGCCGCCCTATCCTGCCGTACCGTTGTCGCCGTCGCCGTCCGTGTCATCATTGTCGTCGTGGTCCCTCCAACGGCAGAAGGGTGTCGGAGGGCCGTGACAGCCTTGTCCGGTGGCTGCCTGCCACTTGCGGAGGAGCCGCTCTGTTTCCTGTTGCGCGGTGCGGAGGGCCACCGCAGCAAATTCCAACGGTGACGTCGTAGCCTTGGCGGCGGCCTTGCCCCTGTCGGCGTTGGCGGAGTAGTTGCTAAGTGACCAATCCTCGCCGATCTTGGCGAGCTTGCCATCAAGGCAGAGGCAACGCCTGGCAGACGTCTCCGCGGTGGTGATGGAGCGGTCGATGGCCCACACGGCGGCGAGGTCCGTGTTGTTGCGAACCCATTTTGGTACCACGTCGATCTTGGTGAAAGCCGAGCGGCAGGCGGCGTTGCACCGGTCATACCGCGCCTAGTACTGCGGCATGCATTCCCCGTGGAAGATGACAGCCCTCAAGCCCAAGGGACCGCTGCCTCCGAGGTAGTGGAGGATGTAGCGCCTGCGCCTTCGTGATTGCGGGCGGCAGCTCCTCCTTGACCAGGCGACGGTTGCGGAGGGTCGGTGAGGCAGGCCCGCCAATATGGGCGTACCGGCTGTGTGGGGGCAAGGTTGGGTCGTCGTTGATGCGGCATCCAATCCGGACGGCGCAGTTACACGATGGTGAGCTCGGCTCGTCCTTGACGCGGCGTCCAATCTAGATGCCGCCGCGATTGCGCGGGGGGATGCGGGTTCCTCCTTGACCCGCCAGAGTTGGGACGCTGACTCCCACTTGATGCGGTATCTCGGTGGGGATGGTGGCTCCTTGATATAGGGCAAGCCCTATGGTGGCCCGATCTTCATGAATTGGAGGGGGGGGGGGTCGAGGGGGAACATGGAGAACACGAGGGGAAAACACAAAAGAAACACTCAAGAACAAGTCCAATCACACATCCACTAGACTCACAAGCACACAAGATCCACATTGTATATGAACAACAAAGGGAAATAGGGATACAAGGTGAGGTTCATCCCAAATCCCATGAGGAAATGAGGTCTTGAGGGGTGCAGTCTTGTCCACAAGGGAGGCATTGAATCCAAGATGGATCTTTCCTAGAAGGGTCTTGATATCCAATAGGGATCTTCTCTCATGGAGGCATTGATCTCCATCAGAGAGGTTGTAGATAGGAGCAAAGCTCTCAAGATCTCATAACATGCTTTGCTAACCTTAGCAAGAGGAAGGTGATGGTCTATTTATAGTCTAGGGTGAAGTTGGGGGGGGTGAGAGAGGGATTACATGGCCATTCGGCTCGTGGTTGCGCACGTAGGCGTCAGATGTCCGGCTTGTCATGGGGCGCTGGATGTACGGGGCTTGGCCGGATGGTCGGCTAAACCATCATAGCTTCTGGACTGCTCTGGTCGGATTTCCGGGGTGGCGCCGGATGTCCAGCCGTTCGATGGGCGTACGATGTCCGGCCGCTGTAGAGTCACCTGGTGCCCATTTCTTCTGGTCTTTCATCGTTCGGTGGCGCCAGATATCCGAGTCTCAGCCGGATGTCTGGCCACTGTAACTTCACGGTGACTCCATTTGAGGCACTTCTTGATTCGCATCCGTGGTGAGTTGTCCTTTGCTCCACCCTCCACCATGGTGGTCTCCTCGGCACCTAAGCACACATAGTGTCTTTATCTTAGGTAGTAACCATGTCTCGCTTGAATGGAAAGGGGAAACACTTAGGAGCGGGTTCATCTTATGTCCATGGCACATGCTCGAGCTCTCGCTGTAGGTTCATTTGGGGCCTCAGGAGTAGTTGTAGTGTACACGGGGATGAAAGTAGGATGCTCTACACCACTCCTTGACCCGCGCCTGCGACGGTGGCGCGGGCCCATTAAATAGAGCGAACGCTCAGTCATGATCTCCATCTGACGGATGAACTCTTCATCCATTGGACCTACCTCGACAAGGAGGCGCGACTGTTGTTTCGGCTGCTGCAGCAGCTTCTGGTCCTTCACATCATCGGACGAGATGACGATCTCCTTCTTGTCGGAGGAACCGACCGCCATGGATGCTGAGGGTCCCGGAGAGCGAGGGCGGCGGCGCCAAGATCCACCTAACGATGAACTGCCACCGCCATCGTCTTCGCCCACCGACGCGGGGATTCGAGACTTCGACATCGCTGCTAGAGTATGAGGGGCTCTGGCTTGGATGAGCATCGCCGGTGCTCGGCTTAAATAGGTGTGGGTAGGCCATGCGAAGGGCCCGTTAGCCTGCTTCAATGCGGCGCATCGACCGGAATTGGTTTGTTGGGACATGACGTCCGCATTGAAGCGGCGACGCCCGAGAGGTCGCGTCCATCAGCGGCGTCTTCACATTCGGTTGCATCGCTCGGCATCAATGCTGACAATTGCATGCTCTGGGTAGGCATGAATGCAGCGCAACAAACGGCACGGGCGTTGGATGAAAAGCACGAGAGAGGCGGGTGAGTATTTTGAGTGGGCTAGGGCGGTCAGACGCGGACGCGAGATCGGTCTGGACGCCCGTAAAGCTCCCGCCCTACTCTCGGTTTTTTGGGAAAAAAACTATCCGGGCCGGTCGGCGAACCGATACAGGTCTGCCTTGGATGGCAAAACACGTCCAGACCGCGCGGCCCGAACGTATACGAACAGTTTGAGGGTCGGCGTTGAAGATGCCTTTACGACCGTACGTAAAGAATATTTGCCATGTGACTATTACACTTTTTGCCATGTGACTGTTACAAATTCTTGTAAATTGCGGCATGATGTTTGAAACAAATTTATATTTCAAAATTTTCTATACTTTAGAGAACAAATTTTCACATCATTTTTTAGGGATCATTGTTTTTTCTAAAAACTTGTGCTTCTGTCATTTACAAACATTTTTTAAACTAAATTGGCCTTGTTTTTAGAAATAAATTTTCCTCCTAGATCATGGCAACTTTGTTTTCTGTGTGACATTTCGTACACATGCAATTTTTGGCCTTGTAGTTTTTCCCCTATATCATAGTAGTTGGGCTTTTTTGGTTGCCGTTGTGTGAATGGGCCAACGGGCCTATGGAGAGTTGATTAAGAAAAACAGCCTCTAAACAGCCTTTTGTTTGTCTAAAAAAAAGAGCAACTATCGAAGGAGTACTCCTTTGAGAGCCCCGCAAGGGTCCTCTGGGATGGACTGAGAGCGCGTCATTTGACGCGCGCTCTCAGCCGCCGTCATGTGTCGTGTTTTCAGCCGCCGTCACGTGTCGTGCTCTGGCGCTTCTTTCGATTTTTGTGTTTTTTTCACACACGTTTTTTGCTTTTTAAATGGGTTTAAGCTTTTCAGTTTTTCATCGGCCTTTCTTAGATTTTCGGATTTTTTTATCTTTTGCACGTAAAACGTGTTTTTTTTCTTCCGTAGGAGGCACGGGCGTGTCTAAAAAAATATGTTTTCTTTCTTTTTCATGAAAGGCACGGCCTTGGTCCTTGGAAACGAAAAAACGGGTTTTCTTTTCTTTTTTCGCGAGAAGCACGATTGTGTCTTTCGAAAAAGGAAAAAAACTGTGTTTTTTCATTTCGCGAGAGGCACAAATTTTCTTTCGCACGAGGCACGGCCATGCCTCATGGAAAAACACGTTTTCTTTTTTCCTTCCGTGAGAGGCACATATTTGCCTCCACGATAGGCGCGGCCATGCCTCTCGGAAACGAAAAAACCGTGTTTTTCCTTCCGCAAAGAAAAAAATGCTGCTGGTGCAATTTTTCGTTTGTTTTTGTCTATTTTCTTGTGAAAAAGTTCGTTAAAACCTATCAACATGGGATTTAGTTTGGAAGATCTCCACACAAAAAATCCAATGATGAAAACGGTTCGAGATTTGAACGCATGGTTTAAGAAATAAAACATTTTGAGTAAATGGATCTATGAAAAAAAAGAAAAACTATCATGTTGCAACAAGTGACGCACATACAATGCGCCACTGATTGCAAGATGAGAATTGGGAGTGACCTTTACAAAGAGTGGTCCTTAGTTAATGATTTCATCTTTTTATGTGTTGGCAAGTTGGGTTGTGCTGGGTATTTTGTGAGCGAATGAAGGTAACAACCATTCCTTTGGGGGTTTTTTTGCAGGGAACTTTGAGAGCTTTATTCAAACAAGGGTATTCGCTGGACAATCAGCCAACATGCTGTTTATCGGGAAGCTGGGTGTCTCTTCCAGCCAGCTTTTTGTCACAGGCAGTGTGCAAGCATGCTTGGCACACAAATAAGCCGGATAGTTAGCTGACCAAATTACATGTTGAATAACAAAATGAGAAAAATTACAAGCTTGCTCTCTATAATTTGTAACAGTAGTGGTGCCACAACCGACCGAGAGTTGCGGCGATTTCCCTAAAGTTCTGAAACCTTCAGATAGTCCGTCTCAATGATCACCTTTTGGAAGCCTCTTAGACTCGCGAACCGCACGCCTTTGCGTACCGCCAATGTTTCAGCAATTAAAGAATCTGTAACACCCAGCAGGGGTTTATTCCATGCTCCCAAAAAACGCACTTCACACGGTGGCTATGTTTCGCCCCTACCTATTCTTAATAGGCATCGCCTACAGGTAACTGAACCAGGCCGGCCCATCAGGGGCAGTCGCTCGCCAGCGCTCGCGTGCCCATAAATCGATTTTTGTGCTTTATTTTTTTGTTTTCTTTGTTTTTTCTATGTGTTCTCAATGGTTTTCTTCTGTTTTTTTCTTTTACTATACATTTTTTCTCAATGATTTTCGTCAATTTTTCATTTCTTGTTTATACTTTTAGTTTTTTTATAATGGTTTTCTTTATTTTTTGGTTTTCTTCTCATGTTTTTTTATTGGTTTTCTTTTGTTAACACATGTTTAATTTTTATCATCACACAATTTTTTTTTCGCACACACGTGAGATATTTTTAATACACTTTTAACATTTTTCCAGATGAATGATATAGATGTTTTGAACACTTTTCGAATACACGTTAATATTTTCCAAATGCATGTTGTACATTTTTAATGGAAATAAATATTCTTTTAAAACTACATGACTTTTGTTTACATTGTATAATTTTTCTAAAATTTCCATGGACATGTTTTGGAAACATGTGAATATCTTTAAAATGACACCTCTATTTCTCAATGGAAATAAACTTTTTTAACCTACGGGAACTTTTCCTTTTACATTGTATAAACAACTTTTAGATGTCATTATCATTTCTTTGAAGCTTTGGTTTTTCCTTTATAATGCCACATACCTTTTTTAAAAGGTATGAAACATTTTCTAACATTATGCAAATATTTGTTTTACATTGTATACATTTTGTAAAAGATGACACAACTGCAATTTTTGAAACTTGTGAACAATAATAAAAAACAAAGTACATTTTTTGATGTATGATTTTTTTCTCTAAATTATGTGAACATTACTTTACATTGTCATGTACATTCTTTTAAATTAGCGACATTTTTTAATGTCAAAACATTTTTCATACACATGATTAAGATTTTTCTATACACGTTTTAACATTTTGAAATGCATGATTGACATTTTTCTAACTTTTATGTAATTTAGAAAGTAAAAGGAAACAAAAACAAAAAATGTGAATAAAAACGGAAGAAAAAACAAAAAAGAGCACAACATCAGATGGCATGTGCTTACTCGGCCGGCCCAACCTGTGCACCCTGCAGGCGAGCCTTGGCAGGACTCGAAGTGAGCAGCGTATAGGACCACCATGCATTTGGTCCATTTGGGTTCGCCAAGACAAAAAACACGGCCCAATGTGTCGATGCAAATGGATGAATATCCGTTTTCTTGTCCGTTTGGGCTCATTTCTGGTCCAAATTTGGGCGAGTTTGCGTCCGCGCAGACACACAACGGACGCCCGCGACGTCCTCCCCTGGCCTGTCCATCTATGGCATACCATTTCCATTCCCACCATTTATGTCCCCAAACCCTCCCACCTTCCTGCCATGGCCGAGCCCGCTAACTCCGTCCACGCCATGGCCCTAAAGAAGGCGAAGAAGGAGATCACCCCGAAGGAGAAAGCGACCCAGGCGAACGAAGCGAGCCGGTTGAATGAATAAGGAGAAGGAAAATAAGACGCCGACGTCGCCAAGCTCGCACAACAGGCCCTCCTCTTGCTAGGGTACCATGAGCCGGCCCTTCTTGTTGCCGTCTCTATGATGGCCAACACGGGATCGGCGGCGGCTCGACCGCCTAGGCTTCCGGTGTCGCCGCACATGTCAACAACGCCATTGGTATATGAGTTCCTTCCCGAATCATTGTTGGACGAAAATCCATGAGAAGGAAGACCAATTCCAAGATGGATGCAAAGCGTGATGCTTCAACAATCGTCTTGTAAGAAACTATAAAGATTCATGACCCAAAAAGAAGAGAGGAAGCGCCAAGAGAAAGAGGAGTGTAACATCCTAAATTTACAATTTGGAATGTTATACATAGGTCATTCATATCATATTTTTACTACATTGTTGCTTTGCGATCCTCGAAATTCTAAGCAACTCAAGGACCCATGGAGAGAGTTGGGGATTTCACGTTTTTCATATTTGAATTTTATCAAATATCAAAACAAGGATCACTTTGGTTTTTAATTATTTTTCTCTCCGAAAATATTTCATATTAAAATATAAGAGATGAGATAATATGACTTCTCCGAAATAAAGGGAATATTGGAGGAAAAATATTAAAATTAAATAAATATTTTCTTTTGGACTTTTATTGCTATTTTATTTGAATTAGCAAAAATATGCGTTTTTCAAAATTGCATTAGAGGCCCAAATAAATGTTCACTTTGTCCGCAATATTATTAGAGGACCGCGAAAATTTATTTCAGAACTTTTGGACTCCGTTTAGTATTTCTTTTATTTATTTTATTTGTTTTTTCCGCGTCAGGATTTATTTAAAAAAAAGTGCACCGACCTAACCGGGCCGTGCCCGACCCGGACACCGCCCGGTCGGCCTTTAAAGGGCGAGGCTGGAAGCCCGCAGCGTCGCCAGCCCCGCCCGAAAACCCTAGTGCCGCCGCCCGATGCCG